>NC_052536.1:53725778-54027157 GCF_016699485.2 Gallus gallus | reverse complement strand
GTTAATCTTTGCTTCATGCCCAATGCATTTTGTTGGGAAGATAAAATGATGCTGTAGCACAAAAGCCATTAGGCTTGTAATCGTTAGCTGTGTATTTCTGAAACCAGTGTGCATGTTAACAGCTAGCAGAGTATCTTGTGTCAGATCCATCACAGGTCTTTTATGTTATGGAACCAAGTTAACACTTACCATGTTGAGTATGGTCTGTCATTTATTTCTTTTATTAACAGAAATTAAGCTGCCTTTTTATAAAATCTGAGTATTTCAATCTTTTAAAGTTAAATTTGGACTGCACTTACAAAAAAAGTACTTCTGATTCCCAGAGATCATAAAGAAGCAGGGTGAAGGAGTGCCAGACTTAGTCCACGTGATGCGTACGTTAGCAACTGAGAGCATCCCAAACCTCCCGCCAGGGGGTGAATTGGCAAGCAAGTGAGTTCACATCAGTGTAAATGTGTTCTTATTGTTATTATTATTTAAATCAAAACTTAACTGTTAAGGCCACTCTTAAAAGTACGGGGAGGGAGGAAGGGCGCAGAATAAATATGATCTGTTCTTCAATTGTTATTGCTGAACTGTTCTGAATGAAAAGGGAAAGCACGAGAACAGAGTTAACTGTGAATCACTGTTTAAAATTACATGTCAAAATGTACTTTTGAGAAGGACAGAGGGTTTTTTTTTTTTAAGGGTGGCCTGAGTGTTTTTGTAATTAATTGGGTTTCTTTGGGTGGGACATGGTTTGAGGGTACAAAAATAACGTACTGCCTTTAGTAGCTACTTGGACATACGGTTCTGCTCTTCAAAAAGGTTTATGCATATCATGTTTTGCTTGGCAGCTTTCTTTTCTTGTCTGTAGCTAAGGCAATGTGGTAATTGCTTAAAATTTTGCTTATGCACCTCTCTGCTTGTGTCACACACGAAACCAGGGTAGGAGTCTATCAAAAAAGTTAAGTAGAACTTTAAGTAGGCTGTTTTTGTCCTTGAAGAATTCAGTGCTAGTAGTATGTGGTCTCAAATTGATGTTCAACAGTTAAGGAAGAAATGCACTTAGCTTTTTCCACACCATGTGCTTTTTGGTTTAGAAGGTTATTCATGAACTTGTACTGTGTGTGTATTGAGCACATGTGATGTGGACAGTTTATTTTTAATACTTCAGTGTGTAATTTTTGTGTTGTTACATAGAAACTTGTAGTCTGTAGGCACGTAGAGGAATAAATGGTAACTGGGCTGTAAGGATGACTTCTACATAACAAAATTCTTCTTTTATGATGTAGGAAAAGAAGAGATGGCTATTATATATAAATAGTAGTGTCTATTTAGGATGTGTTACAGTCATCTTGAAGCATTGATGAGTCAGTTACTCATAAAAGATGGCATACAAGTTGTTTATCGAGCTTCTTTGGCTAGCTGTAGCTTTGTGGTTGTGAGGCAGTGCTGAAATCACTGAAGCAATTGACTTTGGGTTTATATGCTTAAGTGATGTTATCTTGAATAGTGATTGACAGAAGTACGGGTTTAATTGTATTATAGTGTAACTTGAAGCAATAGTGACAATTTGGAAAGAAAACAATGCTTTTCAAGTAACTTGGCTTTATTTAGAATCAGCGATGTCTCTATGAAAGATGAGAACAACTTTGTATGTGCGTTGTACGTTGGGAACAATTGCTTAAATTCAGCCTCTTCCATGCTGTGTGATCATTCACTAGTTTTGCTGTGATGTTTATTCTGCTGTATGATAGTACCCAACTTTTTGATGTTACAGGAAGGTTATACAGACTGCCATCTGCTTTTTTTTTTTTTTTAACTTCGAATGCACTATTTTGTGTTTCTCCTGCATGTATTCATGAGGAGTTAAAAGGTGGCTTTGAGGTTTTATCCCAGTTGTAGTCTGCTATTTTGTCATACTTGGTTCTGCACTTTAGGGTACCTGAAGAAAATTGCTTTTGATATCCAATCTGTTTTTCCTTTCCTTTACTCCTCTCTTTCCTTCCTGCTCCCCCTCCAAAATTCTTATGTGCTGGATAAGGCAGAGGCTTTCTTATCCTTCACCCTCCCTTTTTTTTGTGTGTATCGCTTTTCTTGAAAAACCTCTTCTTTAAGCCCTCTGGAAGTGTCATAATACATGAAGGTACTGCTGCAGTGTTCGTTGGGCACACAAATGGCCATGGCATGCAACCTGTATCAGGTTCTCTGATCCCCCCCCTTTTTTTCTCTTTAAGACTGAGAGACATACCTCCAAACATAACAGGACTGCAGCCTCTTCTGAATGTTTGGTTGTGCTTCTCTTCTGTTGAATGCAAAGTGCTTCTTCAACTTTCTTTTTCTTGAACTTGAGGGTTTTAAAGGATTAGGATAACTATGGCCAGTGTGTAATGGCACTTAGGACTAACTTGCAGTGAACTTGGTTCTGCAAATGTAAGATCTTTAAAAGTTTGCTTTTTAAATTACAATTTTACCTAAGGAGTTTGACTTAAAATATTGTTTGTCTTTTTGGTTTTGTTTATTTTTGATCTAGACGGAGTGTAATTGAAGCTGTTTATAACAGACTGAACCCCTACAGGAATGATGATACTGTAAGTATCTCTTCTATGGTGTTCTTTCGTCCCACCCCAGTAATTGTGTTTGTTTTGTAAAGAAACACATTTCCAGTTCTTTCCCAAAAAAATGTAAGAACCTTTTTGTGCCTTTGTGATTGTTTTCGGATGCTTTCTGCTGATCCCAGAACTCCAGCATGGTTTACTTGTTGGTGTTGGAATTCCCTGATTTGTATCTTGAGATGTGGCATAGAGTATAATGCCTTCAAACGTAAAGCTGTGCATTGGCTGTGAAACTGAGTGCTGCTGTTTGACAGTTGTCTCAGTACCTTTAGCCTAACAGTGCCTTAATGCTATCTGAAAAAGGATGTAAAGCCTTCTGTTTAAGTTACTGTTCCACAAATGAACGTTAAACATCTTCATTTTATGATGTTGTTGGCAACCAGGATGCAGGAATTTGCATACTGAATAGTTGGCATGCAGCTCCTGCATTTTTTACTCACTACTGCTTTTATTCTGCGTCCTTACACTTGGAAAAGCATAACCATTTTAGTCTTTCATATAATGGTTCTCCTTTGCTTCTGGTTTTGAAGAAAAATCTGGGGGTGGTACTCTCGCAAAGAGTAATTTTAGTGATCATGGCTTTTGTACTACACCTCCGTGCCAACTGTTCTTCTTTTTGGTTTGTAATGAATTCTGTGTTGGGTTTGAATGAAGGGTGCAGAAATTTAAGGCTAAGAAGTTGTCGTATGTGGCATTGCTGAAGACTTAATTAGCCTCTTCCCTTTCAAAGGAATCAGTAAGGCAGTACTTTCAAAGAAGAGTAATACTTCTATCTCCTGCAGTCTCGGTAACAATAGGGATGTGCAGCTGTAGAAGTACCAGCTGAGACCATTGTTAAAGCCCATCATGTCACTTTGCTGTTTAGAGGAAGATAGTACTTAATGCTGAAACAACCCCAAATTGCTGCTGTATGTAAGCAGTTTGCTCTGCTGGCTGTGCTACTGATTTAACTGTTGGTTCAACTAGCAAGCTATGGCCATGCTTAGTTGTGTTAACATATGTACCCAACTTAGTGGAACAGATGAGGCACTTACATTAAGCCAAATGTAGAACAATCTAAGTTAGGGGAAAAGAAACAGATACAAAGTAAAATGATTAAATACCACTAGAAGTTTACCATTTGGTTTGTGTTAAGATGTGTTTTCTTTTAACTGATAGCAGGAATTAATTAAACATTTTTTTCTTCAGAGTGGTTCCATTTATCAGCTATACAAAACCCTCTGTAGTCTGGGGGCTTAAGTGGACCTAATTTAAGGGTTACTCAGATATTGGATGCATGGATGTAATGTCATGCAGCGTGACCATGCAGTTATGATTTAGAGCCTGCTGTGTCTTTGATTCCAATTCTGTATTATGGAATTCTTTTTCTCCTTGCAGATTTATTACAATTCAAAATTAAGATTTCTAGCAGTTACTGAAACTACACTTCTCTATTTAACCTTAAATTATAAGAGGTAAAATGGATCTGAATTACAATAAGGTATTGGTTAATGACTGTCTTCCTATGCAGTGAGAAAGGACTGAAATATCAAAAGGTGGTAATAATAATAGCGTAAAGCACATGGCACATCCTGGCCTTTTAATGTACCAGTGTAGAAAATATATGCATTTGCATTACTTCGAACTGTTCTGGGGATGTTTGTGAGTGTTATTCCTGGGATATTCTTGTCAGGATTGGTAAGCATTTGAGAAAAAACTTGATCAAATTTTGAAATGTTTGCTACTCAGTGTTTCATTAACTAAGCATGCATGTTTTCTAGATGCCTCTTGAATGTTGTTTCTGCTATTTCGGAAAGGAGAGAAAAAACAGGCTCCTAAAATGATTCAAGCTTTTTCCCTTTTCAGTCTGGATTATCCAGAAACTGCTGTAACTATGGGCACTCCAGACTTTAAAGGGCTCCTTCTTTTTTCTTTAAGGATTCTGCCTCAACTGATGATATGTGGTAAAACTGCTCATCTAGCTGTGGAGTTCACGTTTCATTCTTCAAATGAAAGTGCAGCCCAACCTCAGTGACCCTTCTTAACATCCATCCTCAATATTAATTAAAGAAGGGAGTATGATGTGTTGGTGAGATTGACTGCAGCAGAAAACTACAGCAGTACGACATCTAGCCCAGGAACTGATCTTTTTATGTAAAACAGACTTCTGTAAACGTGATTTCAAACCATAATCCATGTTGTAAATCAGACTCCAGCAATTTATGTTGTATGATTTTGTTTTTTTTGTAAAGTGCAATTGTCTTTGTACAAAACGCTCATATTTAATTATGAACTGCTTTAAATCACTACAAAGGTTAGAAGAAATGTTTGACTTGTGTGATGCAACAATATATATCCCTTTAAATTCATGTTGTGGTTTTGGATTGCAAGGAGCAGCAGCCTAGCCAGCTAGGTGCTCAAGAGGTGCACAAAACTGTAAAGATAATGTTTTATCTTCTATGAAAGCTGATCTTGTGGGCGACTTTCCCAAAATCACAGTAGTGAATTTGCTTGGCAATGGAAAAACAAGAGAGTAGTGCACGTTCTTCAACAAGCGGATCTTGTTCTCTCAGAGGTACTCCTGCTCTCACATTGAGTTGAAGGGAGTTCTGATTTCGACTTCGGTGGGAGTTAAATCATGCCCTATTAATAGTATCATGTGTTCATAAGCATATGAACCTCGAGATTAGAATGCCTCGATTCTCTGCACCTCTTTTCATTAACCCTTACCTGAAAGTACGAATCACTGAGCACAAACAGGCAGCTTTCTACATACCGTAGGAGTCTGCAGCATTTTTACAATCTTAATTGGCTGGATCTGCTGCTGTTCCAAGTGAAATACTTTGAATTCCATTTTATCAATAAAGCTTGGTTTAACAAACAAGAAATTTATCCATAAATGTGTAATTCCTTTTTTCCTGCCTTTTAAAATGTCAGTGCCATTGTAAATGATCTTTTACACGTGGAAGAATATTTTTATTAATTGGTAGCCCATTTGTAAAATGGGAAGAGTTTTGATTATTGCCCAAGACATAGCCATATGGTAGGGGGTGAAGTGGGATTAATCTGTGACCCTGTTTTTTTACGAGTATGGATTTTTTCAGGCTTCTTTTCTCCCCACTGGAGATGTGCATTGGTTTGAATTTGCCTACTGTTTGATAAAAAATACATTTGTCAAAGCCTGACAATCTTTAACATTTTATGGTGTGTGTTTTTAATTGACCCACTTACTTACAACGAGAGACTAGTGGTTAAACAGTACTTGTGATTAGAGATATAGCATGTTGATGATATCTAACTGTTTGTTGTTTAAAATTCTAATTTAAAATTTTATGAGAGAAGAAACTAAGTTGATTTCAGGTTAGCTTTCTCCCATTGAACATGCAAAATTAAGTTTTGAAGTCAGTCGTGTTTGCAAAACTGCTGTTTTGTGCACCTTGTGTTGTCTTTTTGGTTGCGTGTATTGTACTTAATATGTAGTTTACTCATTTAGTAGGCAGATTCCCCCAAAAGGAAAATCAGTAAAGCAAGTAGATTGTAACATTTACTGCAGTTAAACAGAATCAAAACTTGGTGTATAATTATTTTGATAGGACAACGTAGTACAATGCATTTTGCTGTGTGTCTTTCCCTAACTTTGAAATACACATATTTGTATATATAGCCTTAAAACTAATGCAGAGTTAGGGAGCACTGAACAGTGAAAAAGTAACTTATAGTGTCTTGGAACTAAGTATAGTATATACCAGCAAACTTTTCTTTTTATCCCTCTTGTCTGTGTGGGGTGCTTAAAGCGTAACTTCATTGTATTCAGTTTGTAATCTGTTGGAGCATGAATGAAGAAAACATAAGCACTATTTGTATTTATAAATTTCTAGCAGTTTTTGCTTAAAGAACCAGTTCCTTACCTACCTATGAATAAATGCTTAAAATGTCTAATTTTGTTGTAGAGTGCAAAACTATAATAACGTTAAGTTATAGCTTCACAGGCACCTAATTAACAGGCGTATTTAATGATACATGGCGTGTTAGTGCAAAAAGCTGAACGCAATTTAGGACTAGGCAGATAAGGTTCTGTCCTTCTTCATATAGACTGAAGTTCAGGTTTGGAAACTGCAAAACCTCGAACTGGACTGGGGAAACCTTTTCCGTTTCAAACTTGTAAAAATCAGAAGCAAAACTGTGGTGTGTAAAGCCATACTTCATAATCGCTTAAACTGTCTCAGTGACAAATGGGTATAGTTGAAGCCTCTTCCTGTGAGGCCTCCTGAAGGTTAGGAAGATCGTACCTCTGCTGTTGTGACAGGTGCTGTAACTGGGATTGAGGGCAGTGGCAGAAAGCCCGTTTCAGGCCTTTCTCCCTCCCACCTCTGTTCAGCGTTTTGATGAGGTCAGAGCACTGAATCTATTACGTATGCATCGACACTGCCGTTTTAGATACAGATTTTGATTACAAAATACACTAATTATGTAAAGCATCCTAGAAAAGAGGCAAGCTGTACTTTTCACTGCTCTGAAAAAGAAAAAGGCACTTTTGCACGTTTGTGCATCTCCTTCTTGCACCAGAAACTTTTCTTTAATGCTAAAAACATTAGCACCTCAGGGCAAGGCAGCAAGTTTTTCTTTCTGAAGTACTGTGTGCTATTTATTTCCCTCGTGGGAAAAGATTCCTGTGTGACAAAAATGGAAATTGTGTGATGTTAAAAGATGTATTTTTAAATACGTGTTCAAATAGGACGGTCCCAATTTGATATATTTGTAAAGCTACTTCGCTCTCTATGCCGTGCAACTTTGTTTTCCTTCTACATTGAACAGCTTCACTGGCTTCAGTTTCCTGTGAGCTTTGTTGCAGTCAGATTAAATGTTTCACTTGGTCGTTCTGAGAAAATACTGCTTTATAGACAACTGTTTCATATAATTCTCGCTAATTCAGCATTGAAATACGTTCAAGACAGAAGCTTCTTCTAAAATTGTGATTTAAAACCAGTGTTGGATTAACTAAGTGTGGTTATGTTAAGCAGGGCTCCAGACTTGCAAGGCTTTGTAAATCCATTGTGTCAGTCGCATCCTGGTACCCGCAGTGGGCACAGATCAGCGGGTCCTGAGCAAGCAGTGGCCTTTCAGCTGGCCTACACTTAGGTAGTCTGTAAGCAGCTCTACAGAGCCCCTGATGCGTGGCCATCCCTCAGTGTGATCTCCAGCAGAAGTCAGAATTGGAGATGGAAATTATGCCTTCTTGTTATTAACCTATGCCGAATTGTGGTAATTCGAGGTTGTCTCATGCTAGCAAGATGCCTACAGAATATTAAACAGCAGATGAGGAATTGTAGCACTGACCTTGGTGATTCATGCAGGTACCAAAGTCGTTCATCTTAATATGTGCTTAGGATACTGACTTGAATGGCAATGAAATTGTTTACTGTGGAACTGATACTGTCTCAGCTGTATAGGTTAAAATCTGAGCCATTTTGATTAGTTCAAGAATTGGAAACTTCAGGGTGATTTAGTAAAACTGGGGAGTAGTTTGCATTGCAGCTGATACCCTGCTAAGAATCTCATTTTGACTTGTTACACTGGGATAATACAGGCTTTCTGTTGCATTTTGTTTTTTTAATAACTTATAAACTAAGGATATGGTTTCATGATGAACTAATATCAAGACTGAGCTATTGCTGTAAGTTTCCTTCCACTGCCCGCTTTGTGTCAGCAGTAGTGCTTATGTGACTGTGCAGTTATGAGAGGGAGGGGAGACCGAGGCCTGTGCTCTTCAGCTCGGATAAGTGGATGTTCCAAGTACCTGGTGCTAGCGCTGGGAAGGCAGGGCTGTGACCCGAGGAATGGATGCAGCACTCCTTCTGCCACAGCTGGGGAAATCAGAGCCTCAGTGCAGATAAATGACGGACTTACATAGGAAATATCAGAGCCTTTGCAGATCTTTCTCCACACTGTGCTTAAGACAAATATTTTACCTTGGTCAGCATTCTTTTACCTGAAACTGGAATCATGAAACTTTGAGTTTAATGTCTTGTATGGGAGCTCCATGCTGACAAATGTACTTTTTATTAACTGTCTGTGTTTGTATGCAGCTCTGTCCCAAGAGAGAGATGATAGCATGGCTGTCACAATTAACGAAAAGGCTCTTAGAGTTTACCATATTTCAGTGTACAGCAGGATTTCATCATGTTAAGATGTTCACTTGAATTTCTACGAGTGCATTCTTGAACTGCTGTTTGGCCACATCACTTGGTACATTTAAATTTCTTGGTATTTAAACTTGGCTATTTCAGCAACAGGTGAACCTTTAGTCAAACATTACCCTTTTTCCTCATCATTGGGCAAATACAAGATTTTAATAAAAACCTGATGTACCTGGCTTAGATTAAGAAACAGCAGAACTGGGTAGAGCTGGGGAGCCCTATTCCCTTAGGAATTGGAATTGTTACTCCCTGCCAAGCTTCTGGAGGTGTAAAAATGTCTTCAGGATAGCTGCTATCACTCCTTGTTCCGGCAGCTGTGTGCATTTGAGATGATCATGACCCAAGCCTTCATATGACATTACAGGGTGCAAAGTCTCTACTTGACTGGATAGATTTTTAACTCTTTAAGTGGTAAGAAGAGGCTCCACATGTGAATTTCTGGGGTGTTGTATCGCATAAAATGAATGCAATTCCTTGAGTGAGCCATTAAAATACATAAAAACAGAATGAAATTTGCAGGTAGCAATCTGGGCTAAGTATTTTGGATAGAGCAGTGTTGATCAGAGGATGCAGCCTTCTGGTGAGCTCTTCCTGGGCTGCTTCTGGAGCACTTGCACAGTCTGCAGCTCAGACATTGCCTTTGGAAGCTTTTTGTACCCTTGTTTTGCTTCATACTGGTGTTGCTTTGTGAATGAGGTAGCAGTCACCTGGGCCATGGCATTTGGTCACAGAAGCTCAAGAGGCTGCAGGAGAACTTAAAGCTTTTGTTTGCAATGGTAGACAGCTAAATGCTTTCAAGTACAAAAAGAACCGCCAGCATGCTGAAAATTAGGTTTACATCACCTCCTGCTGAAAATGGATTTCCAGGAGAATCCTACGAAATTTGCTTAGTACATGAAAAAGTCAGGCACTTTAATCTGATTACGTTGTAGTTGTCGACTTGTAGCAAGCCATATCTTTATTTCATTTTCCTTTCAGGTAGCAGTAAAACAGTTTTCTTTCTTATCTCTAATGTAACAGTGCCTACAGGATCCTTGCTTCCCAGCTAGGAGTCCAGGAGCTGTTGTGGTGTCTTAGGAAAGGGCTTCTGAGGAGGTGCGTGTTATTTACAACAAAAATCTTAGCCTTCGCAGGCACAGAATTTGGAAAAGTGAGCTTAACATAAAGAACGCCTTCTGTGGGATTAATGACATAGTTTGAGAATTTCACAACTTCAGTGAGATGGGATGATAGGTCAGACTTCAGGTTTATGTATGTTGTTATGCCTAACCAAACTTTTATGTTTAACTCGTACTGATTCCCATCTGAATGCTTTTTAAAATATCTTCTATGTTGAAATAAAAATAAAGTAGTAAGAGAGGGAGAAAACCAATGCTCCTTTCTACTGTATAACCAGCAATTTGTTTGCAGGGATGAGTGCTGTGTCAGACGGTAGCATTTTTCTCTAAGAGCACTGCATCCACACTTCCCAGCTCACTCAATAGCACTGAGCCAAAACTGACGTTCATGTGTGCTTCCATTAACTGTATGGCTCTGAAGAGCTGGTGGAACCACGTGTTCTTGATGGCTGAAGTAGGCAGGGCTCTTGACACGTATTGTGAGTGAGCCTCCAACGCAAGGGAAATGCCATTGTGATTTCTCTTGAGAAGTGTCTTTGTGAATTAAAAGGAGAAAACAGACTTGCAGGTCAGAAAACATTACGTACTTTTACTTCTCTTGATACTTGTAGGCTGAGGTCTCCAGAGTTTAGTTTCATCTGTATCGCTGAATTCAACTCAGTTTGAGCAATGGAAATGCTGGTTGCCTATTTCATTTTCACTGTTGGGTTTTCAGGCTGCAGCACAGTATTTCAGTTTACACTGCAAGGGAAAATGGAACTTAAGTGATCTTAGGAAAATGGAAGTGCATACTTAACAACAGCCTGCTGATGTTGGTGGAGAGTCGCTCCCAATACACAGAGTTTGCACGAGTATTGTTGCAGCCTTAGCTGTCCTACTTCTGTTGGGAGTTAAATGTAATCATTATTTGGATTTGGTTTTGAACAAAGATTTCAAAGCCGAAGGGGAAGAAGGTGACAGTCCTAAAGCGAAGCGGTAGATTAATTAGAATTAATAATGTCCTAATTCTTTGAGTATGCAAGTCAGCAGTTTTTTCCTTTTAAAACATCAGAAGGACAACATTTAAGAGGTTCCGGTCTTTCATGCACTGTTTTTTGGCTTTAAGAATAAAAGGATGGAACCCAAAATGAATTACCTGGGATGGGAATGCAAAGAGGCCCTAAACCCTTAGGAATAAATGTGCTGAATATGCAGAGCATGGTTTCCACGTCCATTAATGGAACTACTGAAAACATCAGTGCTGGCATTTTAGGGAGCTTTTGTTCTTGCTGAGTGTTTGATGCTGGACCCTCAAGTCTGCCGAGTGTGAAACTCTCAGACATGTAAATGGGAAGCTGGGCATTATGCGATGTTCCCCAGTCTGCAAGGTGCTGGAGGAGCCGTTCCCATGCCTTCTGCTGCTTGCTGCCATAGGAACAGCTTGATGCTGGAAACTGGGATTTCCTACCGTCTGTTGCTGGTGTTGTGATTCACGACGACTATGAGTACCAAGAGTAGAGTTGCATTTATTAACCAGGTCTAACTTTTTGGTGCCAGGAATCTTGTTTGTAGAGGGCGTGCTGAGTGTTGCAAGTGTTGATAGCTAGTCGTGCCAGGCAGTTCAGTGCTCAGGTAACTGAATCACTGGTGACAAGGGGTTAATAGGAGACACGAGCCTAGGTTCTCCTGGCCAGGGAATATGGATAATTGAGAAGTGAGTCTATAGCATTTCCAGAGCTGGCTGCTTCATTAATGTTTCAAAGCAGAGATTTTGGTTTTTAGCATCTGTCTTGTTACTAAGGCTATGTACAAACATGCTGAATTAGAGAGTTCTCACCTGTCTCCTCGCAGCGTTAACTCCACGTCGTACCATGGAAGTCTCGTTTGTAGTGACATGCTGTGCCTGTCTTTTTAGAAGATTCATGACCTCTTTATATCTATTTTGTGGAAAGTGTAACTTTTTCATCGATGACTTGTATAAATGTGTGTTACAAATGGAGAGATTTAAGCTTGAAAAGCATGTTTGCAGAATACACGGCTTCGTTATGGAATTTATAAATTTAACAGAGTAATATACCAGAGCATAACTATTTTCCTTAAGTAGAATGTATAACAATATATAATAATTTATTCTCCACATAATTCACCAATATTTACAGTTTTACACAATTCAAACTGTGTGTTTACAGAAAGTTCAATAAATGTATATTTTGTACTATGTACAGATTCCTGGTCCCAAAGAAAATGTGTGAACTTCTTAGTTTCTAACTAAACTTTTGAGATTGTACCTTTCTTTTTTGGTTTGGAATCAGTTGAACGAACTGCGTTACGCCTGTTGATGGTGGAGGCTTGCTTTGGAGTAAATGGGAATTGGAAATATTTCTAATCTACAAAAGTGATTCCACTAAATAAAACAGGCAATGACCTTGTGTGTGTGTATTTGGTATGCTCTAAACCATGTTCACATCTGCTTTGTTGTCACTAAATTACAAACTGGCTATCAGGCCTCGTTCTGTTTTCTGTTTCAAGTAGAATATGAAGTGCTTATTCTCATCATTTGTTAGTTATGGAAGTGAAAATCCCCCTCTTCCATGTTAAAATTCCAAGACCAAGCAGTGTGCAGCTCCAGCCCTGGTGTTCCTAAGATGTCACCTCATCTGGGAGCTGGGGATGATCAGGATGCCCAACTCCTGGAAGACCAACTCACACTGGAGCAAGATCTGTTTGAATCTCTT
This sequence comes from Gallus gallus, assembly GCF_016699485.2. NCBI lineage: Eukaryota > Metazoa > Chordata > Aves > Galliformes > Phasianidae > Gallus > Gallus gallus. Next base: position 54,014,552 of record NC_052536.1, on the reverse strand, counting down.
GTCCTGAGTCAGTACCATAAAATACAGAGCAGGCTGTTAGAATTTGCAGAATGTAAGGATGCTACAGGCAAAGCCTGGATGTGGCTCTGGGCAGCCTGGTCTGGTGGTTGGTGACCCTGCCCATAGCAGGGGTTTGAAACTGGATGAGCATTGTGGTCCTTTTCAACCCAGGCCATTCTATGAAAAGATAAATCTGCTGTTTTTAGCCTACGTGAGTTGGAGAGAGAAGGCATTATGTGTTGTCTCCTTGGAAGTCTTTTTTCTGAGCAGAGAGCTGGTAGGGTTCTGAGAAAAGAGCCATAGAAGCCACAGCGGGGAGGGGGCAGGTGGGCATTCTGCTGTCCCCGTGAGCTGGAGCAAGGTGCTCTTTCCTCAAGGTTCAGCTCCATCCCTCTAAGGATTAAGAATCAAAACTACTGGTTTTGCTACTTGTCCAGCAAAATTAGGGGGTGTTTTCTGTGTATTTAATAACTAAAATTGCTGTGATACAACTGAGTGTGAGCTTTGATTCACAAATCGAGTAAACATGGGAGACAAAGTGGATCCCTTTGTTTTCTAGATGAAAGCTTATGGAAAAAAATGCTTCATCCCATTGAATTGGGAGTTTTAGTTAATTTTCCCTCAAACGAAAGGAATAATACACCTCTGACTAACGTTGTTGGTTCATGTAAATGCTTTCTTAATGCTTGGCATGTAATCACGGCTTTGAATGTCACCAGTGGTGTTTAGAGAGAAATATATTCATCTGACTTGGTTGTGTGTTGTGGTTGAGTTTAATCAGACAGCATTTACATGGGCTAATTCTATAAAGGTAAAACAGTGAAGTGCAGATAAATCATTTAACTGTGCATTTTTTTGGACTTAAAGAGTACAAGAGTCCATTCTAATGCAGTGAAGTTCTTAAGGAATGAAGGTGAGTTTGGCAAGGAGGGGCAAATCAAACCATTTAGAGTTGTTTGAAATAATGGTGATTGTCCCTGCAATACACAGGAGAGTGGGGGTTGAGTCAGTTGGGTGCACGGCTCGTATTTGTGAGCTTGCAGGACTTGAAGGTCATCAGCATGAATGGAATTCATATGTTGAACAATTTGAACAATGTGCTCTTCCATTTTATTGGAAACTTTGCAATGTTTTTACTAAAAGTGGGGCAACTTAAAACTAGCCTCATCCTTCCAGAGATCCTGCTTACAAGCCATAGTTCTTGTGAGAAAAAGTTCTCCCCATGAGCAACTTTCTGGTGTTCAGCCCCTGCTTTAGGAGGTTTGCTGGCCGGGTTTCTCATCCTGTTAGACAGAACTGCAGACCCTGCCATCACCTAACACATAGGCCTGTCCTGAATTCAAACTGCTGAACACGCATTTAAACCAGTGAGCTTGTTTGTGGCATAGAGCAGATACGAATCCCATCTAAGTCACTCCATGTGTTTTCTTTAACAGTAGAAGCGTCTGACAGTGCCTGGCATCCCACTGCTTCTCTTTAGGAAGTATCAGATTGCTGACCTGCGTCGTGGCTCTTCTCCTTTCCTCTGAACCAGGATGGCACAGTTTGCTGCTGGCTCATGCATACCAAGTATGACTTGGTGGGAACGGTCACCTTCCTCTGAAACTTGAATCCTGCCCCATAAACTATAAAAAGGTACGGGATGAAGCAGCTCCGTATCATCTGCTTCAACAGAATAATTCAAAGTATGTCACAAGTGTGCAAAAAAAAAAAAAAAGAAAAAAGAAAAAAATGCCACGGATAGAGTGGGAATCTATTACTTAAAGAATATAAAGCAACACAGCAATATTTTGTTTATTTGGGGCTTTTTAATGCACACCTTCAGTTACCTTATTTGCCTGTTCCAGTTGTATAGTCTTCCCAGTCACCTTCCACTTCACTGTTGTTCATTCCCAGTAATGAACTGGAGGCTGCTGTGAATTCAGGAGTCAGTTATAGCAAAAAGAAAAAACAAACCTGAAGGCTGATTTTAGAAGACTTTAACTGAAAATATTAGTAATTAAACATACAGAATGAATCAAAATAATGTCAGTACTTAGTTACAGATGTATATTAGCTGAATAATTTTATACTTCTAAAACTTAACAGGAGTTCCAATATAAGAACCCTGTTTTCCTGTTAGCAAACACTAATGGGTGACCAGCCTAATGAGGGCTGAGACTTGCACTAATGTCAGATGTTACAATGAGGGTGAAGATCTCGCTTTACCTGTATCTGAAAGCCATGATGTGGGCATAAGTTCAACTGTAAGAAAGCTGCTCCAGGCCACAGCCCAGCTTTTCTTGTTCAATAGCTAACAACAAGCTTTGATATTAGAATCTGGACTGGGTTTGCTTGGTCCAGGTGATTTCCAACCTTTATGAGCCTCCGACTTTGATGAGGGTTATACCCAGTTTATCATCATGCTTCTCAGTAGACTGTAACCTGTAGACCAATTTTGATATCCCCTACATACTCAAATTGTTTGGGTCTTGTTCTGTGGCTGGTTCTTGCTTTGTGTGCAGTGAAGTGCATTCCTTCTACCACCTCTCACACACACCTCATCCCTCTGATTTACCTTCCATAACCACCTCTTCTTGGCCTGAAGCTTGGACCCTTGTCCTTTTGCATGCAGCTGGCCATGTTGACTGCATCCTGCAGCATCTGCTGACCATTCCATCCCGGCTGAAGCCGGCAAGATGCTCGCGTGCTTAAAGCAAGCACAGTCAGATGTTTTTGTGCCACTGAACCCACAGTTCATTTCCTCCACTGTTGCTATGGTTTTTTCTAAAGATGAAAGAGAAACAAAGAAAAACACAACTGTGCAGTCTACGTTAGCTAAGGCAAGGAAAATTAATGGAGCTACTTTTTTTAACCCTATTTTTAATTTTTTTAATTAAATCTTCAGTATTGCTTGACTTCAAGTCTTTGCAGCGTTGCCTGGAACATGCTTAATGAACCAATGCTGGTGTACCGTGTTCTCCATGGTGTATGAATGTATTCCTTGGAGAAATGTAATCCCTGTGCCCCGACTTCACAAGTTTTTAAGAAGCAACGTTCTCCAACCTCATTCTCAATTCCTTCATCTTTACCTCTTTAAAAATGTTTGTGTATGGTTAATGTAACTTCTTATTTGTGTTTAAAGCACTGTTGGAGAGAGCAAACTCAAACTCAATGCATGTCTGTGCACCAACAACTTCAGAAGTTCTTCTGCTCTGCTGAAGGTAACTGAAATGGCTGGAAACAGTCTCTCACCAGTAGTGCCACAAGGATTGCTTTGCTGTGCCAGCTCAGGCGTTGTAAGTCATAATACTGCCGTTCATTTGCTATCCAAATCACAATCAATGGTTTTCCCCTGTGTTTGCACACACTGCTCAGTGGGAACAAACCCCGTCATTTTCATGCTCTGGTTGTGGTTTCTAACATCAAAGCAGAAAAGTTTTAATTGAGCAGCATTATACAAATCCCATGGGTGCAAGCATACCTACAGGAAAAGGAAACATAGGGTCCAGATGAAGCTCCCTCCTTTCCACCACTCCTAATTCCCCTGCACTTCCAGACGGAGAAAACCTGAAGACAAAGACACTGGGCAGTCCAAGCCTTGAGGCCAGCTGTCTCTTTTGACATGTATTTCATGAGGCAGTTATAGTTCCTGAATTACACACGTTCTTTGTCTATTGCGTTGTGACCCCTAGAGCAGCTGGTGATGTTTCTGTAGGGAAGACCAGGGATCGTCTATTCTGATATCATGGAAATCAGATCTTTGAGAACAGAAAGCCAACGTTTTCCTCACGTGGGCTGAGGAAGATCAGCTGGGAGAGGCTTTCTGTATCTCCCCTCTTGCCAGCCACCATGCTCATCTTGGGCCAGAAGCCCTTACGAGTATTAGCTCAGAGAAGATTTAGCTGTTTTCCTCTTGATACGCATGGATAGGGTCATTGACTCCATGCAGCTGAAGGCCTTCTGTAATCAATTTTCAGAACCGTCTGAGGTCGTTGCATTCTGTGCCCTAAGGCAAGGCAAGGATTTGTATATCGTGTGCTTTGACCTGATTCTTTTCCCCCCCTCTCTCCCAATATCCCGAGGTAGATTTGCGATGCTTTGTTGTCCCTCAGAAGCATCAGAGGGGGGAGGGAGGGAGTAGAGATTGGATTTCATTTTTTAATTAATGCCTAGAAATCTACATGTAGAATTGCTGTTGTCTTTTTGCTGCCCAGGCTTCTGTCTTGTTGCCTTGATGAGGCCTTGGCATGGTGTGTTCAAACTGTTTGGATCTGTTCTGGCAGTGCCTTCACAAAAATGTGTATGAAGCCACAAGACCAGACCATGGGTCTTTGGGATGTAGAGAAAATACACATCTTGAGTCACATGCCTTGCTGCCTGGCGCAATATGGAGATAAAGGCATCGTGTTGCACAGATCCCCAGTTTTAACCAATTAATGGAATGCTCAAGACAATCTTCTTCTTCATTATACTCAGCTCACGGTGTTTTGATTTAACTCTATACTTGTGCAAGCTGACATGTTTATATGGGTCTGTCCCTGCATGTGGCTGGTGCTGGGCCGTCAGGCATAAACAGGAGATACTAACACAGGACTGCCCACGTTGGAAATGCAGAAACAAAGAGATTTCGCACAAGTGTAGGGAAAATTTTCAGGGAAAGGAACCTTAGAATGGGAAAAGATGAGTGTGCTGTTTCTTTGGATTTAACATCGATTGGATAGATTAATATTTGTACACACCGCATCGTATTGGTTCATATTTGATAGGCGTGCAAAACATGGGGCAACTTCTTCTTAAAATGCAGTTTGGCAGAGCAGCTTATTCCTGTATGGGTGTAGGACGTGGTCTGTGCTCAGATGGAGTCACCCTGCCCTCAAGAAGAGGCTCGCAGAAAGTCTCAAGGCAGCACCCAAGCTAACGCACGCCCGTCTTCCAGCCTCATTTGGGAGTACTGCCTCTAATTGCAAGAATGCCTTTGAAAACTGTACTAGGAATTTTCTCCCCTAGAAAATCATGCGTTTTCTTTTGCAGAAGCTAACAATGGAGAAGTGACCTAAATACACCCAATTATGCAGGAAATTTCGCTTTGGGGCACAAAATGGAATTGTAGGCAGGGTATGAAAGTTAATTTGAATTTCAGACAGAGTCCCAACTGTTGCAGAATGGAGAGTCGCAGGAAACTGCATTTCAGGGGTTTTTCCATCCAGCTGTGAACGCCGCATTTTCCTGCCGTAATTTTCTTGTGAGACCTGTAAATGTTTGTAAAAGAGGCTGTCGGTAGCGAAGCGTTCTCACCCTCTTCCCTCTTACGCTCTAAATAACTGTCTGCCTGTTCTCAGGAAGATGTCCCAGAATAGGGTGGCCCCTTTCTCCTGCTTGATGGTGAATGCTGGATCTGGGTTGCTGCCACCAAGCCTGGCTGCTGCTGGACTCAGCCACAGAGAATTCAGCTGGTGTGAAAACACGGTCTGGATATCTCTGCGCCAGCGCTGCCCTTTCTCTGAGCTCCTGGTAGAAATTTGGGCAAAAAACTGGGAGTTAAAATACCAGACTTGCCTTCTCTTGTGCAGCAAAGATCGAAACAAGTTAGCAAAAGAAGAAAACAATTGCACGTAATAAATGGGAAGAGGCCAGAACTGTCAGTTTATTTCAACTGATTGAAATGAGAAGTGAGTAAAAAAGCCAGCAGAGAAGTCAGTAGAAAACTAGAAGCCAGTGGTCTCCTACTGATCTATCTTTCAGTTCTCTGATAAGAAACTTGCATTTACAATGTGCTTCAGAAATCTGGACGTTGCAATATGGTAAACCTACAGCAGTGCCCTGCAATGATGCTTCTCACTGACGAAAAGCCTTCATGTAGGAATGTCAGAGCCTTCCCAAGGTCAGGATGCTGCTAATGCTGCTCTTTGGCTGTGGAACAGCAATTTGTCTTCTGGAAATGTCAGACAATGAGAGATGGTTACAGGAGGAGATGTGGTGGGACGGCTGTGCTGTTCTTGCATCTGGGGCCCACATCGCAGTTTCCAGTGAACCTACAGAGTGCAAAAGTGCTGCGTTACAGCTTGGTACCCACTGGCATGCTCTTAACCTTGGAGCAGCTGGAGGTAAGGGAAATCTCTGGCAGAAGCACAGTGATTGAGGCTGGAAGGCACCTCTGGAGGTGGTCTAAGTCCCTCCCACCCTCACCACAGCACCAGTTTGAGCAGACTTCTCAGAGCTGTGTGGAGTTGTGCTTTTTATGTCTCCAAGGACGAAATGTCCACAGCTTCCAGGGCAGAGCGTGCCAGTGTTTCATCCCCTTTGCCATACATGAGCTTTTCCTTTAGCTTCTATGGAACCGGTTCCCTGTAGTTTGATTTGTGCCCATTACTCTTATCTTTTCAGTGAGCACCACTGAGAAGAGTGGCTCTTCTACTCCTTCCCACCAGGTAGGTAAACACTGATAAGATTCCTCCACAGCCCTTGTATCTTCAGGCTGAGTAGTCCCATTTCCCTCAGCCTTTCCTCATCAGAGGGATTCTTCAGTCACATCCTCATGGCTGTTACTGGGCTCAGCGCAGTGCATCCGTGTCTCTCTTGCCTGGGAAGCCCAGGACTGGACACAGCACTCCAGATGTGCTTCTCCTGTGAGAGAGAAGAAGGATCATCTCCCTTGGCCAGCGGGGCCTGCAAGTACTTCTCTACAAAGCTGCTTTCCAAGCCTGTGCTGGTGTTCGTCCCAGATATGGGACTTAGCTAGGGCTAAGGAGGTGACTCCATCATCACCCTGTTCATCCATGCCTGGGTGTGCTGTAACATCAAATGAGAGGAGAAGAGCTGCAGACTGAAATGATCCCATTTCTCACTTTTCCCTCACTGTTGTTGTCACTGTTGGTTTGTTTTACAGCTGTGCCCAGGGGCATCTGCCAGGACACAGGTCTGGCCCCACGTGTGTGCAACAGGCAAATTCCAGGAGCTTCGGTGAAACAAAATCCAGTGTCACAGCTGCCATGAGACCTGAGTTTTCACAGCACTTCTATATTACCACACCTGATCCTGTGTGCAGCCATCAGCAAAGGCAATGGCAACTCCGTGCAGGCTGTGCAGTCTGAATCAAGCAGCAATGGGGCAATCCTCTGTTCAAGGACTGGGAAGGGAGGGGGTGAGCACTACTCGGATTGACCACCCTGCGTCAGCTCTGAGGGCCCTGCCAGCTAAAATCTTTCATTAATTCCAACTTTAAATAGCCACGGCAGCATGTAGTGCACAAAGCACCGTGCTTATGTGGGCTGCTGCAGGTGTATCTGTCCCCCGGCTGTGCTGCCATGCTCACAGCTTTCCTATGACCCAGGCCTTGTGTCAGCAGAGACCCTGCAGCCCGCTCTGTGCAGCCTCCTGGGGCTGGAGGCAGGGAGCACCTCTGCCCTTTGTTAGCCGTGTAAATTCTATTTCCCTTTCCATTGTGCCGTGCTGCTTGTCAATGTAACGTTACACCCAGGGTAGGGGACTTCAACAAAGAAACTTCGGTGAAGGCTGGCAAATTACAATCCTTTACTTGTGAATGGGGATGTTATAAGAGATGGGTTGAAGCAATGCACCTGGTGTAAATAATTACATGCTTGCAATAGGGAGAAAGGGCTGAAGGCAAGCTAAATGCCAGGTGATTGTTTGGGATGGCAAAGGAAGAACAAATGCAGTGCTCTGGAGCCTGGTGGTGATAGAGCGATTACTCTTTTCTTCCTCATTCTTTCCCTTACTTTTAGGGTTTTGTTCATCCTCCACCACTTCCCCTTTTTGTTCTTGTTCCCAGAGCAGCACCTGGAGGCAGGGGCTGTCTTAGGGGAGGAACCCCACTGTGGCACATTCCAACCACGATTGTATTTCAAATCACCTGGGTCTTTGTTTCTTCCAGCACCTCTTTGATCTACAAACTGCCCCTTAAATGATTGAAACGTGAACCGGAGCACTGGTGGATTGGCTTTACCAGCCCTCTGTGATGAATTTCCTAGACCTACAGCAACTACGATGTGGTCAACGAATGTTTTCGGTGGTGGTGCTGGTCCTTGCATAGAGATGTGGAAAGCAGCTGAGGTTGCCACAACATAAGCTCTCTTTGTGGTTATTTCCAGTGCCTTCTGCAAAGCTGACGTAGGTAAAATATGAAATACAGAAAGATCTTTTCTTGGGAGCGTTGCTCCTTACACAACTCCAACCCACCTTGCAATCCTGAATCTCCAGAAGACATCACGAAGAGCTGCTATGACACTTCCATGACTCTTCCAGGCACAGTAGTGCAGGAGGGGAGAGCACCCAGAGGCCAATGCGTGAGGCTGAGGCTCACTGTGCAGTGGTGAAGGTGATGGTTAACAAGCCTCCGTGCTCGGGCGTGGGGAAACCCGCTGTGCATTGCTGCTCTTCCAGATGAATTTTTTGACCCTGAAATGAGCAACATGACAGAATAGGCATTGTGGAGATAAGACTAATGATGGGAGGTAGCTCAGCCCATCAGCAAGGATTATTTATAGCCCCTTAGACAAGAGAAATGTAAATTCCGAAACAAAACTCTTCATTTCCATCTTGTCTTCTTTTCTTCATGTGCTTTGTTTTTCCAGATGTTAACATTAAGCATCAGAACAGCAAACGTCATTGGACAGTTTCCCACTGCGTGACTTTCATTCATCCATTTATCTGTCGTAGCTCCTCCCTCTCCCTCCCCCTGCCCTCTCCCCCAGAAATCACTGTAACTCAAGGGAAAAGAGTCAAGATTCTGGCAAAACCTGTTCCTAATTAACAAGTGAAGTCTTGCCCCCACTGACACTACTGGTGCATTTACCTTGCCTTCCTTTGGGCCAGAACCTGGGAAAGCAGAGCAGCTGGTGAAACCTGGGCAGCTCCCCACCCACTACATGACTTAGCTCTTGTCATGCTCTGTTTCTTAGCGTTGCCCTTACGAGTCATCAATGCAACAACACAGCGCTGAGCGTGGCTCTCCCTGGGGCTGGGGATCTCATGGCAGGAGGGTAGGATCCAGTTCACATTGGGATGGATACATTAAATCTTTTTACCCGATGCCTTATCAAGAAGAGCAGATCTCTCTGCTATCAAACGCACCGAGAGTGCCCCAGCCCATAGAAGTAGTGTTATGTGCTCACTGATACAGAACAGATCGTCACTAAACCTTTCAGGCATTGTTGTCAAGGTCAATAATGCTGATCTATTTTAGCACAACAGGGGGGTAAAAATGGGATTCTATCAAGACATGACCTTTAAAAGACCTCATCTTTCAAGATGCAAAACAAAAAAGTGTGGAGAGGATATGATCTTCTTACCTTCAGTCTGATCTGAGCTGGCAGTAATTGTACACGTTAGCAAGAAAGCAGCTCAGGAAATGGTTTGGTTAGTAGCGAGATGTTACAGACAGCAAAACAAGCAGCATGCTAATTTGATGAGTTCACATAAAGGCATTTAAAGTACATTTTCCCCGCTGTGATTTTTAGCAGTATTCTGCTAGCTTCCTTTTCATGCAGTATGTCCAACTGCACCCTTCTTGGGGCTGCCCTTGACCTTGCCTTCTGCTTCCATTACCCGGTGCTGCTCTTCTGCTGGTTTGGAGCTGACCATTAACAGGCTGCCCAGAGAGCTGTGGGTGCCCCATCCCTGGAGGTGCCCAAGGCCATGAATGGGCCCTGGGCAGCCTGAGCTGGTGGGGGGCACCCAGCCCAAGGCAGGGGGTTGGAACTCAATGATCCCTTCTAACCCAATCAATCTATGGTTTGCTCTTTGCAGCTCTGCCTCTGCACAGTCCTTAGATCTGGAATGGGAGCTCTGCACCACGGTGCCATGGAGCATTCAGGGGGCTCATGCACAACATGCCCATACGTTGGATGAAGTCTTCAGCCATGGAGAAGGTAGAGATTGTGGCAAAGGGCCCGGCCAGATTCACTGTATATGCTGAAAGCAGTCTAGTTGTTTTAAGATTAGTCTCAAATCACTGCTGAGCCCACTCTTGCTGTTGATACAGACACCAAAAATGAGTTTTTAGTTTCTCCTACACATCCCCTCCCAAGTTTCTGGAGTGCAAGCACTTTCCTCCAGTTTTCTGTTGAAAGCAAGCAGGTTTCGTTCTTGTGCTGTTTTGCAATTTAGCACTGCCAGATATGGATCAGAACATGACCTTACAACCTTTTTTTAGGTACACGATTCTTTCATCACTGCTTTTCCCCCCTTCATCAGAATGATGATAAATGGGGATGAAGTTACATGTCTAAACCCACGATTCTCTGCCAAGTCCTTTAGCTCACATGTGTTTCATTAGTCAGCATCTGTAGACATTATAATGCCTAATAAAAAGATCTGATATGCAAAACCACTGGCTAGCTGATCTTACTTGGGCAGAGCTATAGGTAGGAGTAGAACAAGTGTGTAACACAAGCAGTTTTTCCAGTCAGCATAAATAGGTTGTTGCCTACTTTGCTCCAGGGAACTAATTTTTCATGTGCCACCAACACTGGCTTTTTCGCTTGACTTGATCTGTATTGTGGCATATGCAGCAAGCCTTTCTCCCTTCCTCTATGTTACATTTATTTTAGGCCAGCATGAATACATCTCTGGAAACATGCAGAGAAGAGAGTCTAAAGGTCCTTCATGCATTCCATTTGAACTGTTTGATTCTTGCTTGGATGGGAGAACCTTTGGGACAACGAGGGAAAGCAGTGGTTTTCTTTCTGTGAGAGGAGCAAAGAAATACTTTGACTACTTCCCCATTTTTGGTATACATGCAAGAAACAACACTTAGGACTCTGCCTATTGAAGGAATGTATGTTATGGCATTTGTCTTTCTGCACAAAGTGTTACGTCGCGATTAGGAGCTTTCAGCACGAAACTCAGAGGTCACTTTACCACAGTGAATCTGAGGCTGAAAGGAATTTCCTCCCCACACCTTTTGCTCGTGGTCCCTTAAACTTTTCTGAGAGAAGCCAGAAACAAACCAACTCTCTCTGATGTTTATCAGCTCCCCAGCTCGGCCCCCAGCACCAAAATCATTGGCCCAGGGCTGTCCCAAGCCCACTTCAGTTCCAAGCCATGTTGTGGAAGGTGTCTCTCTTACCTTTTGGAGCAGGGCAGCAATAGTGTTTGACTGGAAGGCAGTTCTTGCACCACTGAGCTCAGCTTTCCACTACAGGGAACCATGTCTGTAATCCTGTTGGTTGACCCTGCCTGTGGTAAGGGGGCTGGAACCTGATGAACCTTGAGGTCCCTTCCAACCCAAACCATCCCATGAGTCTGTGATAGACGTAGGCATCGACGAGCAGTGAAATGGCCATTGGGCTTATTGGATGGGCAGACACAGAAAAGGATGACTAAGTCAGAGCAAGGAATGACCACAAAATAGCAATATTTCTATAGTCTGGGAAAGTCCAGGCTATGTGTGCTGTTTGGTGTCAGCAGAGATGAAAAGTGGTGGGTTTATAGGTCAGCTGGGATACACCCACGGAAACTTGGCTTTTGATAAAGCAAACACATGCAGTGCTGCCTAGCAGAAATATCCCATTAAATCCATGCATTATACTTTCAAAAGAGAGACCATATGTACAAATACATGATCGTGATATATTTGAACAGGATCTGTAAGCTTTGCCAGCGTCCTGAACCATGAAAGCTGTGGATATTTACGAATGTCAGCAAGATCTCCGGTGAAACCGTAAGGCTGGTATTTACCTCAGGACTTCATTACCATTTATTAATGCATGAGATCATAGATCTGAAAGTATAAATAGATGGAGGAATTTTCTGTGGACAGCAGAAGCATGGTCTAGAATATATTTATCTGGGATATGGAACTGATGCATAGGAGATGTTAAACAAAGGCTTTTTCTTGGAAACCTTTTTATGCGCTCCAACTCAGTTTGTATTTCAGCCATCACAAACAAGGCCCAAGCTGAGGCAAGGAGGAGTTACGTAACTTTTTTATTATTGCCATTATTTTACTTGATGTATTTAGAACAGCTTGATAAATCAGTCATGACTCACGGTCCCATTCACAAAAGTTTGTCGGCCGGTTTGGCCGCTTGCGTTTGCAGAGCTCAGCATGGTGAGCTTCAGCTTGGGGCTCTTGGGTGCTTTCCTGCTCAACCTGCTGTAGGGAAGGGCTTCAGCAGGGCTTGGACTCGATGATCTCTGGAGGTCCCTTCCAACCGTTATGATGCTGTGGTTCTATCATGGTTCTATGATCTGCTTTGTCAGGAGCCATTGGCTGACTTCTGACTCCCTCCTCCTCCTGTCTATGCTAAAAAGCAGTATGATGACCATCACATCGTTACAGTTCAGATCTGGTCAAGCATGAATGCATTTGGTCGTGTAGTCTTTTTCTTTTATCGCCATCCAGTTATTTTGTGCACATATACTTAAATAAAACAGATAATTGCATTGGGAAATTTCTTCCCAGATTTTAGATCCCAAGTTATGCTCTTTTAGGTATTCCCCACATGGCTCTAAGGCGATGTTCTCCTGGTGTCCTGGAATTCCTAACGTACCCACTAGATAATATCAGCTCTTCAGATCATCTGTCCCCAGAAGTAGACAAGACTCAGCTTCAAAAAGTGCAAAAGAACTTGTCATTTCCTCTCCAGGTTTCCAGCGGCTTTAGCTCCTTCATATTACCTCCCTGACCTCACTGTCAGTTCTCATGTATTCTCTGCAGCCCTATGAGCAGGAGCAGCTCATGACATCGCAGTGCAGTGTCACAGCTCTCTCTGACTTCCAGGCTGCCCCCGGGCCCCACGTCAGATGCTGCTGGCTGCCCTGTCCTGTGATACACATTGCAGAGGGCTCCTCGCACAGCAGGAAAGCCGTGAGCTGCCTGAGGCCTGCCGCACCACAGGCTGTGTTATGATCCTGCAGTCCTGTCCTACCTCGTGGCTCCATGGGGGTTGTTGAAGGGCTGGCAGCTTCAGATCCTATGGGGTGGTACGCTGCTCCATTTGCCACGGCCAATTGGTTTCACCACATGCACTTCTGGCATCTCCTTAAGCCAGGAGCTCCTGATTTGGAGGCACCAGAGATTTGGAGGCACCAGCCGTGGAATTCGGGTGAACCAACTGACTTTTCACCACACAAAAAGCAGTGTGGTGTGATCTGGTTCCATACACAAAAAAAAATTCACCAGTCCATAGGAAACACTCACCCAGACCCACTGCTTTCAACCTGGACCTGAGATACTTCAGAGGGAGTGATGGACAGGAAGAAGGCAGGGGGTTGGAACTGGATGGTCTTAAAGGTCCCTTCCAACCCAAACCATTCCATGATTCTGTGACTCTATGAAGGAAAGACCCTTTCCAAAACAGCCAAGGGGAATCTGAACCTCCGAAGGAGGATTTCAGAAAGTTATGAATCACATAGGCTTAATTAAGCTGCTCATAAAAGGCCATTTCAGCACTAACAAAATCAGACATTTAAATTTCTGCAGGAATTTTTCGTGTTGGTTTCCTTAATTGTAAGGAAAAAAGATTTCAAGGGAATTTAAAGTAAGCGAAAGTTTGCATTTCAACTTAAACTGAAGACTCAGTGAAAAGTATGTGTGCACCTTGGGTCTGCAGGTAATGCATTTGATTTATTGGAGGCTTTATGTGGCAGGGGGGATGTGGAGGAGCAAGGGGAATCAAGGCAGAAAGCCTCATCATCTCAGTTGCAATTTGAGTTTTTCAAGACTTGAGATTTTTCAGGCTTCATCAGCAAACCAAAAAATCCCTCCACTCACCCAAAGAACGTGATGATAACTGATAAAGCAGTGGTGCCTCTGCAGCTCAAAAGTAAAGCCCTGTGAGTAGAGGGACTTGCTGTAACCTCAGAGCAGAGGATGGAGGCAGCAGGTCTGCGACTCCAGCAAATGCTTTGCACTGACTGCATAGTTACCCCTCAGGGGGGGCTTAAGCTGTCAGCCCGGCACGGAGGCAGCAATAAACTGTTTGTAAATAAAAAGACAGCTTAAACCAAACGTGACTGTGTTTATAAACGCAGTCTGCCATCTCGGCTTATGGTGGCCCTTCCATCTTGGTGTCTCTTGTGTTGGGTTATCCTCGTGGTAATGCTGTTCCTAGAAGTCCTTTTCTGGGAAATTACCCAAACGGTCCCATCTGAACCCAACCCTGCCAAATCAGAGCAATAGCTCGTTGCATTCAACATAATGTTTTGTTAAATGTGTTATTTCTTCATCTTTGCCCGTGTCATGCTGCTGACTTCAGAATCTCGCCCACCCTGAGGCGATCAGTTCATGGCATGGTGGGAAGGACCACATCCCTCTGCGATGGAGAAGGAACCACACCACCCCAACCCCATTTTGGTGGCAGAATGTCCCCCACCAGAGATTTGTGAGGTATTTATTAAAAACCAACCCATGCTTGAGGTGCACTGAACCCTTTGCAGGGCATGAGGGCACTTGAGGAGACCCAGAGCTGGGGCTGCACTATTGATGTGGAAAATCCCAACTGCCCTGAAGCTCTGCCTCCACTATGGGCAGCTTCAGTGAGAGAAACCCTTGGGGACAGCTTCTCCCCAGGGCAGCAGGCCTTCTTTTGTCCCAGTGTTCACCATGACAGCCCCAGGCCTTCGCCTTCCTCTTGTCCACACCACCAGAGTGAGGAAGAGAGTTTCAGCCAGCGGTGAGGCCTGCTGGATGGTCACACCAGGCCTGAGGATGGTCATACCATGCAGCCATCCATGGCACCCAGCCCAACCAGGAGGCATCTGACGTGTGAGCCCCACAAGGGTGATGAAGCCAAGTGCTGCAGAGGTCAAGGGAGCAGTAGACTGTGACCATTAGTGGTATGCATTATCGTCACATCAGTTTTTCTTTTGTATTTCAGCATGTGTTTCACACATACAAAAGGAACAAGTGTGCTCAAACAGGGCCTGGCTTGAGGCTCAGTATCATGCATACTTCATGGGCTATGGTGCTCCACAGCCTTTATTAGGTAAGTTTGTTGATGTTTGCAGGTGTTTCTTTTTTTCATTACGAATAGGTGACAAAGCATGTTTATTGCTCTAATGACTATGAAAATGAATGTTAGCTATTTTCTGAGAGCGGCCGTGTTCCTATAAGTAACAGGTGACTTTGTGCTGACCTTGGGCTTGGGGCAAATGTTTCATTTCAAGATCGCAGAATCACAGAATCATAGAATCCTTAAGGTTGGAAAAGGCCTCTAGGACCATCTAGTCCAACCACCCACCTACCACCAGTGTTGCCCATTAAACCAGGTCCCATCTATGTACTTCCTGAACGCCCCCACCGCCTCCCTGGGCAGCCTGTACCAATGCACTATGGCCCTTCTGGAGGAGTTTCTCCTAAGATCCAACCTGATATCTAAGAGGTGAATGATGGCAGTGCAGCCCCAAAACCTGTTCCACCAAGGGACAAAGCTCCTATCTATCCCTTTCTGACATCTTTAGAAGAACGTAAATGGAAAAATACTGTAATCTGGATGTGTTGGCTTGTCTCAAACTGTATTCAATGCAAATATCTAAAGTATAGAGCTGTCAATAGGGCCATGGCTCACAGTAGAGAGGCCGCAGAGTGTTTAACGTGCTACTTTATTCAAATCAGCACGTCCCATTACAGCACATTACCGTAATGTCTGCTGTCATGCTCATATTTCTTTGCTTCGTTGGAGCCCAGCGTCTCTCAGACACACAGCTGCTGTTTGCGTGAGGTATTGGGACCCCCATCTCAGTGAAAGGTACTGTGGGCAGCAGTTATTTCCACTTCAGCTGTGCTGTGGTTAAAGCCAGCAACTGCACTATGGTTTTCAATCTCTCGTGTGCTGTGCGGTGCAGGCAGTAAAGCAGAAATACCGACGTGTTATCTCTTCCAACTCCGATCTTGAAACGTTAGACACATTTTTTTTTCTGTAGGTGTTGTGTTTAACCACACGTAGAGGAAGCACATCACTCGCTGAATGCACTCCTTGCCAGATTCTAATCACCATCGTTAACATACGGTGAGAACCAGGAAGCAGAATGGAGACAGACCAAACATGACCTTCACCTGAATCTACCAGCATTGCAAACCAAATGTAGGCAGGTTGCTTTTAGTGACTTAATGCTGCTGGGTGTTTTCATTAATGCTTACTTCTTCTTGCAACAGGGCAACAGAGCAACAAATTAAGTACGTGGTTAGCAGGCAATATTGGTGGTAGATGGGTGGTCGGACTGGATGACCTCAGAGGTCTTTTCCAGCCTTAATGACTCTATGGTTGTAACCAAAGACATCTTTAAAAGGCCTGAATTTTCAGAGGGTGTCTCAATAGCTCATAAAAAGCCATGTTCCCCTGTTGTCTTACAGCAGGGAGCTTGGAAATCTCTGCTCTCTGTAGAGGATCTTGATTTGCAGCTTAGGTTATTTCTTTCACATAGGGAATGCACTGACTTGAATTGGACTTGGAAGCAGGGGAGAAGGCCAGGTGCAATGAAAGCAGTGAGATGCACAACATTTGCACCCACCTCTTTGCTAGTGATCTAACAATACCAATAGCTTCCAATAGAATGGCCCCGAAAGGAAGATGCAGGACCAGGATCCCTGTCCAGAGGCTGTCAGAAGGAGTCTGTAGGATCTAAAGCCCATCTATAACAGTTCTGGGGGGATGTCTGAAATGTGCCTGCTGTAGAAACAGCATAAAGACGTCGAGCAGATCTTAATAGCGACTGTTCTCAGGAGCTGGGAAGGCTCAACCCCGCCGTCCCTCTGCTTTTCCAGAGAGGTTTTTGCACGCTTCGAAACTCGACACAAGAGGGCTCCAGTTCCATTCGCCAGGAGAAATCCCCGCTGCTGCAAAGAGCGCAGCCAGGCTGAGAGCAGCAGCTTCCCGGCGGTGCGGCGACAAAGAGCAGCGTGTCACTGCCGGCAGAAGGTGTCTGCTGTGTGCCAGGCCCGAGCATCCCCGGGGGAGATGGGCACAGAAGAACCTGGAACAAGCGCAGCAGGAGTGTAGCTGTAAAAATGAATGCGAACACGTTGTGCGTGAAAGCCTGAGGTTTCGTGCTCCGACGCCGGCGGTGGGGGGAGGTCAGGAGGAGTTCATCCTGCTTGCTTCGGCTCCTGCAATCCGCAGCCTCGTTTCGCTCTTCTTCTTCTCCTCCTCGCACAGCTCCGAGCCGGGCAGGACAGCGGTGTGTGCCGCCGTCAGCTCTTGTGCTCCAGCCCAGGGATGGGCAGCGTGACTGAGAGCTGAAACCACACGGTACTCTATGCTTAAACCGTGAGAGTGTGGTCAGGCTCCTGTGAGTAATAGCAATGATAATAATAATAGCGGAAAACGTAGGCATTAATTTGAAGCACTGCATGACACGTGGCTGCAGCACACGGAGTGAGAGCTGGCCCTGTCTGAAGCCCACAGCAATACAGACCCCCTGTGGGCTCTGCTGGGTGGTTTGCCTCATGAAGGTCTCTGTTTGCACACCCTCGGCACCAGGATTTGTCCTTGGGAGGCAGACACTGCGCTGCCCATCACTGCGAGAACCATCTCTGTGCTTTTAACAGAGCTTTGCAAACTTCTTCCCGCTGCCTCAGCACGCTGCCAAACCCGGGCGAGTGGTGGAGAGCCCATTACTGCCCGCAGGATCTCACCCAAGATGTGCTCTCCCCTCGTGGTTCGGTGTGAGGCAGTGCTGGCACGAGGCAGTGTGTTTTCTCAGGACTTGAGCATACTTTCTGTAAGGAAGGGGTGGTCGTATCTCTGCAAGGAGGGACTGTGTGTGCTTCGGGAGTTGCTGAGCGCTGTAACCGGGTCCCAGCAAAGGCTAAAGGTTAATCCCGCGATCTGACTTCACTGCCACTTCTGCAAATCACACCCGTGCTGGATTCCTTTGGACACCGCGGTGCTGTCTTACGGAGTAGCTCTGATAGCCCACAGCCTGCGGGGTTTTGTGGCACACAAGTGATTAACTTTTCCAGTTTGGTTGTTCTGTGCAGCCCCGGCCCCTTCAATATCACCTTTGTATAAACGCCGCAGCCCGACCCTCCTGAAATGCAAAGATCCCTAATGAAACTCAGCTTTAGAAAACGCAGGTGTTGCAACACCTGCCTTTACTCTGACAACACATTAACGCAATTAGCTTCCCAAAGCCTTACTGTGTGGGGAGAGAGATGCACACGAGAGCCGCAGGCATCGCTTGAAGCGACAAGTACCTCTTTTCTTCGCGGTGCCAGAATTAAGAGACAAAAAGTTTCATGGGTGGTCCGCAGTGACGGGAGAAATCTTTTGCTTTCCTTTTCTTCTCCATCCCCCCGCAAACAAGCAGCAAAGAATACACTGCTTTCAGCGGGCAGAATGTCCCTATCACTTTTAATTGCACCTTTCAACGAATTTACCAACTGCTCCGTTGCCATTTATTAGCCAGGGGCCAAAGAGTGAAAGGTGGTGATCTGAAGTGTGCTTTGTGAGGCTGAACTCACTGTGAGGTTGGTGATATCCAGCCCTCGTGTTGTTTGATTGCACCCTGCCCAGCCTAAGGGACACGTCTGTGACCCACAGTAAAGATAAAGCCAGAAAGCTACAGGAGATTTGGTCTTCTGGTCTCTCTTAGGGAAAGCAGCTGCCCATACTTGCTTGGATTCGAAGGGGATTCATAGAGTCACTGCATCATAGGATGCTGTGCGTTGCCCGTAGCAGTGATAAGTTTCACAGACGTTAATGTTAAATCACTGCCTCCCCATCCACGTGCCACAGCTCCAGACAGGACTCAGCAGTGTGACCCAGCTTCACCAGTTTGGTTGCCAGTGCACCTCCTTCAGCCTCCCTCTCTGTCCCCTGGAGCCAGATGTGGGTTCCCATTTAAACGCGCTCTTTTATAACCTGGTGACCGTGGGAAAACGCTTTTGCACGCTCCGATATTTCAGAGTGTTCCCATGAACAGTGAATGCCTGTGTGTGTCCCAGCCCAGGAGGATTTTCCTCCCACATGGCCCAGTGGCCAACCAGTGATGCCATGTGATTGGCACAGCTGTGATTTGTTAGCAGGGATGGATGGAGGCTCAGGAAGCTGGCTCAGCCTTGCCTTGGCTGCAGACTCCCTGTGGGTTTTGCACACAGTGCATGGGCACCTCCACTGTCCCTGAGCACCGGGGACTCAGGGCTTTCTCTGGGACGTGTAGTCTACTCACTGTGACTTGTAGAACTGGGTGTGGGCAGATGGGAGATGTCCCCGTCTCCCCTTCTTCAGCTGCTTCGTTGTTTATATTCCTCACCCCATCACAGCAGCCAGAATCGTAGAATCATTGAGGCTGGAAAGAGCACTAAAATCATCGAGTCCAACCATCAGTGCCTGCCTGTGACCACTCTAGATCATGTCACTCTGTGCAACAATGAGGTACTAAATGAGTTTTTTGAGGTACTAAATGAGTTCTTTGCCTCAGTCTTCACTTCAGCATAGCAAAGTGCAAGGTTTTGCACTTGGGTCCCAGGTACAGACTGGGAGAAAAACTCCTTGAGAGCAGCCCTGCAGAGAAGAAGCTGGGGGTCCTGGTGGATGAAAAACTGAACATGCACCAGCAGTGTGCGCTTGCAGCTCAGAAGGCCAATGATATCCTGGGATCCATCAGAACAGGGGTGGCCAGCAGGGACAGGGAGGTGATTTCCCCTCTCTATTCTGCCCTGATGAGGCCCCATCTGCAGTACTGCATCCAGGTCTGGGGACCCCAGTACAGGAAAGATGTGGAGCTGTTGGAGAGAGTCCGGAGGAGGGCCACAAAGATGATCAGAGGGCTGCAGCACCTCCCCTACGAAAACAGGCTGAGGGAGCTGGGCTTATTCAGCCTGGAGAAGAGAAGGCCATGGGGTGACCTCATTGCAGCCTTCCAGTATTTAAGAGGGGATTATTAACAGAAGGGAAATAGACGTTTTTGGGGGTAGATAGTGCTAGGACAAGGGGGAACTTGGAGATCCTTGGGATCCCTTTCAACTCAAGGCGTTCTATGACTCTATGGCAGCGCTGGGTAGCGCTGTAATAGCCGCCACCAACCTCTCCTGCAGCCCATGTCCTCATGTGCACACTCATCCATGCACGTGGAAGAAAGGAAGCAGGATAGCTACAAAAGCACAGTGACTGGTTTAATATCACCCTGCGTGGTCTGCAGGGACAGCTCTGTGTGTCTGAGCAGTGCTGTCATTCCAGCCTGGGTGAGAGCACGGTGGTGGGGGAATAGAAAGGCAGTGACAGCTCCAGACAGAAAACATCATCGAGAAAGAGTGGTGAGTCAGCAAAAGTTCTCTTTTCTCATCATCTGAAATCTGACAGAAAACAAAGGATGCTGAACAGAGCCTATAGGACAACCTCTAACCTTGTATTATAACCACCTCTAACCACTTTCCTTTACAACCTCTTAATTTAATGGCCTTGCTGAAGTCCTCAGGAGGCTCTAAACGTAACATCTGAGTTCAGCCCCATGGTAATAGGGTGTGTTGTTCATATGAGCAGCTCAGGTCAGAAGACCTGCTATGCACAAAGCAAGCTGCCGTTGGCTTTATAATCATTTTGAAGGATATCTGCTCTTCGTCTGAATGTTGAATCAGCAACATCCTCAAGACTGACGCTCTTAGTCTGAGTGCAACTTGGACCACACTTCAGAAGAGCTATCTAGGAAAGCAGAAGGTCTGTCAAGTTCAACTGACTTTTCTCACAGCCAGGTAAGATGGTTGTGAGTGCTGAACGTGTTTTCAGACATACATTGCTCCCTTATAAAGGGAACAGCGTACAAGTGTGACTGTAACACAGAGGTCCGAGATAGGTGTACTGCTGAGCAGTGGGCTTAAGGGGAACACAGACCCAGGCAATACTACGGCACTGGGGCTGTGTGTGCATCTCTGATAGAGCTCTGCCTGCAACACAGGGCAAAGCCAAGGGTGCTCTGGTTTTGGAGCATCCACTGCTCTTAGCCCAGCGATAAAGGAGAGCAGTGGGATAAAAAAACTTCCCTGTCTCCTTTTTCCATTCCTCCAACATCAGAAAATACAGACTCCCTGCTCAGATGTCTGTATATGCTGCAGTTCTATTAGGAAGAAATGGTACATTTTTTAATGTTTATAATCATACATTCATGCATGTTTCCATTAGCTGTCTATTAGTACTTTGGTGCCATTTTTTTGCAGTTTCAGCTGTCCTGGATGCGTGTTCAAATGTCTCATTTCCTCCCAGGGATTATCATTTTTACATTGTGGGTAAAGAAGTCCCAAAAGAATAAGGTTTTTCAGGCAAAATATCCCGGGCACAATATCTGCTTTCATAAAGCTCTGAGCATGCTGTTTGCCATTTCCTAATCTCATCCGTGCTTTTTTATGCTATTGGAGACCAATTTCTGGTGGCAAAGTCCTTGTACAGAAAAAAGTGAATATTTTGACCAATAGCCTGAAATCACACATTCTTTCATTGAAAACAGTTAATTAGGAATTGAGCTCTGAAGTTAATTTCACCAAGGTCACTCACTGTTCTATTGGGTTCAGTGACCCTGTCTTAAGTAATCACGGCATTAACATACAAGGTTATAGCTTTCTTTTCAGTTGATGACATAATCTCTTTAATTGGTGTCAGGAGGCCTGCTTGTGAAAGAACCATGGAAAACACCTATAGACTATAATTTTACTTTCCCCATTCACGGAGCAAATGAAACAAGCCTTAAGAATGTACTAGAGGCTCATTACATCTCCTGGCCTGTCAACACAAAGCCCCTCCACCGCAGCCAAAGCATTAGGAATGATCAATTCTGTTTACTTCTAACTTCAGCCCGTGAACTATTAACCTTTTCAGCAAAACTGGTGAATAGTAAATGTCAGATAATCCTCTCTGAGAAAGTTAAGAGGGTGGATAATGCATTTTAATTGATTAAAACTTCCATGAACAGAAGTTTAAAATATCAACGAGAGAATCCCTCTTGGTCCCTATTTTTGGTGGGACCTGATCCAACCATTCTGCTCTGACCCCAAAGTCTGCTTCAATTTATCTTTTCCAAGAGAAAACTGTTCCAAAAATTACACCTGAAAATTAATATCCTGCCTAGCAGAAAGTCTGCTCGTAGAGCACAAGGTCCTCTCCGCAGCCAGCGTGCACAGCTTGCAGGAAAGGAGCTGGCAAAGGTTTAGGCACGGCCAGGATTTATACAGGTTGTTACTGTAGGTAGGTTTAAAACAGAAGTCCCTATCGAACATATTTGCAAAGCTCCAAAATGGCCGTAAATACTTTCATGTGTTCTCTTCGTTGTATTGTATTAGAAGTTACTTGTATCCTAAATTTTGGGCTATTTTTTCCTTCTTTTTTGGAGCAGCGTGGACTCCCACTTATTCCATGATTGATCCAACTCCTTCACAGGGGATTTTCTTCGTAACCCCTATGGAATCTGTCAGCACACCCTGACTGACAGAGGGGCTTAAGTTCTACCACAGACAACACTGCCCTCCTTCTGGAGAAAGAAAGATGCATTTCACCCCTAATAAAATTATTCACATCTTCTGCTCTTTTTTATTTCCCCCCCATTGCACTTCTCTAAACCTGCTACTATTTCACATTTTTAGCGTCTCTTCAGTGTCTTCACATAATCCACTTTTCTACATCTTTTTGGTATTAAAAAAGCCATGGCAATGTGTCTCTGAGGGCTGTGGGCAGTGGGCACGGTGGGGTGGGCTGGGGTTGGGCTTGGAGACCTTGGAAGTCTTCTTCAACCTTAATGACTCTATGATTCCACTGTTGCACATTATCACCAGATTCTTTTCAGCTTTGTGAAGCTGTTCCTGAGGTTCACATTTATCAGCTGAAATTATCTTCACGGTTTTTTCCAATTTTTATCTCCTGGTCAAAAACAAATTTTAGTGTTACTTTAAAATGGTAAGGAAAATATTCAAAAGGAATGGAATGCTTTCAAAGGAGCAATCACTTTTTAAGAGCAAAACTTTTAAATAGATAATAGTACCCATCTCTTATTAGTGAAGAGTTATTCCACTTTTGTTCCCTACACGTGCCCTGGGGCTCACTGGGACCAGCTCTGTCTCCATAGTCATAGTTCAAGGTGCTGTCTAGACTTATTCCATAAGTGACTCCAGATCATTTTTGGGTTTACCACTGGTTTAGCTTGAGTAGCACAATTGTGAAGTCAGCTGTCAGTGTCAATGTCAACAGAAAGATGAATCTGTTAATACTGTTACCTGCCCCTCTGGATGTTGGCCCTCTGCTTCCTCAGGTGCTGTACAAAGACAACAAATGAACCATTTCCATCCCAACTCTTGGTCATATCAACTCTTGGCACTGGAACAGGCTGCCCAGGGAAGTGATTGAGTCATTGCTCCAGGAGGTGTTCAAGGAACGTTTAGATGTTACACTAACAGAGATGCTACAGTGGGAAATATTAATGGTATGTGGATGGTTGAACGAGATGATCTTGGAGGTCTTTTTCAGCCTTGGTGATTCTATGATTCTATGACTCTATAGCTAGGGTAAGAGCTCCAAGCCTGCAGAGGGCTTGTTTTCTCCTGAATTTGCTGTGGGCACTGAAGTGAGATGGTTGGGGCTGTAATTTCTCTCCCATTTCCTTTTCTCCTCTTGCTTCTATCTTGTTTAGTGGGCATGGTGGGGTTGGGTGAATGGCTGGATGAGATTATCTTAGCGGTCATTTCCAACCTTAATGATTCTATGATTCTGTACTGAAGAAGAGATCAACCAACGTTTAAGACATCAGCCAAGACCCCATCACCAGCCCTCCTGGTGGTGGCAGCAGTGACACCGCTCTGCATTTGAGAAGGCACTCACCCAGACTTCTGCCATGGACTGGGGTGGCGTTGGCTGGGTCAGGAATTAGGTATTCTCTTCCTCCTTTGTATTTAGATAACTGTTGTCTCAAAGCACAATCCTGACTTCACGGGGGTGCACAGATTGCTTAGAATTTACTGCATGGACTCATGAAGAAAAACAGCACTTCTCAGACAACGGTACCTGTTTGTCACAATGTTTGTAAGACATAATCAGTGCCCCACACCTCATTTTGCCCTCAGAAGTAAGGCAGCTTCCTTCCGATGCAGAAACGCACCACATTTTTCCTGTCTTTTCTTTTTTCAAACTTGTTTAAGTCTCTGGGAGCCAGTCTTGGCCATTTAGTTACAAAATGTGTGCGTGCGTGTGTGTGTTTCCAGTGAGTGAAAAGAAGGGAAAAAACCCACAGGTTCGAGTTTGTACAATGTTTGCCCCTTTTCCCAGCAGGGATGGGTTTTGAGAGCCAGGAGACAAAAAGCATGGCCTCAACAAGCTGAATTTAAAAAAGAACATCATTTTCATTATGTAGTCAATCTCAATTACAAGCAAATGTTTTCTCTGTTGAGACTTTTCTCTTTTCAGAGCATTATGCAAGCCTCTTTTGTGGGTTGAGAGAAAGGATCAGTGGTCAATAGGGAGCAGAGTGTTGTGTACAGTGGATTTTTGTATCCTTTAGTCTACTACATAATGCGTTTTGTCAGGAGAACAGCCCAACATCCTGAGCAGATTTGCTGAATTAAAGAGCACAGCAGGGATAGGAAACTTGTTGCTAGGTGACTGACAACTGCTGCATGTCAGTATCTCTGTGCCGGAGGTTACTCTTTCCTTTTCTTCCACTCCTCAGTCTTGCCTTTTAATCTGCATCTATAATTAACTCTCTTAATACTGCGGATCCATTTGTTCCCCTCGTACCGTGCTTCGGATGGCTCTATTGCCATTACTGCATCTCGAACGGAGGGAAAACTATTTAATGTTTGTGCTTGGCTTGGCGTGGGGAAGTTGGGGGTTTATGCGGCGCGATGTCTCATGTCTGCGCCGCGATGAGACGGCTCTTAAAAGACATTTCAGAAGATGTGGGCTTTGCTAATCTCAGTGCTCAGTGAAACATCTCTGTGTTTACCGTTCCCTCTAAAGCCTGTTTGTTTCAGTTCAACTTCATTGAAACGCGGTTGTTTTTAACTGTTTAGGCTTGGTGACCTTCCAAGCTCTTACACTTGTGCATTTTGCAAAATAGATTTTCTTTGTATGAGGCTCTTTCTTAAATGACTGGAAACCCAGGGCTGCATCTGGCCTAGATTTGTAGTGGCAGAAGTCAATTAAGCGACAGTGTTCTCCCCGCTCATATTTGCTGTTATTTGTTGTGCACAGACCAAACCACGAAGCTTGGCGTTGTTCTGAGGATGGATCTGCGGTGAAGAATCGCATCAGTGGTTTCCTTCCATCCGTCTCTCTGGAAATGTGTTTAATTTCAATTTCCATTCATAGAGTCATCGGATGGCTTAGGTTGAAAGGGACCTTAAAGATCATCAGGTTGCAAGTCCCTGCATTCCAAGAGGTTATGCAAAATCCATGGGATTAACGAATGTACTCATTGCAGGAATATGACCACGAGCATTTGCTCGTTGTTTTTAATTAGAAAATGACAAGAAAATATACATCAACTTAAAAAGTAGCAATGAAAGCTCTTATTTTTTCTCGGGGGTTTGTGACAAAGCTACAACCGTCGAAAAGCATCTACCTGAGACAGCGTTTGTACTGAAAATTAGATGTGCATTTAAGAAGAATAGCCAAATAGATGTGAGAAGTGCTGCTGGTGAAAATAGGCAGCAGTTGTTGCTTCTAGGGGACTATCACCTGTTCAGCCCCAAAATGCTGAACTTGGGGAATTTAAAGAAAAAAAAGTCCTAAAACTAAGTAGCAGAGATATTTTCATCCACAATTGCGCCATGTTGTTTCTCTCCTTCCTGCCAGCGAAGAGCAAAGCCCTGCTTGGAGCAACATCTCTCTGAACTGGAGGAGGAGGAGAGGAAAGTTTGCAAGCTCTTGTGTTCGGAGCAGCACACGCAGTAATACATAGGGCCAGGAGAGGGCAAGCACTGAAAAGATGCGGGTGTGGGATTGTGTTGGTATCGGAGTTGGAAAATTCAGCGGTGACTGATCCAGAAGCATAGAGAACCAATAGAAGACCAACTCAAATGAGCTGAACCCAAGGCTTTCCAACCCAAGCAAGGTGTGTCCATCTTATCTGCATTCTTATCAGCTTCTTGGGAGCCAGAAAAAGGGATAAAGGCCTTATTTTACAGCAGTTTGGAATAGAACTGCAGCAATTCCATCCTTCTTTTGTGCAGGCATAAGCCAGCGCTGGTGCTGAACAAAGCAATTTTGCCTTATGCTCTTCAGCTGTGAGAGCAGTTTGCTCTTTACACTTTGTACAAGTCTCTTGTGTGCTGGGACAGGTATATAGATCTGGTACAGCTGTGGGTGCCCCATCCCTGGAGGTGCCCAAGGGCAGGTTGGATGATGCCCTGAGCTGCCTAATCTGGTGGGGGGCAACCACCCAATGGCAGAACGGTTGGAACTAGCTGATCTTTAAGGCTCCTTCCAACCCAAGACATTGTATGATTCTATTCTATGCTCTGGGGCAGGCTGGGGTGAGATATAGGGTCTAGAAAGTAGGATGCCATTATAGAATCATAGAATTGCTCAGGTTGGAAAAGACCTTAAAGGTCATCGAGTCCAACCACATCCTAACCATACTACCCTAACTGACAACCTTCCGCTAAATCATGTCCCTGAGCACCACATCCAAACAGTTTTTAAACACATCCAGGGATGGTGACTCAACCACCTCTCTGGGGGATCTATTTCAGTGCTTAACAACCCTTTCACTAAAGAAGTTTTCCCTGATATCCAACCTAAACGTACCCTGGCACAACTTGAGGCCATTTCCCCTTGTCCTGTCACCTGTCACCACTGAGAAGGGACCAACCCTGCTCTTGCTGTAAGCACCTTTCAGGTATTGGAAGAGAGCAATACAGTCTCTCCTCAGCCTCCTTTTCCCCAGACCAAACAGCTCCTGTTCTTTCAGTGGCTCCTCATAGGGCATATTCTCCAAGCCCTTCACAAGCCTTGTTGCCATCCTTGTTGCTATCCTTGCAATCACGTGTTGTGGAGACATGGTTTTGTTGCACTGATCTTCAGCATGTCCTAACTTCTTCACAGTAGTACTTCACCCACATTTGTGCTGATTTTAACCAAGTAAAGCAACATTACTTCTTTCATGCGATGCTATGAATCAAGATCCAATCTTTGTATAATGGTAAATAGTTTCTTTGAAGCCACCTGGAGAAGGTGAGTTGGGTTGACTCTTCTACTTGGAGGACTGACTCAGCTTTCAACCATTAGTTTGAGCTGTACTTCTCGTAGTTGTTGATTGATAGTGCAAACTTGATGATTAATTTATAAACTGTCAGTGACAGAGTCAAGCCCCTGGCAGTCCCCCAGCCTCGGGTTCATGCAGCATACACAGGAGCAGGTTCTTGTCTTTTCTCTCCCTGACCCATGAGGGCGATGAGCACACCAGTGTTAAGGCAAAGCAGGTGAAGTGGAGACTTCCTGCTAACTAAAAGGCTGCCATTTTCTGGAGTGCAAACTCTAACCCCAGAGAAAGCCACAGCTGCATCATGGAGACCATTCATGCTTACCTTCACCAAGTCCTGCAGAGGTGCTTCACCATGGGAAAATGGACACGAGAGTGTCCATTCTCATCTGATCCCTTTTCTCCCACATATCCTTGCCTTGGAAGATGAAAGAAGATGCTGGGAGAGGAAAAGACAATGTGGACAATGGGAGAAAATGCTAAACAGAGGCAACTAAGTGCCTTGGTCCCTCATCCACCACTGATCACTCTCTGGACACAAGGTCTACACCATATAGGGCTTTTTCTCCAAGTGTTACACATAAAACCTACGATCCTGCTGACTGTACCTGTGTTGTCCTTGCAGAAGAAATGTGATGGATGAAGCAAGGAGATCATGAGAGAAATGAGAGATGCCTTTCTAGGCCAAATCTTCTTCAGGAGAGGAGCTCTCGCTGTGCAGTGCTGTGCCATGAAGTATGGGTACGTGAAGAAGGGCAGTAAGACTGTGCCATTAGCTACTCTGTGGTGACACCTATTTGCTTGCCACCCTACTCTGAGAAGGTAAGAGCCAGACCCTTTCTCCAGTTAAGGGAACCAATTCCCTATTTATATCCCTCTCTTTCGTTTCCTACCTTGCCATGCGAAGGGTCTTTTACTTGGCTGTGTCCTCATTTGTGCAGCACAGAAACCAGATTGTTTATTCTTGCTATGGATTTGTTTTCTTATCTGGAAGAAGTTGTGGAATACCTTTACACCTCCACAAAACATCCAACGTTAAAGGTTAAGCTCTGTGTGAGGAGTGTGGCTGAGCATCAGCCAGCACACCTGCCTTGCAGAAAACATGCAGGCAGCTGCTTGGGCTTCAGGTAGATTCTCAGGGATTCCTTTGCTAGGTAAGACACAGGAAATAGTGCTTATAAAAGAGCTCTTACTCTGCTCATCCATAGAATCATAGGCTCATAGAATGGCTGAGGTTGGAAGAGACCTTTGTTTTCACTATGAGATCTTGACCTTGTCACATGTATGTGCTGGGTGTTCCTTTGCCAAAGTTTCTCTTCTAAATAGATACCAACCATGGTGTGAGCAAGGAAGACCCTCACAAATCAAAAGACAGGCTGACAACAAGAGTTGATGGCCACTGTTTGGGAAGGAGTTCAATGAGGATTAGTAAATAGGAAGAAAGTGGGAGCCAGAGGGCCAGGGAAAGGCAGAGGAAGCAGTGTGGAATCTTTGGGCTGGAACAGCAGCCCCTCAGCATGGAGACACCCTGTGCAGGGCTGTGCAGGATGTACAGGCCTGTACCCTTCTCGGTGCAGGTATTTTCCATAGCGAGGAGAAGAAACCTGGGCTTAGACCTGGAAACATGGGGTTACAAAACATATTTCAATCCCAAACTACCCTTGACCCACTAAAAGGGGAAGGAGCTTCACATCTCAGGGACTCTCTCCTGACTCGTCTTGATCTCTCTTATTAATAAATGTATGGATTCTAAGATGACTTGGCCAGACTGTGTTCGTGTCTAAATTTAGCACTCAATTTGGTTTATTGCTTCAGGGCTGCACTGAAGAAAAACCAACAAAAAAAAGCGTCTCTCTCTCTCTCTTTTTTTTTTTTCATCACTGCAGTTGAAAGCACATTTGTGTGAAAATGGATCTGAGCTCAGAAATAACGGGATTTAATTATTTATTAAGCCCACGCTGGGGACAGGCTGTAAAAAAAAAAAATCACATAGCACAGCGTCTCTCCCACACAGACACTCATTTGTCCTTTGTCTGCGTGATGTCTGTGTGTCACACGGGCTCTGCCAAGGATATTCCATGGGCACAAATGCTGCTGCAAGGGGAAGTGGGTGCCCCAAGCTACCATAGGGCAAAGAGATCCTCTTGGTGACCACTTGGCCAACAGCAGGACAGGCACCATAGCTCCGGTTACTGCCATTTCAGAAGCCTATGTTGCTTCTCTTCTATTTTAATCTGCTTCCAGAAGCTGTCCAGACATGGGCCTGGGCAACATATCTAGCTGTCCCCATTTGAGCAGGTTGGACCCAGTGACCTCCAGACGTCCCTTCCAGCTTCAACCATTCTGTCATTCTGTGCTTCAGCTGAGAAATAAAATTAAATCCTTTCAGTGAAATCAATATGACCAAGCAAAACTTCTCTGGAACCATCTGCTGCCTAGTTAGAACACAAAGAAAGACGGTTCCCCAGATTACTCTTTCAATGGAAAATGAACAGCAGGTTTTAAAACAGAATTTTGTCTTATGGGAAACCAATCAGAACAGCTTTTGTATCTGAACTTGGTTACTGGCTATGAGTCTCATAATCTCTTACCAAGGCTTCAGCAACTGTGAAAGAGCCTGCTGTCTCATTCTGTTGAAAAAAAAACACAGTGGGAATGGGGTTAAAGTCTTCTCTCTCTGCCTCAGTTATCAGTCATTTGTACAGTTGTTGGTTCCGGTTCTATTTTAACTCATTTTCAAGGCTCAAGAGTGTTGGAGTGGCAAAAACCCCTGCTGCATCTTCACTACAGTCCCCAGCCCCACTATTTTCTGCCCGATTACAATGAGATTCACCATCCTGACAGATCAGGAGCATCGGCAAGGGCGAGATATGTAGCACTGCTGCCCAGAGCTGTGGGTGCCCCATCCCTGGAGGTGTCCAAGGCCATGGATGGGGCCCCGTGCAGCCTGAGCTGGGGGGCACTCAGCCCATGGCAGGGGTTGGAACTCAGTGATCTTTAAGCTCCCCTGCAACCCACGCCATCCAGATGCTCCCCAGAATGCTCTGTTGTTTTGCGGTGAGGTTCTGGTGAACGTTCTGTCGAGCCCAGGTTTCTCTTACTCTTCATTTCAAAAGAAATTAACAATGACCAAAATGTGGAAAATGAGCAATGCAGAAATTTCCAGGCACCCTTTTTTTTTCTGTTTGAAAATGAAAATCTTCAGAAATGTAACCAAACTTGTGTTTATTTATGGAGCAGGGAGCCCTGATGCCATGAAATTGGTTGTGACATTTTAATGTAATTAGACAACATTAGTGTCAGATAAGATTCATTAAGGGGCCCTGATCTTTCGTGGTTGTTCCAAATTGATTTTTTGCACTGAAAATCTATGGTGGATTTAAAAAAAAAAATTAGAAATTCACCTTTCTGCTAAAATGCTCAGCTAATTGACGTAAATACATTAATGAGAGCAACACACTAATAGGATTATATCAATATTCTCCCTGCATCAGTCAGAGCGCCAGCAGCGATGGTCATTAATTATTGCCTTATGGTAATCCTTGGCAGCTTTTGCAGGACTTGGATTGTCCCTCTTTGGGAAGATCTTTCTGTTTTGTTGTTTTTCCCAAATACGAGGCTTTGCTGTTGTTTATACCAATGCAATCCCATTGGTCAAAAAGTCAAGCTGCAGTTCAAAGGTAGCCATAGAATCACACCTAAGATAGAGGATGTTTTTGAGATCGGAGCCTAACTGTTCACTTGGAAGGGATTTTGGTTGTTGGACTAGGTGATCCTACTGGTCTTTTCCCACCTTAATGGTTCTATGATTTGCAAGAGCAGGAAACATGAGGGTTTGGTTTGTACTGGAAATGAATTTTTATAAAAAAAAACAACTCTACTTTTCCATGTCCAAGCTGAAAAATTTTGGCTAAAGATTTCAGCAGAATTACTTCTCGTTTATAACACCTTTATATCCCTTGTTTTGAACTGCATTACACTAAAATAAATTGTTGAAACTGCATAGTTTTAGCTATAGCCTAAGAGTGATAAAATAATGTGGGTATTTTTGAACTGACTTGGGTTTGTGATGCTGCAGAGAGCACTGATATTTTATCTTAAACAACATATGGGTTTTGTGATCACAGGTTCTTTTACATAAAATCCTGTTTTTGTTTATCATCTCAATCCATCCCAATTATGTCCCAAATACTTAAAGTAAAACAAAGCACGAGACACTGTATGTCCTTTCCCAATAGCACTCACCACTCTGCTCTGGAAAGTCAGCCTATAAGTAGAGAAAATTCCCCTATTTATAAACCAGTTCATTGCAGTTGGATGTAATCCACATTTGGAAGCCTTAGGGAAAGAAATCCATTAACTCCAGGTAGCTTTGGATCAGGCTCTGTCTGGTAAGGCATATTCCCAGCTGCAGACAGAGCTCCACCCACGACTTCTCCATAGAGTCTGAATTGGCTAATATCATCTTCTATGAGCTCAGGATATTGGCATCAGTGAATATAAATCTCTACAAGAGTACAAGATACCTTTGCAAACATGAGCAAGCAGCTTGCAGCTTGGATATTAGGAAAAAATTATTCTCAGGAAGAGTGGTGATGCAGTGGCACAGCTGCACAGGGAGTGGTGGGGTCACCATCCCTGGAAGTGTTCCAGAACCGTGGAGATGTGGCACTGAGGGATGTGGTTGGTGGGCATGGTGAGGGTGTGCTGTGGTTGGCCTTGGGGATCATGGAGGTCTTTTCCAACCTTGGTGATTCTGTCATTCTACGATTCTTTCCAAACAAAGAGAAACTGGGATAGAGTGCAGAGCCTATTGGCAGCGTACAGCATCAAGTCTCTCCCAAGAGGCTGAAGAAATATGTAAAAATAGCCAAAAAGAGCACAAAAAGAGACAGGAAATTAAGTGAAATGTTCATGACTCAAGAATTTTGAGATGGCTTCTTCATCAGAGTGCACAAACTAAATGAATGAAGGCAAGATAGCATGCAATGCAGTGCTGCAGTAGTAGTGCAGGACGCAGCAGAGTCTCAGCTTCAATGACTCTGAGTGTTGCCCCCCAGACTTCTCCCCACAGTGGTGTGGGGGCTTAGTACTGAGATCAGTAGCTGAGATACACACCATGATCTCCTCCCATCCAAACTGAGTGAAGACATGGGATGTTTTCTTTAACAAACTAATAGGGAGGGATAGGACAAGATAGGTAGAGCCTAACCATTGGGTTCACAGTAGGGTATATGTAACCAGGACTTTTTTTGCATAAGGAACTCAGGTTTTTTTATCTTGCTGAGCCTTAAACACGAGCTTTTAAATAAACATCAGGAATGGTATGAATTCACACAACTTCTCTGCTCAGTGGAAGCAAATGGGTAAGCAGTAGTTGCCCACCTGTGGCTTGCAGGTCCCCAGGTAATCATGCATGTGAAAAGCACTAAGGAAAGTCAGCCTTTTGTCACAGGCTAAAGGCATTGGTGCTTATTCCTAGTGCAAGAAAAAAAGCAGGCATTTATGAATTAAAACAAGACGGAGTAAGATGGAAATCTTTTTTTTTTACAGCAGCTACCAGGATGGATGGGCTGAGAAAGCACGGGCACACGCAGCAGTGCTGAAGCTGCATATCCAGTGAGGCTGATGCAGAGGAGGAGCGACAGTTCCTGTAGTCATATGCAGTCATGTAGTCAAGTGGATGGAGCTACCAGGAGTTGTGTTTATTTAAGGTCATGAAAGAAAAGGTTCTTCAGAAAGTATTGAGAGTAGGTGAGGGGCTGGCTTTGCGCAGCGCCTTGGGAAGGCGACGAGTAGTGGCAGCAGAGGAAATGCCAAGAGGTTCTCATGAAGCAGATACTGGAGTTGGTACATAGGGCATGGAGGGTGTGCGGGGGGGATGCAGGCAAAGTGGGGAGAGCTGGAAGGATGCAGGGCACAGAGGCAAGGACAAGGAGCTTAAACCAGATGCAGCAGAGGAAGGGGGAGTCAGTGAGGGATTGACAAAGGCTGGGTTGGTCTTGGCAAAAGCAGAGATGGATTTCAACAGCCCTGTTCTGCCTGGGTGGCAGGAAGGATGCAGAAAAAGAAGTTTTATTAAATTACGAATAAGTAAATAATTAGACTGGGTTTTTAGCTGTGCCATCTGGAAGGCAGAAGTAGAGCTCTTACTTGTCATTCTTCTAACGCAAATGCTGTTCTTGGTTCCTGGGAAGAGCTCTGGCATTTTATTTAGCTTTGCTTTCATTTGTATTGAATTTTTCTTTCTCATTCACATGCATGATAAATGTTTTCATTTCATCCCAGCTCGGAAATGCTCCAGACTGACTCTTACTCCAGTCTTGCGTTGCTGCAAACCCACTGGTAACACTTCAGTTACCCCAAATTTTCTGTGGATGTAAATGCAAGAAGCATCAAGCTCCTTATTTGGATGAAGAGGGCTGACTGCCTCTTAATAGAAGCATAATGAAACCATCAAGAGTTTTCATTCAATTAGACTTCTTTTCCCTCTGGCAAATGATTATAACACATTTATAGTGTAACGGGCAATTACTTTATACTCCTTGTCTGTTGACATCTTATTAAGTCTACATTTTCTGTCCCTAACAAAGAGATCAGATATAATTGTTAGGAACTACAAGGAAGACTTAAGAACTACCAGAATGCATTTAAGCATCATGAATATGTATCTGTTAGTGAGCTGCATGATACGTGATGGCAGATTTCTCCACTCCTTTCTGCTCTGGGAAAATCTCCATTACATATTCTTTTGTTTCTTCATACATTATCTTTTCCTCTGATGTCAAAGAATGATCTTTGTGCTGAATGGATGTGGATAATACAATGAATTCTGTATTTGTGAATATAAGTTTGAGAGATGCAATGAAGGCTGCAGAGGCAATTTTTGCCCCTGGAGGCTTTGCAGATACATATGTTGTTGTTTTTTTTTATTCCTATAGCAGGAGGCAGGGCAGGCAGGGCAGGAGCAAGAACTGATGGAGCTCAGTACATTGTGAAGCACAATGGATCCTTCTAAAAAAGCTCATGTTTCCTCTGTTTCCCACCTGGTCAGACTGGATTGGGCTCTGAGCACCTGATGGAACTGTGGGTGTCTCTTTTCATTGCAGGGAGTTGGCCAGATGGCCTTTAAGGCTCCCTTCCAACTGAAACCATGCTATGATTCTTCGGGTCCATGACATTTCTTGTCCAGCCTCTGAAGATTGTGACATTTCCTGTGGTGCTCAACCACTCTGGGATGTCCTGGTTTGAGGCAATAGGCAGATGCATGCAGCATGAATGCTATTAATGCAAACCACGCCACATGCCTTTGGGAGCAGAATACAGCCTTTGGATTGTGCTGCTTATCGAACTCTTACATAAGGATTTAACCATGAGACATGAGCCAGTGACTGAGGCAAACCATCTGGGATGTGTCTGGGTTTTTGCAAGCCATAGCTCTACGGTTGGGTTAGCAAGCACCTAAATGGTCCTCACTGATGTTCCAGCTCATTGCATTAGAGCTTCTGATAACTGCAGTTGTTGCTTTCTTTTTACTGCCAGATTAAATGGGACATACAAAGACCCCTTCCACCTCCTTGCTTTTATGCTTTGTTACTTCATTGTCCTCTGTGATTCTATATCCAGGATAATGACAAAATGATGCTAGAATGATCTACTATGATCTATGATCTCTGTGTCTGTGTGACACAGAGGCCAGAAATGGTCACACGTGGGGACTGGTGTGTGCTGTGCTGTGAATCCCTGAGCCTCTATCACCAGGGCTGTGTGGTGGTGAAACTTGGAGCCTTCCTCAAGTCTTCGTCCCCATCTTGGTGAAACTGGGAACCTTCTCCAAGCCTTCATCCCTGTCTGTCTGCAAATTGTTCTAAAGAATAAGAATGCGAACATGCATGTTTCTGCTCACTGTTTGGTCTTGTCTCTTCATCCCATGGATTCAGGCATTAGTTTTTTCATACTCCTCCCAAATTATCCATTTTGCACACATCTGTCATGTATTTCTTTTATAAGGCAATTTTCTGTGTTTTCTTAAATCAGATACCTGTACATATTTTGTTTTCAGGGTGGATATGAATTTCATTATAGTTCAATTATTGTTTAATAGCACTGGGGACAGGATGTTTGGAGGCAGTCTGAATTTTGATTCAAAATGTCAGGTCTTTTTCTGAATAGCTCCTTCAACTGGAGACCTTTCCCATCAGCTCTTTCATAAAGAGAAAAGAGACAAATGGAAGACGAGCTGAGTAGGAAAGAAAGAGATATTCCTTCCCTTGACCTAGAAGCCTGACAGGACTCTTTTTGAATGCAATGTATTATGTAGTGGTTTTCACTATTATGCATATATTTAGCAACTGTCGCTCACCAATCTGCAAAGGGAATGAGGTGGTGAAAGATGGAATTCAAGGGAGGAAAGAAACACAGATGTTTTGTCTCTGCTTTTATACTGCAAAGACTGTACTGGAATATACACAAGAACGTATCTCCATTGTAACTTGGGATGCTGTGGCTTTTAATACCTTTAGCATCTCTTTATTAATATACTTCCTGGGGACATTTCTGAACAAAAAGACCACTTCAAACTGCTGTCAGGACCAATCAAAAAGCAGCTATAATTACAAGCAGAGGCAAAAAGATGCACCACAGTGCAATGAGGAATGTAGGTCCTATCATATAACATAGACCAACCCGGTCCTCATCCTCCAGCTTGAGACCGTGTACTGAGAAAGGTGTCCATGAGCTGGATTTTGAGCATCTTTTAAGGCATGTTCTGATTAAATGAGTTTCTGCTGAGGTCCTACTCTGCACACAGTATGCATCCTGACTTAAAAATAATTTTCACCTATAAATTTTGGCATCTGGAGTGCTTGATACCTGCTAGTGTGTAGATTCCCTATATTAAAGACCTGCTGGGGACGGTACCTATAAATGCTGATGTGTCATCAGGTACTCTGTTTCCTCTTTTCCTTTTTCCTTTTTCTATTCTTTGTTTCCTCGTCATTATCCCCTGGCAGATCATCCATGTCTCTTGGACTCCATATGGACAAAAGAAGACCAGGGAGCTTTGATTCCAGAAGTAGAATAAAACCCTGAGTTGGGGCACCATGGTAGGCAACAGAAGGAAGTGCACATCTGAAAGGGTAGAGCCATGTGAAATAAGAGATAAAAAGAGAAGAGTACGAGGGTTGTTGGAAGACGTTATGCTTGTAACTGATGCATGTTTATTAAATAGGACAGTCGGAGTAAATATACGAGCCAAGAAGACATAAAGCCAAGAGAAGATACAATATTCAGTATACCATGTATTTAGTTAACACAAAGGTGGTGGGGAATCTTCAAGAGGATCTCACTTCCTTTGTATATTCAGATATTTGTTGTTATTTTTTATGTTTACTGTGATGTCTTTGTTTCACCTCTCATCTGGTCAAAGGCAGCTCACTGTGAGTACTGAGTGCTTGTTACTGGGGAATTATTCACTGGATGAAACCAAGCATACAGTGAATGTTGTCACTGGTCATCGTCCCTCATCTTCAGTCCTGACCTGCTGGAGTCCTTCTGCAATTGCAGCACAAGTCCCTATTAAAGAGATCTTGAAATAGTTTGTGTGGGCACAGAAGATCTGGTACAGAGGGCAAATGCACAACCAGTGACAAAACACAAGTTAGCCCTCAGCCAAACAAACTCAGAGAAGGGCTCAGGTAGGGCCACTTGAAATGACGGTGTTATGGTCCCTCTCCACTATTTTCAGCACTGCATGTATCACAGCTGCTCAACATTTTGGTGATGCAGTGGCACAGCTGCCCAGGGAGTGTTGGAGTCACTGCCTCTGGAGGTGTTCAAGACCCATGGAGATGTGGCTTTGAGGGACATGGCTGGGGGGCATGGATGGAGTGGGGTGGGGTTGGAGACCTTAGAGGTCTTTTCCAACCACAGTGATTCAGTGATTGTATTTCTGCAAATGCTTCCATCAACAGAATAAACCGAGTACTTACCAGGTTCTCACAGTGGATTCACTGTCCAATCTTGCAATGCTCAGCCACAGAGTGAAGAATAAAAGCCTCCAGGTGAACCTCCATCACAAGCCTCCTAAGTCCAGTGGTTCATGCTGATCTCAGTCCTTCAGGGCCATGTTTTGTTTCCGTTACAATGGAAGTGCTACTCATTTTAGTCTCTTCTAAAGGCTCTTAGAAGCAAGGTGTGTGGCTCAAGTTAGTTCTGTTCTTGGCTCTGCGGTAATCCCAGAAATGAGAATCATTTCCTAAGTTACCTACCATCCATTGCAAGAGCTGTTGGGGTGGACACTGAAGTGACTGAGAAGTCTGTAACGCCTCGCTGTCATTTGGTAGTTGCAGCATTCAGAGCACAAATGGCCTTTTGGTCAAAAAAAAAGGGCTACATTAATTTTTCTTCATCAAAGTGATTATTGATTGGCTTATGGCAAAGCCGGTGACAAACCATATGGGGCTGCCTGTTATACGATTGGATTAGTGTTTGTGTCTAACTGCACTCCAGCTCTAGCTTTAGGATCAATAGAAGGCGATGAAGAATGATTAGCCTTGTAGCTTCTCTGGGTGTTGTAACCCTTCAGCCATAGAGTAATTAAAAAAAAAAGAAAAAGAAAAACAGTGGGGAGACTGAAAAAATTAACGATGATCACTAAAATGCCATTCCTCTGTTTCCCAAACCAGGGGAATATTTAAGAAAACCAAATGCAGATTCTAGCTTAGATGAACATTTTATTCCAGGAGATGCCTCTACATCCCAGATGTAAGTTTTTAAAGGATTTGGTCATTTGTCTATAAAATTTTTCAGAGAATTAGATCAAATTTCTTGAAGGATGGAGAATAATGGATTTTCCCCACTAAGTAATACAAATTCTTGAAGACATTCTAAATGTCTTGAAGACATTTGTTCAGAAATATATCACCTCTCCTTTCTTTTGCTTTCAGGACAAAGCACAGGGATGCTTTTGTTCTGCTTTGGGATGAATGTGGAAAAATAGATTTTAATATGGAATAGCCCCCTGCCTCCTAATATATGAGACGGCTTGGGTTACTGATCCTATTAGTAGGAGCAGATGCTGATTGTCCCGTTAATCAAAGCAAGTCATTAGGCATTAATTACACTTAGTAACAGAATAATTGCTTGGTTTACCTAAACTGTGCTAGGAACGCTTTTTCCTCTTTCTGAGTAGGATAAGCTTATTTAAATTTTGTCTGCAACAAATGCACTGAACAGGTTGCCCAAGAAAGCTGTGGATGCCCCATCCCTGGAGGCATTCAAGGCCAGGCTGGATGTGGCTCTGGGCAGCCTGGTCTGGTGGTTGGTGACCCTGCACTTAGCAAGGGGTTGGAACTGGATGAGCATTGTGGTCGTTTTCATCCCAGGCCATTCCGTGATTCTATGATTCATTTCATACACGTAGAGGTGAGCTGATCTATGTTGCAATGTTGGCGGGTTGATGTATGCAGCCTATAGAAGGGACTGGTGGCAAAGGGTGCTGGGCACAGGGATGAATTTTGCAGATTGCACATTCTTCCATCATGAAGGAGTGGGAGAAGCTGCCAACACAAGGAAAGAGGGAACAGGAGTGGAAAGAGGCAAAGCCAGGAGGCGGGTTGGGCAAGGTGGGAGGAGGCAGATGGATCTGCTTCCAACTTGGAGTCCTGGGCTGAGTCACACTGAGGTATTACTAAGGTCATAGTTCTGCATTAGTGACAGTGACTGCATGGTCAGAGAATCCAACCTTCCCGTATGCAGCACTCAGCACACTCCCTGCAAGGTCTCGATCACGCCCTGCTCCATGTGAGCAACCAGAGATGCAATATCCCATCTGAAACCAAGTAAATTTTCAGCTTTCTTTTCTAATTGTTCAGTCTAATGAAACACATTGCATCTCCTCACAGATCTTCTAGCACATAAAAACAACAACAATGATAACGTCATAATTTTGATCCGTTGTGAGCAGAGATATAGGAAAACCTCTGACAGGCCCAGAGACACATCCAAAGGTGTAACGAAACAAATGCATTTACAGCTTGGCCATTGACCTTAATAAAACAGGGCAGGCCCAGCAATGGTGATGCTGTGTTTATGGCTGTTTTCATGTTCATTACACTGATACACAGGAATGCTAGTGGTCTTCCACTCATTCAGCAGTTCATTGAGAGTCTGCACTGGCACCACACTGCTCTGGGAAGGAAGAGGCTGACACTGAAGTGAGCACACAAGAGGGAACGTATTGGTGTTAGTTTGTGCACACAGGCCTGTGCTGACACATTTTCTGCTTACAGAGATAATTCTTGCTGCTTGTGAATGCTTCTGCAACCAGAGTGTATGAGTGGCACTTACACCATACTGCGAGGATGGGCAAGAGAGCTGGAACACGGCTTGTCCTTGCTTTTCAAGGCTTTGAGAAAGTATCAGCAAACAATGCAACCAGATTTGGGTTATTATAAATTTCTTCTACAGTATGAAAATAGTGTAACCACTTTTGGAGAACTCTGTCCATCAACTTGCTGAAATCAGCTGGTACCAGCTGTGGGCATCCCAAAGCTGCCTGCCTGCAGATTGCTGGGCTTTTGGTCCCTCTGTTGCTGGAGAACAGGTGACGGCAGTACACGATCCTGTATTTTTCATACATGCTGTGCACATCTGTGTCACCCTGCGTATAATGTAATACAAATGGAATTGACAGAAATTAAGGTTTTGTTTCTGCTCCCACTAATAAGTGCCACAATCCCCACAGACTTTGCTGAAACGGAATCAGCCCTTAAATGACCACATTTGCAAGAATCCTCCCAAATGCAACACGCTTCGGGTATGACACACAGAGCCATATGGACAACCTTCTTTTTGCCTCCCACAGCAGCTGCCAGCAGCAGTAATGCTGACTCCAGTAGTGACAACAAAAGCCCAGAAGAGAGGGTATTTACTACAGGAAAAATAAGACCAGCTTTTCAGGCCACTCACCTGGCCCAATGCTGTTGTCTGCTATGCCCTGATCGTTTGCACACACACTGCAATGCAGGGATATAATGAGCCACACTGGATGCCAGCCTGTATACAGCTGTGCCCTGTGCAACTGTGCCACGGAGCTCCCCTGCTCCTCCCAAACCCACATGTGGGAGCTCTAGGATGTGCAGACATGGATTCATATTGCATACAGCCCTACACACAGCCTGGAGGTAAGAAAGAATTAATGCATTGTATTTGTGGCACTAATTGTCAGTCTTTCTTTGCTATCAAAGGTTCTATCGTGACTTCCATGACTCTATGACTTGCTGTTTGCCTCTCTTCCACTCACCAGATTTGCTCTTTCATCATCTTTCTCGACTGACATACACTGGGAAGGACATTCAGCACTTTGAAAGCTGCTGTTTTTCAGGTTTTATAAATTTCTCCCAGCTGAAGCTCTCGATGACAACTCTGCTCAGAGCGTGGCTTGTCAGTAACACTGATCTAGTGGAAACGGCCCACTTTGAATGTGGTGAGTGATGCCATCCTGAGACAGCCTAACACAACCCAGCCAGAGAGAGGAACTCTGGTTTATTTCCTCCAACCATCATCTCCAAATGCTGAGTATTTCTTTTAAGGACTTTTCCCCCTCTGCAAATGCTATGAAACAAACAGAGGGGGAAAAAATCTTTATTCTTTTAATTTTTTTTTTCATTGATATTTTCTTTTTAATGAGCCCTTCAGGCTCAGTGGAGCAGTGTGACCAGTACTGGGATCCTAAACAGCCTTAACCCCCAGTGGCTCCAGAGGAAACCAACGTGCTCAGCACTGGTGGGAAGCACTCAGCATTTATGATCCAGCCCACCACTGGCTGCTTAGCCCTTTCAAACTGTATAACATACAAAGCTTGGAGTCTCACCGGGCAGCTCTAAGTGAAGTTGTGCTCTCTGGGTGCTCCTGTAGTATTGATAACTGCTATGCAAGCCCCTCAGCTATAAATACAAATTAATCCACGCGCTTGCTTTTGCTGATGAACGGATGATAGGAAGGATTGCTCCCAAATCAATCTTTTGAGACATAATAGCAGCAAAGTGTATCCAGTTCTCAAATGCAGTGAATAATAAAGTCAGGCTACTTTTTCATGTAGGAGTAGCTGATTGCAAAGAGAGAAGTTTTGGTCCAATATTACCCGGTTCCTGAAATGTCAACCATACCATCAGAATGACGTGGCAGTGATTATTGCTTTCTTTGGCCAACACCAGAGTCACACAACTCATGTTTTGTAACTCCACATATCTGAATAGCAAATACAGCCCGATAATTATAAGTCTTGGTACTCATGACCAGTCAGATGAGTGAAGAGTTAACCATACGACTTCAGGGTTTGATCTCTGCCTTTCTCTCACCCTTGAAATCATGGCATATTAATTAAACCATATTCAGATTACAACTCTCAACGATAGAACTTTCTAACTATAGAGACAAGTGCTCCAGCTAAGGAAACTTGAGGTTAGTTCAGTGTTACCCACTTGTTCCACTAGGCTACGAAACTACATTGTACTGTAACACATGAAAAGCACATGTGTTCAGATAAGGACACTGTTCTAAAATCTTCTTCTTAAAGTATCTAGAATTTTGTTATACCCATATATAAGCGCATGATAAACAATCCATGGAATTAACCTTATAGAAGCAGATACATTTTCTGCTCCTAATTACATTTTCTAATTTACAAAGACAATATATAAGCAGTGACCATCAACTGTCAGTCTTGATATGATGTTAATAACAGATAACTTAACTATTGCTGAAGCTCTGGAAGAAATCACTAACCCAGGAGCACTCCCTTGTCAAAAACATCACCATAACTGACAAAGTAAGCCACAAAAGACAGAAAGCAGAAATTCAAATCATTATTTTACTTTATGCCAATACTTGCAAATGATAAAAGTGCTCTGCCCAGCCTCTGACAATCTACTTTATTCCAATAGTGTCAGCTCGGATGAGGCTCAACGGATGGAACTGAAATGCATACGCTATCCACCAGAGCATCCTCTTTTCTTATTGTGATGTAAAGCACTCTGCACTGAAATATTGACACCACAGCATGTGAGTGAGCTGCAACCAACACACAAAGTGCAGTACGCTGCTGCCAGCCTCACACTGCCCTGGATGCTCCATTTACATACTGGAAAAGGCTTATTCTCAACGTTTTGCTTTTGCTTTGCATTTCAGAGACGCTCAAGGTAACGCTGGAGTGATTTTGGCAATATGTGTATTCTGGTTTATATCACTTGCGTCTTCCTTTCCATGACTCCATAATTCCTCTTAACCAAAACCAGCACAGGGACTGAAGCTGCAGGTTGTGCAGATCTTCCATATCCATGCTTACTGTGAAGGCACAGAGTGCCATGAGCTTAGGGCAAACCCACAGATGCTTCATGTACAAATGGAGCTGATTCTCATCATTTGGAAGCAGCATTTCTGATTTCTCAGAAAAGAAACTTGTATGCTCCCTGGATGCTGGCACAAAAACCTCTTGCCTGACATAGTGCTGATGGGTTGGTGGTTGGACTTGCTGATCATAGAGGTCTTTTTCAGCCTTCACAGTTCTAGATCATTGTTTCTAAATCTTTTATGTAGACGTGTAACTCTTGGGAACATCATTAATATTGACAGCCATGGAGATAACTGTTCTTTCCATACCCATAGATTGTTCAGCAGTTCAGGCTGTAGCAACAGATTCAGAAGTTCTGACCTAATATTCCTGCTTGTGATCCCCTTGTAGATATGAGGGAAGCCTGCAACAGTCCAGTGTTAACAATCCAACTCCAAAAGTAGCTCCTCTATATGTTAGTGGGGACTGTGGGATGCTCAGTGACCATGATAATGGGCAGATCCACAGCTCCAGTGTAACACAAGACAGTAATCCAAGCGTCCTATTGCTGAGCACCAAGAATATCTCAGGACTATTTAAAAAAGCGGCCTGAACAATCAACCTCTTATGTGCATCCAATTACTGGCTTTCTTAATGATTCTTCAGGAAGTCACAAGAACCAGTTGTTTTGATACAACTCTGCACAAGAGATAGCACTGCATTCTTACCACCTATAGCACCAGGTGCTCAGCAGACCTCGATCTCTGCTACACCATATTTATTTCTAATTGACAAACCAGAACCACAAGCTGATGCAGTGACAATGGCAACCCCCCAATCCCCACAGCGTGAAGCCCCTTTCATAGCTCCCAGACCTACGAAGTTCAGCTAAAGGAGAAAAATCTACTCAGCTATTATTGCCCCATTTCTGCAATCAGAATGCTTTGCCTGTGCTAGTAACAAGCTATCTATTTTTTGAATCCTGTAAGAGCACAATCCAGGGTTAAGTGGAAGTTTACGTGGAGTAATACCTACTTCTCAGAACCAGTTTCTCCTAAGTGCTCTGGAGGGTTGGCCAGTTTGGGTTTAAAAGCACCTGTGAAATTTAGCACTGGTTTTCCACATACTCTCTATGCCTCCTTGGCCTCTGATGATGATTCACATGAATTGTTTCAAGATGGGGAAAAATATCTAAGCTATGCTCTGCACCGCTCCTCTTCTAACAGAATAACAGCAGTGAGTAGCAATGGGCTTTGCAATGAGAATTGGTGGCCATGGCCTTGGTTTAACATCTCACCCTAAGATCACATCAGCAATGAGTTGGCATATTTTTGAGGACCTCTTCCAACTACAATGGAGAAATAGAAATGATAACTCCTTCAATATATGCAGCAGTGAGAAACATGACAAGTCAAAAGCATCCAGGATGAGATTCTCAAGGCAAAAATTATTTTAAAGTACATATTTTATCAGGTGACGTTTGTCAACCCACCTGGGATGATTTGAGATTGGGGTGCACACCTGTCCCACTTGGGTGATGGTAAGAAGGCTTCAAAGACTCAGCACTTCCCTGCAAAACAAAGCTTACAAGGGATTTGTAGGTAATGGTTAAG
The DNA here is from genome assembly GCF_016699485.2 of Gallus gallus. Lineage (NCBI taxonomy): Eukaryota > Metazoa > Chordata > Aves > Galliformes > Phasianidae > Gallus > Gallus gallus. The sequence goes on along the minus strand of NC_052536.1, from coordinate 53,970,488 downwards.
AAACATTTTTAATAACTTCTGATACCCGTAGCTTCTGGACATAAGCCCTTTCCATCTGTAGCAGTGAGCAACATCACTGCTCATGGTACCGTGCATGTTGTAAAACTAGTCAAATATGCCTCAAGAATAAAAAAAAAAACAGCAAGAACCCACACTTAGCCAAAGGCAGTCCTGCTCCAGCAGGAGGGAGCAGACTACAACTGCAAGCTTCAAACTGAGGTTCAGAATGGGCTGCCAGCTACCGTGCTTCCCAACAGCCATAGCGGCTGGTTCCCTACCAGCAAGAACTTTGTACTTAACCCTGCAGTTCTTCTTTCCCAGATTTTCCCCAGTCCAATTCTCAGAGGACTATGGAATAAGATGTGCTATGAAATAATTTTGTGGCTGCTTTGTGAATTATGGTATGCAATGGAAAACTCTGTTATTAGAATATCTGACCTTGTTTCCCCTAAGGAATTAAGGCAATCAACACATTTGCTTTTTGTATATATTTAAACATTCTCTTAACACTGAAATATCCACCTACTGGTGTTTTCATTGACATCCTTTTGGCAGCATCTGTTATTTGAATGAAATCAAACATAGACAATGTGTTATTGTGGAACACAGTTGTTGAAAAGAAAAAAATCTGGAACATAGCAAAGTAAGGGGGGAAAACTTACCTTCTCAAAGGTGACATGTTGCAAGTGCTAAAAAGAGCATCATCTTCACATCAAATCAAGCAAGGTACAGGATTCAAGAAACAGCGTGCCAAGAGGCAATTTCTCAGCAAGATGTTAGCATCAGAACACAAAGTGATGTGTCTGGAAGCAGAACTGCTGAGCTGCAAACAACCTGGGTGTGAGTCAGAGAACATTAGGACAGTGCCTGTCCACCAGGGATACAGACTTGATTGCATGTGACTTGTGTCAACTCTGGAGACATCAAGAGCAGAACATAAAAGCAAGGCAACAGATACATTCCTAAATGAGCCATTCAGCCTCTTAGGCAATGAATCTGGCAACAACTCAAGTTCCAAGAGAAAAAGTCAACATTCCAGGTTTGCATTCCATGGTTATATATCTTTCATTCTTTTTTTTTTTTTTTTTTCCAGGAAGAAGGTCCCTGAAACATCCTGTTTTAAATCATTAAGAGACACAGTCATCTCCTTTTAGACTAGCTCACAACTTTGAAAGCAGAATCCAATTGCCCGTTCAGGCTCATTAGTGTCTTTGGATCCTAATGACCCACTCAGTTGCAGCAAATGAAAAACTAATCCTTGTTTTATGGCACTGACCGAAAAGGATTAGCCAACTCTTGCTGCCCACGCAATCAGCCTTGCGCTGGGGAGATTACTACCATCTAATACTGTAAGTCTACACATTCCAATCTGTTACAATAAGTAGCACTTAAAGCTTATTTCCTTGAAATGCTTAAGCATATTAATGCTATCGTATAAGATTGTTTTCTTACAGTGCAATGATTCTTCTACCGCTGCCCCTAAAGTTTGCTTTTACCTGTGTATGTGCAGTAATGCCTCTTGATGTCCAACATTGTCTTAATTGTGTTCATAGTCTTTGAAATAAATAGCAGAACAGAATATTATTCCTTAAAATAGGCCCCAAATGTGGTGGGCAAGAATTAAAAGAATTTGAATGGAGTTCAATGCAGCGACTTTTTTGAATTGTATGGAAAGGCTGCAACTTGGACAGTAAAGAGTTGCAGTTTTAATTAGTTGCTTGATGTTTGGATTTCCAGGTGATATTTTTTGCATCATACAGTTAGTCTTAACACGTAGCTAAACATGGAGCTACTACTAACATTTAATGTTCTCTACTCAATACATGAGTGGTAATTCAGTTTTGTACCACTTGTTTCAGTGCAATTTCTCCAGCTTAGCATTCTGTTTGATACATTACTCCTAAAATGAGTGGACAGTTTAAGGAGATAAGTCTATAGTGTGATGCTGTGTACTATTTATAGTTTATATACTATATGAACAGTTTTCTGACAAAAATGTGACTATAAACTTTGATGAGGTGGTAAAAAAAAAAAAACAACACTTGCCTTCAGACTACAATACATGTACAAGATTCAAAGTCAAAGCCCTGCTCTGCTTATTTAGGAGAGGCTGAGTTTTTGTATTATAATTGCCTTAGGGCTCAGCTATGAACCCAAGTCTTATTTTATTAGGTACCATACAAGGGCAGGACAGGACAATCTCTGCTTCCAAGTGTTCACAGTACAAGCACACGGTATGACCATGTTACTGCTATGGAGAGAGCTACACTGCCTCTAAGAGATTGCAGCCCCCCCAGCTGCCATTGCTATCCCACTGCTAGAGCCTACTGGTCTCTAGCTCAGCTGCACTCATGTGCATCAGACCTGTTCCTCATCTACTGGAATCTAGAGTCAACTAAGTTAGCTTCCCACACTCTCAGCAGTGTTACACGTCAAACCTATCAACTCTGCCTTGAGGAATGAGGACCAGGCACACAGTCCTTCAACTTTATCTACACAACACAGACAGTAACAGCAAATTACAATTGGTAATGAAGAAAAAGCATTTTGTCCTCAAATCACCCCTGCTACATTGACAAGAGGATCTCTGTCTACACCTTTTGAAAAGAGATGGGTGTAATCAGGTGTTCAAAGAAAGGACAGAAAAAACAAAATCAGTCAGCATGTGAGTCTCAGCAATCCAGCAACATAATCACTATTGATTTGATGGGCATGATAGAAAGGGATCATTTTCAGGCAAAACTTGACCTTAAGTTAGTTCTGGCTTGTGCATTTGCAGTGTCTACTGTTCAGTTTCCTGCATTGTTTTCAATTTCCTTTGTCTCCATTCCAGCATCTTGTTTGCTTGCTGTAAGATAGAGCATTTACTTCACACTAAGTGACTGAGAAACAGATTTCCTCTACCAAGGAACCAAGAACTAATAGTAGGTGTTTTACATATAATATTAAAAAAGTAATAAGTGCCCTGATGTTTCCCTCAAAGACCATGAATCTGAAAGTGCTGCTTGTGGAGACAGCTCTGACTCACTGTGCACTGACATGGCAGCTCAGAACACTCCTTACTGACTTGGTACTATCTTCACTGCCAATCATTCCGGAAGGAAAGCCATTTGTGGAAAACTGGTGAATGTATTTGTACTGACCACAGTTGGACTTTGGGAACAGTCTGGTTTTGTATCTTTAAAACAAACAAACAAACAAACTACAACACCAGAGAAAATGGAAGGACCTTACCTTGCTTTTGGGGTTACAAGCTAGAAAGACAAAAGTCAAGTGTTCTTACTACAACAGTATTTCACTTAATATCTTAAGAAATAACTAGAAAACTTTACATAAAATTAATGAAAATGTTTATTTCAAGAATTTTATAACAGATAACCAGTTTAAGAACAGTAACTCAAATTCAGCTTTGTCCAGAGCAATAAACAGTTACTTTTACTAACGCTTAAGTCAGAGATTATAAGTAGTCATTTAGAAGTTTGGATGCTCTCACATATAATGAAATAATTATTCCACATACCATCTTAAAATGGCATTTCTTCTGCTTCTAAGAGACAGTCTAGGTAGAACATATCATAACATTTTATGAAAACAACGTATTTAGAAAATAAATAAGAAAAATAAAGCTGCATCTCAAAGCATGCACTTGATGAATGTACACATGCTCTTGCAGCAATTGCAATAATGTGATCTTAAGTGAAATGAAAGAAGAAGGTGAAATGCTTTGTACTTTAACTTATGAAAATGGAAACATTTGTCAAGGCTAAGTAGGAAAAGAATTTAAAAGGAAGTCAAAGGTATTCAAAAGAATGTAGATGGCTTCGTATTTTGCAAGGAAGAATGAAAACCTTTCACAGAAGGAGACTGCGATGATCTCTGATCTTGTCCAAACGTAAATGGAAAACTGAAGTCATCTTTGCCATCTCCAAAAGCACGAGAAGTTGATTCCAAGGGGAAGGGAAAGGCAAACGTATCCTCACTTTCTGATTTCCCAAATAAGCTTCCTACATGGAATACATAATACATTATTAGATCAATTTTTACTGCATTCAGCATACGTTTTTAAAATAATATTTTGCTCCCAACACTTGCTGAGTGACATAGAAAACCATGGTTTATGATGTCTGATTCTCCTGCCTCACTTGTGCTATTTTTGTATTGTGCACCTCCAATGATTAAAACTTATTATCTAGGTTTCTTTCATCATTTGGAAACTATTTTCATTCCAGTTATGGGCAGAAGTAAACAATAGATCTGTTCTTTCAACACTGAGCTAGTAGCTTTAAGTTTAAAAACTGCATTTACCAAGTACTATAACTTTTACATTAACAGAACAGAGTTCTTTTTAGGAGTGAAAAAGCTTACAGAACTTTGACACTTAAAATCTTTTCTCCCCTCTTGCCGTTCATCTCAGAAGAACCAGGGGTTGTATTAGGTGTGTTTGAAGCACTCTCTCTCACATTTGTTTTTTCAGGACATCTCAAACATTCAAATCCCATAAGACAGGTACATTGAGAATAAAATTAAACTAGTCAAAATACAAACTGACAGAACAAGCCACTAAACAGGGTTATCACAGATCAGTACATAACAAATGAACATCTACTAGACAACCAAAGGTGCCTTGTTAAGCAGAATTGTGAGCTCACCTGCCACATAAACACAGTATAAATATAATATAATAAAATAATGAAATATTATATAATAATTAATAAAATAACATAATTTTATATAAATATATCATAATAAAACAATAATATAACAAATAATAAAATATAATATAATGAATAAAAAACAGTAGATACACACTAACACTTCCTAATACTTTTCACTATTAGACTTACCAAAATCTTTATGTGGTGACATAGGATTCAAGTTTCCCACAGAATAACTTTCATCAATCTGAAATTTAACAATAGTTTTATTTAACAAACGAGGAAGACAAAACGTAAGTTCTAATGCTGATACATAATAACTGAAAAATACACTTTCCCAGTGAGTATTAGTTTCTAAATTTAACTTTATGTATGTCAATCCCTGAAGTTACAAGGTAAGCTCTTTGATAAGCCCTGTGTTTTGTTTACACCTACAAATGTACGCCTTCAATCTTTCTGGAACAAAACACCAGACTGCAAACAGGCCAAAACCTGATCTGATTTTCTGCTGTTTTTTAACCTGAAAAGATTCAAAATTATTTAATTCTGCAAAATTTTAGAAAACCTCTAAGCAACAGAAGAGTTACAGCCTCCTAGTAGGACTTGATATTGCCAGAAAGAATGATAAAATAAGCACTTACTAGTCTTCAGAAGAGCTCTTAAGCTGTATTTATGATGGATAAATGTGTGAAACTCCCATCTAACCACAGATTAAAGTGACTGCTAGACACTGCTAAATTCCTGAGCTGTCACAATATAACATCGGTTCTGAGAGCATTATGTGACTTACCCATGCACTTTCTTCACTTCACCTACACCCATCTCATTCCTAAACCATTCAGAAACTACTCACCAGCCTATTCTCTCCTACACATTGTTGATGCCAGGTAGTATCACCAACACATTCTTCACCAAACACAAAATAAAAATGTGTTTTTCCTCCTCCAGCTTTTACTTCATAATTGTGAGACTCAGCACACCCATTGAAACATGAGCTACCTGGATTCCATTCCCTTATTTGCATAATGAGGATTGAATATGCATTACCAGTGAGTGATACCTAACCACTACACTACACACTGACACTCACCTATCTCAAATATCTGATTATATATTACTAGCCTAGAAAGGAAAAAAGATTACTCTAGAGCACTGTAGTTAGGCAAAACATAAGAAATGTAACCAGGATTCCTGGCCCCATTCCAATTAGCTATTGCCTTTATTTAAATATAGCTGCTAGTACATACTTACATTTTAACATTTCTAATAGATGAACTTTTCTTCCTTCCCCTAGTGTTCTGCACTGTGTGAAACACAGGATAAAAACCTAACATTTTAAGTTTCTGATTCCCTGCTACAGCCAAACAAAACCATACAGGATATGCACATGAATAGTATCTAAAATTTTGCATTGCAGTGCTAAGTCAGAAGACCTTTTTGTAAATCTAGTTATCTGTGCCTCTGCATATCCATATGGGGAAGATCCACACTTGATCAGAGGTCGTCACATGGCTATTAGCAGATAAGGAGATAAGCATTTTCAAAGGATATCCAGTGTAAAATTAAATAAACTCTTAAAATGCACTTGCCAAAAAGCAGTCTCTTTTGGAAAAAAAAAAAAAAAACAAAAAACATTCACAGTTATTACTACTTCCTTAACATGTTTTGGCTTGTGGAAATTTAATATTCTTAAGTACTAATTTTTACCTCATCAGATGAATTTTCTGCCCCAAATACAGAAGAATCAAACAAATTAAATCCAGGTGACTTCTGGGTGATGCCCAGAAGAGAAAAGAAAGCAGGAGATTTTGATGTTGCTTCTTCACAACCCATGTTGTGAATGCTGTAATGACAGAAAGGCAGAAACTGCATCAATGGTTTTAAAAAGTAGCACAGGTGGCTTTTTTTCTTTCTGACTTTCCTACGTTTCTATAGCTTCCATCAATAATTGCTTCCTGCAAGACATAACAGGTGATACAACCCTTTAAAGCAGAGTGAGGTGATGCTCTTAACTAATTCCCTTCCTTTCTCTCTCATGTTCCAAGAAAAAATGTTTTAAAAAAAAAAAAGTCCAAAGAAAAGCAATCTACAATTCAAGTAGAAATGATATTGCAAGAACAAAATCTAACTTAGAAACATTTTGTCTATTCTTTTAGAAGACCTTTCTAAGAAAGTCCTTCTGTAGCATCTTTCAGAAATTCTGGAAATACTGCAACAATAAGCATCATTACAAATTTCTCATGAACCCTAAATAAAAGCTGTATTCGTACAAGTCAAATGGAGGTGTTTTAGAAAACTGGCTTTTCTTCCCCTTTGAGTTGGGTGTTCCAACAAACTCCGGTGTTTCAGGTGCTCTTAGAAAACGTTCTGTACCTTCTGCTGCTGTGTCAGGATTATTCTCATTTGTCTTAAAATACGTGCGTATGTCCTGTTATAAAGAAATATACAATAGTGTTTATGGCATATACAATTTCCCAAAACAGTGTTAGTCCATTTCTATAAACATGCTCATTGTATGTTTTAAGGTTAGTTATTTTTACTTTCATGAAAAATACAGGGAATTTATTCAAGAGCCCCCAGTTGCATATTCACCATTGTTACAACTGTTACTTTAATTTAACTAATTAATAATTGAATTTTTCCAATTGAAACTATATCTGAAAGTTTTCATTCAAACAAAAGAAACATTCAAGTTGGTTGAAAACAATGCCTTGGTTTCTTTCTAAAGTATTTCTTAGCTAATGCTTTAAGTAACACTGGAATCCTCTTCATATTCCCTAGCAAATTAAAGGAACACAGTCATCAGAATGTGCATTATCTCACTAAGAATATTTTCTCTTTTTCAGGAAATGACAACTGAGAATGTACACTTGGGTTCTGTGGAGCAATTTTCACTAAACTCAATATTGTTTTAAAGACATTGTTCTCCACCTGTTGCCTGCAGGTGTCAGCCTGTAGTAAACCAGCTAGAGGATGCTGAGTGTCACAAACTTAATCTCAGTATCACCTGTATATGCAAGCTGTACACAGAGCTGCCTTCAATAATATGGCATGGTGAACCTAAATTCCATTCAAGTACACCTAATTAAAGCAGTGTAAATGAAGCCATTCAGAATCTGTGGCCAGCACAGAGCCTATTTTCTATGCTATACTTCTGTAGGAGAAGTGAATTTCAAATGCAAAAATGCAAAAAATGTTCAAACGCATCTTAGCTTACACAGATGAAAACATCACACAACAGTTCTATCTAAAAACCATCATGTGCATAGGACAGTTGTCTTCAATGTCCCATTGTCAAGGTAAACCTTAAAAAACCACAGAATGCTGATATGTTCAAGATCACTCTGTTAATAATCAGAAGACAAGAAATGGCTTCAAATGTTGGTTGCCTTATAATGAGTCATTTTGCCAATTCCTCAGAATTACAATTAGCTCTTGTCAAAAGATTCAAATACATCAAGTTAGATTGACTACTGTAAATAAAATAGCTATTTGTGACATTAAAATGCTCTGCTTACTTGAGATATGTAAGAAGAATCCTTAGGCTCATCTCCTGCTTCTTTATCATCACATTTGGCTTCTTGGTCTTCTATGCAAAGAAGACAGCACCCCTTATATTATAACAGCATTTTAAATGGATAAATAAAAGTTACCTTGTGAGGAAGAATCCTTGAGAAAGATTTACTAACTTGGCATTGCTATTGATAAGGAAGTGTTCTGACTGTAGTTTTCATAATAACCCACTCTGTGGCAATTTTCATAATAGTTTCCTCTTATTCTGCCACTTATTATTGTCAAAGCTATACTAAGGCTGCTTCACATTGTTTCCTAAGTTCTTCAAATTTAGCTGTTGCTCCCTGAGAGTGCTATTTTTGCTTAATCCTTCTGTTGCACTCTGAGAATGCTTGTACCAGTCAATAGGAACCACATGGAAACAATATAAAAAGCATGTCCGTGAGACTGATGAAGTGTATCTTAAAGACCTGGGCAAAAGCTAGGATAAGAAATGAGAAGAACGTTACTCAAATTTCTGCTCTAAGCTTCAGACCATGCAATGTTTCACACACTGTAAGTTAAGATCTTGTGTTTTAAGACACATCATTGGGATTCTACCTATACAAAAAAAAAAAAAAAAAAAAAAAAAAAGGACTATAATTTTTAAAAGGGAACTAAATGGACAGTGTAATTAGGAAAAAGTGCATTGAAGCTAAACCTCAGTGCCTTGGATTTTCAAAACTACAGGTGCATTTGTAGATCCTCTGTTTTGTTTCTGTAAGCATTCTGTGTGTATTTCTTATATCAGTTTTCATTCTCAATAATCTTAATCTGATGTTTCAAGATTCCTATATTTGCTTGCTATAGCCCTTTTCTTTGCATTTCCTCATGCCTTCTCAGTAGATTTGCAGACAGGTTTTCATTTTACCCAAACAACCTGAGACTAAAGGCATGGATTTACTAGACATTCTGGGGGATTCCCTTTATTAGCAGTGGTCGATGAAGAATGCATCTCACATTACTGCACAGTTCAGTCTCCATTTTAACTTAAGACTCCATCTGCCTGCTGTACTCACAAGATAAAACTAAATAAAGTGAAGGAAAACAAATGGTGGTCCACTTCACATCAGAGTGACAGTGTGGCTTCTAGAATATTCTGTTTTATCATTATGTAGTCAGTATACAGTAACAGCACATCTGATCAAAGGACAGCAGTGATACTTCACCTATCACACTTTTTTCACTCTCAAATTGTTGATTAGTAGTCACTTGCTTTGGAGGCCGTAGAAGTCTAAAAGACAAAAATTACATTTGTTTGAATGTGGATTATTTCCATCAACTTTAATCACAAAAATGAAAGCTATTTTGTTAGAGAAAAGTTACCTGAACTGTGTTTGGCTTTGGAAACTTGCTATGGATGGAACTTGGGCAACTTGTAGATTAGTAGTCGTAGCAGTGCCAATAACCATCTAAAACATCAAGAAAAATTCAAAAGAGGCAGCAAATGAAATTGTTACTTTGGCAATATCCTTCCAATTTGTCCTTAGATTGCATAAATCCAGTGAGTTGAGTTCTTTTTAGGGATTATGCAACTTTTTTTCCTGTCTGCTTTACCTACAGTTTAACATTTTTTCTACATGATACCCAAACCCACATCTGTTACTTCTAATAAAGTTGCATTCACAGCACTGGTAACTAGATGTGAACAATTAACTTTTCAGGCATACAAATAACATTACACAATTTACAAACTTTATTCAGGTTTACTACTACTGCAGCCAGGCCTGTCTCCACCTCCTAAGGCCAAAGAGAGAACGCACAGAAGTGAGTAAGCCTGCCAGGTTGACTGAACAACTGTGGCTAACATGGAAACACTCCCCTCACAGACATTCATCAGATCAGAAGTTCTGATTCAAGCATGTAGCATGTATTTGTTCCATAAGGGCAGAGAGGCACTAGGAGTCTATGCCTCAGCATGAGACAATATATTATTTCACAGAGATCTGCTAGTTCTGGTTTGGTTTTAATTTGCAAAACATATCATAGAATCATAGAATCGGGGTGGAGGACAAAAGGGCTGGATATGCAGAATCTGTTCATCACTCACCTCCTTTAGTTTGAAGCACTCTTTTCCAGAAGCATAAAGACCTCCTTTCCTCCAATCTTTTTATTTTCCTTTGGACTCCATTTTCTCCCCATTGCCATCACCCTTTCTTAAAGTTTCCTTAACCTTGACCTACTGCTTCCCACTGTTTTCTAAGTGCAATTCTAGTTCCCAGATTACCAACCTCATCTGGATCACCCTGGCAACAACCCTTCCATCATCTTCATCATGTTCAGCTCTCTAAGCCTGTCACAAATCACAACTACCTGAAGTTTACTTTGGTCTTGCTTCATTCAGTCTAGCTCTTGCATTTCATACTGTCTTGTTTAATTAAGGTGGTTTTGTTCCTACAGACTCCACCCTAAAGCATTTAATGATGCACCCACAATAACCTTGATTTCCTTTGAAAGTTATAAGAAAATCACACCTGTTAACTTTTTTACTTGGCAAATTTTCATTGACATTTGCTTTGAAATAGATCCAGTGGTGTGTACCTTATGTAGAAAAGTTTCAGTATGGACACTTTCCCAAATCGGTGCACAGCAAAAATAGTTGCAAACTCTCTGATGATGCCACCTTTTCCAGTACTCCTTTTATATGTCAACAGTCTATCAGCCCTGTAAATTTTCTTTCATCTGATTTTATTAGTAAGGGTTTTTTTTTGTTTGTTTGTTTTGTTTTGTGACTGTGCAAGTTATTCCTCCAGCTTGTTTTTGGGTTGTTTTACTGTGTTTGTGTCTTTAAGATATTGAGCTACAATACACTTCCCCTTTTCAAAAAAATGTCACAGGAGTTGTTTGCTTATGGGATAAAGGAGGAAACATAGTTATGGACTTCTTAAGTGTACAAACAAATGCTACTGAAGTTTTACTCCTCTAAGCCACATTTTTTTTTCTGGATAAAATGTAGACAGTCCCGCAGAGCATCCTGCATCCTTAGTCCTTAATGAAATCCCTTCCCACTGAGTAGATGACTGATGATTAATCAGTAATAGAAGATTATATTCCTTCTTGTATTCCAAAACTTTGCTGCTCACAATCAAATTCTTTGTGTTTAAAACTCTTACAGAAATTACTTATTTGGACATACAGTTTGCCTCAAGTTTGGAAAGGAATCACACAGAATCATAGAATCACAGGGGTTAGAAGGGACCTCAAGAGATCGAGTCCACGCCTCCCTGCTAAAAGCAAGCTCCCTACAAGGAACCAATATTAGAATGTTTAATGTGACTAGCAGTAATAACGAGTCATTTTATAATAACTTCAGCAATTTCAGTTGAGTTAGAAGTGGCACCAAAAAAAGATTTTTATGATTACCAAGTCTTCAGCATCTTGAATCCATCATTAACATGTTTTACGTACGACAAAATAGCAGTGGGTATATTTGTACTTAAACAACCACTTACAACAAATTAAACAGTCTCACATTTACCAGTGGAAGTACTCATACCTGTGATGGATTTTCTGCATGGCTGGAAGAACTGCTAGTAGCAACTGATTGTTCCATAGGATTTTCCTTTTCTTCTCTCCCTAAAATAACAAACGTTATATAAACAGGATCAAGTATCCAAAGCATTGCATTGTTAAACTGAACTTGTCAACAAAGCATACAATTTTTCCTGTTAATGAAGAACTAAAACATGAAAGTACCAAGCAAAATACTACAAATAATAGTTACATTTACCACATATTTACAAACATTCCTGAAAGTATGCTTCAGATTTTTTTCTGACACTATGTGTCAGATTTATCTGCCATGCACTTTACTCAATGCACGGGTGGGAGAGAAATCAGAGGTTGTCAGAACACAGAGACAGGTATGCACCCAACTTCTGCTGAAAGCCTAGCTACATCCATCACAGTAAAAACAGCTGAGTATATTCATTACCATGATTTCTATTTATTTACACAAAAATAACCCAAATCCTCGCCAAAAGAAAAAGAAAAAGAAAAAAAAAGGTAATTAGAAGCACACTGCACCTGTTTCTGTTTGCAGCATAGAGAACCTAGTAGTCTGTAAAGACTGGACTGATTTCCGAGGAATGCATGGGAGTTGTAATGGTTTGTACAGTTGATGTTTCTCATGTAACAAAGAAGGATGTTCACTCTCTTCAAATATCCTAAAAAAAAATAAGATTGGAAATCATAAAATCCAACAGCTTTAAATAAGTGGAGTTCTCAAGGGAAATGCATGCTTCCAGGGGGATTCTAACTCTTTTCAGCTCCAGCTATCAATAAGACTTCAATTTTTCCTTAAAGAACACCAGACATAGAATATCACTGAAAGCAGAGGACATGCAACAGTACCAAAGCGATCATAATAACACTGCTGGCTTGAATTTTGTCAGTATCAAAGAAAATGACCAGGAAATGGTGAAGTGTGACCAGGAAATTGTGGAGTTCCAGATCCTTATTGCATTAAGAAGGGTACACAGCAAGCTTGCTACACTGGACTTTAGGAGAGCAGACTTTGAACTCTTCAGTGAACACTTTGGCAGGGTGACATGGGAGAAAGTCCTGGAGGGAAGAGGAGCCCAAGAAAGCTGATCACAATCCAAGGATTGCGTCCTCCAGCCCAGAAGCAGTGTATCCTGAGAAAAAGGAAGGCAGGCAAGAATGCCAGGGGGCCTCCATGGATCAACAGGGTGCTCCTGGACTTACTTTAGCACAAAAAGTCTATAGGGAGTGGAAACAGACATGGGATCACTTTTTTTTTTTTTTTTTTTTTTTTTTTAATACTGGTTTTTATTTTATCTCCTCCCTGACATTCTTGCTTGGCACTTCTGTGCTCCAATTTTCTTGATATTTTTCACAAATAAGGTAAAATGTAGGATGAACTTTGTAAGCAATACTACTGGCTAAAGCATACCAAACCAGAAGCACTGATTAAGATACTGGATCTAACAAACTATGGAAACTATGCACCACCTACTATGACAAACAAAAATATATATCAAACATAAATAATTTAAAAGCATCTTTATCTTTCATTTACAGCAACTGCAGAAATTATTGGTATAAAGAATGTGTACTACAAGAAATAAGATGTTTATGTGACTAAATATCTTTAAGATCAGATGTGGAGAACTTTAGACCAAGGAGTGGTTAAAGCAGAGTTAAACACAGAACTCAGGTTGAAATGGCTTTTCCTTGTTCAAAACGGCTTATCTGGCCACTTAATCACAGTCATTCAAAAATGAAATGAATTGAACAAGGCTGCTGCCTTGATGCCTGTCATGATTTAGATTGCCAGTAACCAATTTTTTTACAGAGCTTACTTCAGATACCAAATTGTGTTTTTAAAAGTTCCTGGAGTCACTTTCCATGTGCTTTTGTAAAACCTAGCAGAAAACTCCCTGTATTTCTAAAAAATTGCCATACAGGAAATAAACCATTCTTTTTCAGTACATATCTATTCAGAAGAATGAATTGATGGTAGAGTCACAAACAAGAGTCAGAAACTCTTGAGATATTGATTTTTTAAGTAACAAAAACTTCCAAAAGGGCCTGCAGTTAGACTTTATAAACATACAATACATCTGCTCCTCTCCCTCCCCAAAAGAATTATTAAAAAAAAAAAAAAAAAGAAAAGGTATCTTTTCTGACATTAATAACTACTGGGAAAAAAATCAAACTGCAGACTGAAAGTCAAAATAATCCTAACTGCAGTAACAAGAAAGATCATTTGTCTTCCTTTTTCTACTTCACTGTAAGTAGACATCTGAGTAGATAAAAGATCTTTATCTAGATCCATGTTGCAAAATATGTAATATTTTCAGTTTTTATTAAAGTGCAAATATATATATATATATTCTTAAATCAAAATAAAATTTCATTTCCTTAGCAGTGTTTGTGGTTGTGGTCAGTACAGGGTTAACTCTTTTCCAACTGAGTGGTCAGGCACTGGAATGGGCTGCCTGGGGAGGTGGTGGAGTCACCAAAGCTGGAGGTATTCAAGGAACGTTTAGATGTTGTGTTGAGGGACATGGTTTAGTGAAAACTATTGCTGGTAAGTGGACAGTTGGACTGGATGATCTTGTAGGTCTTTTCCAACCTTTCTGATTCTATGATTCTATGATTCTTCACTGATGTTTACACTTGGAAGTCCAGAAACAGACTTATAAGTACTTTTCCAAGAATAATATAGCTAAGTCTTATATTTGATCACTGAAGTCTTATCACTTGTAATGCTAAGACACAGAAAGAACTGAAATCATACTCTACAGAATAGCCTCTAGAAGAAGTTTTAGCAAAAACATTTGAAACACAAGGTATTTTGTATTCAAAAGTGAAATTAATGCATAATCAAAATGAAAAGGAAAAAAAAAAAACAAGATTACAGAATAAAGGAATTTAATCTCTCCTAAATATTCTAGAAAAGTATAGGGAAAGAAGATGAAAAAAACAAAGCACTGTTCAAGATTTCTGTGTAATAAATACCATCTTTAATCAAGGAACACAATCCAGGGCTTCAGAAAAGTTCAAGACACAAGAGCAGTCCAAATCACTTTAAAATTTAACCAGATATACACTACTACTTGGTGTTCCTGTTTGGTCACTGATGAGAGCTTTTGGTATGGAAATTTCAACTATAATACTTGTTGAGTATAACCATTGTACTACAAAAGTCCACTACTCAAAGAAAATAGGTTGAAAATAGATTGAAGAAAATAGGTCCACTAAATCCCAGTTCAAATCTCTGAAAAGTACCCTTATCAAGCACACCGTGACGTAAAATCTTTTGGATTAAGTCTTTTGGATTTTTGTCCAACAGAATCAGTTTCATGTCTTAATATTCACAAGAAATCCAGATGAGTGCAAGATGGTCCTGATGGTGATTTCAGCCACTATAATTGAGCTCAAATTAAAGTGAGTCCCAGTTGTAAATGACCACTGACTAATTTACTAAGCCATTAATCCTGTCAATGAAACTTTCACTCACACTTGTTTTTAAGAACCAAATTAAGTGTTAAATTTCTAAGAGTAGTTCAGAGCTGAAGGCAATGACATTTGTAACCCTGAACTTTTCACCAAATATTTGTTCAATATAGTTAATATATTCTATTTTTGACTGCACAGTCACTGTAACTGTAATTAAAAGCCATAAAATTATCCACACAGATCCATTAGCAGAAGCTGTGAGGAGCAAAGTTTTATACAAAATACTTTTGAATAGTTATTTCCAGATAAAAATTATTTTCCAACAATACAAATCTGCCACCAGTAAACACGAAGAAATAAGATTCTTTTAAAGTTATGTAATTGAATCACATGAGTTGGGTTGTAGAACCTTGCCAGTCACTACATAGCAACAGTTTGTGTTTTCTTGCTGCCTTAGTGTGAATATTGAGATAGTTTTCTGGATGAAAGCAAGGAGAAGGAAATAATTTTTAAACACACCTTTCTTTAAATTCCTTTGGTTTCTCAAGACTTTTCAGATTTTTTCCTTCAATCATTTCTGAATTATTTCCATCTTCTATGGTCTCTTCAAATGTCTTAAAAGAAGAAGAGCAAATAAACATCACAATTTAATTAAAAAATGTGAAAACAATACAGCTTCATGCTGCAAAGGGCTTCTAAACCTGATGAATCAGTGCAAGCAGAATGTTTTTTGTAACCAAAATGATCTAAAGAAATAAGCAGAGCAAGGTTCATTGTGAACTTCAGTGTCAAACAATACCACAAAACACAGGAAAAAAAAAAAAAACACCACCCGAGCACACTATGCTTCTATCAGCATAAGGCTGGCTGAAGTGAACATGGTTGACAGAGTAGTAATGATCATCTGGTCCAGAGATGCACATACATCCAGGTTATAGAATTGCAGAATTACTGAGGTTGGAAAAGACCATTAATATCATCAAGTACAACCATCAACCCAACACCAATGAGTCCACTACTACGCTCTGACTCTGCTGAGCTAGCATAGAAGTCATCATGACATACTGAGTTGAGGAAATTATGGTGTAAACAGAGGTCAACAGAAAGCAAGATGTAAGAGTCTCAGCATTCATGGACACCTCTTCTCCAAGAAAGCATAGGTACTATTATAGAAATGTATAACTACTAAATCTAGTATCATCCTGTTGGTTCATGGGCTTGAAAATATACTGCTTTTTTGTTTCAGCAAATTAACTGTATAAATAACTACATACATATAAAGCACACTTACTTTTTTTAAATAATTAATTTTCATTTCTAATTCGTCTGCTTCTTTTTCTAGTTCAATTGATTCTTGCGTAGCAGTTTCAGCAAGCTTTAACATTTCCTGTGTTTTTTGCCTCAAAGAAGCGCTTTCAAATTAAGGAATATACATGGCAACATGATTTTATTCAAGAAGGGGATATTATCAGGTCTCTCACAGTTCTATGCTGTAAGTGCAAGTGTTAGAGTTACAGAAAGTCCTGACAACTCTACTTTCTACTCTTAGGAAAGTCTCCAAATCCAACTTCAGTCTTCTCTTTAATGAAGCTTTTTGACTTATAGGTCATTAGGTGAAATATGATTATCTTCCTCAAAATGTTCCAGTAAATTTTAACTGAAAACTATTGTTTGACCTACAATTATCCCATGGGGAAATGGTTATGTTGCCACTCTACACATAATTATTATATTTTTAAGTAAAAAGCTGTGAACGTTAAATATAAACTTTCCTTCCTGTAAACTGTATTAACATTACACTTCAAGGATACATATATAAAGCCCAGTCATTAATAGATTTAAAAGGAGCAGGCTCTGTAAAAATAAAATTTTTTTCAGAACATTAACAAGTCTCATTTTCTCTACAAATACAATTTAAATTAATGGTTCAGGAACACTTATCATTGTTCAGTGCTCATAAAAGAAATAGCAGTAATACAGAAAGTAATGACACTTTAAATAGCACAATAAATAAATAAGTAAATAAATATTTGAGATGCTAAATTTAAACTAATTTTGGGTTGATTTTTTACCCAAAGAAGCCCACTGGCAAACCTCTCCCCGATACACTCACAGGTTGGAGGAAAGAATATTAGTGTGCATACTCTAACTAAATTCTTGTTCCAAATCTCAGTTTGCTACAGTTTTTTCCCTAAAAATAGCAAAACAAAATGAAGATTTTTTATCAGCTTAAGAGAAACTTTGATAAATCAATAAGTGGATCTCTGTACAGCTCTGTAACATGCAGTCCACTTGCAACGGGCTCTACTGCATAAGCATTGATAATAATTGTACCAAGAATGTCCAAGTCAGCATCTTCTTTCAATTTATATTGTTCAGACCGTTTCTGAATTCTGTTCTGGATTTCCTCAAGCTCTTTCTTTTTTTTGTAATATTCCTGTGCAAGGGCACTTTCTGCATATTTTTCACGGTGTTGCTTCAGAGTCTCTTTATACTGGATTATGTAATCTTGATACATTTTCCTATAAAAATATATAATTTAGATATCATTTACAAAGAAAAGCTATTACTTTATAGAATCATCTCAATTAGACTTGCTGTTGTTCTGGAAAAGGTCAGATTACATTTTTAATATGTCTCTACTCAACTTCATTTTTTTTCTTCCATCTACTTTCATGGAAAATTGTGCTGTACATAGCAAAGAATACATTTGTGATCTAACAGCCATTACCCTGAAAGGAATGTAGACCATACCATGACGAAAGTTAGCTTCACAGATGACAAATGGTTCTTCCTTGTATAATTATCATGAAACTCACAGCAAGCCAAATTCTCTGCTTGTGCTTCTCGGTACAACTCCACCTGTATCAGTGGAGCTGTATCAAACTTAGAGTAAAGGATCATTTGGCCTAGCATCCAGTATTTATATATGTATATATAGTATTTATATATATATCTGGTATCAAATGTGGAGGTTGGTAGCCCTGCCTGTGGCAGGGGGGTTGGAGCTTGATGATCCTTGAGGTCCCAAGCCATCCTATGATTCTATGGTTTAGAACAGCCTGATGCAGTGCTGAAGTAAAAAATGCTGAGCAATCTGCTTCAGGGAAGACTTATACACACACAACAGTCACACTAAAATAACAAGACTACCAAACTTAAGGTTAAGCAAAAACTTAAATGCTTAACTGGAAAAGAGACAGAGTACTCAGCTTCTTCTAAGACTGCCCTCTAGATTAATCTCACACTGATATAATTTCGCTGACATGAGAACATAGCTACAAATTATTAAAGTAGGTAGCATCAATTAAGAGGTCCCATTAAATAAATCTTCGTGACATTGTTAAAGTTTAAATGAGCTTTTGAAATACTGTTATAAAAACAAACACCATAATAAGCAATTAGATGTAATTCATCACATAAAGCTGAAAATTGATCGTTGTCATCTTTGGAAAGAAGAGAGAAAGAAGTACTATTGCACAGAACAGAAATTGTCTTGTGCTAAATCAATGACAGTGACTATGCTGGAAAAGATTCTTTGGTCTGTTTTCTCATTCAGACAAGGAATTTGCAGGATACCTTGCAAACAACAGATCAAATTTTCAACTATGTGACTGGGAAGCATTTCTTATTACTCCAGTACTGCTGCTAAGACTAACGTGCTTTACAGCTCACTTCCAATGCAAAGGTAGTATCTGTAGGGAAAGCACAGTGATTAACAACACTGGGTTATTAACAAAAGAACTGGTTCTAATTGTTAATGTCACACATAGGTAATCTGCAGGAAAGTAAGAGTTAATTAATAACAGTTTTTAAAATTATCAATAATAACAACCAATTTCTCTCTGCACTTGAAAGTAAAAGCTTAATAACAGAAGAAAATGTGAAAATACTATGTTATTAGTACACTTGCAGATTAATCAGAAATTCCTCTATGAAACAAATTATTATGCATAATAGCAACTAAAGGCACATACACACCTATTTGCCTGCAATTAGGAACAGCTCTCACTGTATCAAATCACAGTATTCCTCTTTAAAGAATAGCTGTATGTCAAACTGCTATTACTGATTTACTGAAAAACAGACGCTTAGGGCTGCTGGTTGGTTAGACTGGACAACGCAAGAGAGTAACATTCCTGTCCATACACAATAGTAGAAACTTCTGCTCTTACAAAAGCAATGTAAATTTCTTAATGTCATAGCAGAAAACTGTAAGATCTCATTTTTCAAATAAAACTATGCTCCAGGCACTAGCTCCCTTTAAACCGGCTGAAGTTCAGCACACATATTCAGGGGAAAGACATTGTAGATTAACACTGCTATGACTCAAGGTTGTGAAATCAAGAAATTGAGACTTCCCAAACTTTATGTAGAAAAGGACATTAGTTTTTCTCGTGGGTTTTTTTTTTTCATGGATAGTCTTGGGAATCCATGAAGTTATTGGATTTCCTAAACATTTGTGCATACTATCAAGGTATGAAAGATGGAAAATACATACTTCCATTTAATGCAATACATTCTACAAACAATAGCTAAGCAACAGTGACATTTGCTGATATAAAATTAAGAATGCATTACAAATAAATTTTTAAAACATAAGTCAAAGTCAAATAATTGCAAGTGGTACATTTCAGACTTCTGAATATCGTCCTCAAACTTTAAATACACTTTTTCCCCAAAACTTGTTTTCCACAGATAAATATTTACGGCCATGTAGAGTATAGCATAGAAGTCTTGAGGAATTGACTCTATTTTCAGTATTTTTCCTTAGTAATCTGCATTCTTCTGTTCTCGTAGTTGAACATTAGCTGTTTAGAATTCAGTGCTGTTCACAGTAAAGTCATCTTTTAAAAACATCTTTGCATGTAAAGCAGCATGTCCTGAATGTCCACAAGTGCCAGCCTAAAAAGGGCATTCAGCACATAATGTTTTAAATGCACTTATTTTTCTTCCTAATTTAACTATTTAGAATTTGTTGAATGCACGCCTTGCTGATTTGAGTATACCAGCAAATGCTTCAGTACAGATGGACTGTATTTGAAAGAACTCTCTGAAGACAACTTTCATAAAATACATAAATTAAATTTATTCTATGGTTTATAGTCATGATGTTTCACAATTAAAAGCTCAGGAAAAAAAAAAAAAAGCAAACACTTTCATGTTGGAATTGAAACTAGCTATCTAAAGAAGCAATTTAAAAGTAATGCTTCTTTGGGTTGTCAGCTCAAATTAGTGAAGGCCAAAATGGCTAACATACTCATAGAAAGCCAATTTAGCCTTATATCACCAAATACAGACCTCTAAACAGGAAGACAGATAAGCTACTAACAGAGTTAATTAAAGGCTGTCAGGCATTCTAATTCTGCTGTCTTGAACTACTTGCAAGAAGAACACAGCCAACATTTCAAATTGCAGTTACCTACAGTAACACCCCTACACTGCTATCTAGATGTCCAGATGGATCTGCCATGATTTTTTTAACATATGGCTAACCAATCTCTTCCTCTTTCCAAGCAGATCAGTAAAGGTGAGCAAGCTCTCTAAAATAAAGACTTTTTTTTTTCCTGAATGTTAGACAATATTTCACAGCATTAACATGTCACATCCCACTTTGAAAATTTAAGTGAAAATTTTCAGGGTCTGCTCTTCATCCCATTCAGTGCTGGCAGACACATTCCACTCACCCTATTTTTCATGATCTAATATTGAACTTGAATGTTTTATAGTTATTTTGGAGAATTATTCACAAATAAAGAAAAATACAAATTATTTGAATGCGTCTTATCTTAGTTATGCCTTATAAAGTATGTTATCTTATTTAGTGCATATGTGAAAGTAAAGGCTCAGGTTCATTTATGTGATACTTCTAAAAAATATAGAACCTCAGTATTTTCCAAAAAGTCTTCCAAACCTGAATATCTGAAATGACTGAAATTACAGTACGGGTAAAGACATGTTATGATTATGGTTAAAAAACCATCCGTAGATACAATATGTTTCTGCAGATATGCTCTGATATTTTGTACTTCTGTCAAAGCTGAAACACTGACTACCTCATTACTATCCGAATTCAGAGGGCTTCTCTTGAAATTGTGGGCAATTAAACAGTGTTCTGAAAATTGTAATAGGAATTTGGGAAGTCACTGAATCTGAAATAGCCTAATTTTATCCTATTTCACTAGTATTTACAAAGTCACAGACGAACTCCTAATAATGGAAAGTGAATATTATTTTATTACACTGAAATGTTTATCAAAACTTTTTGATGCAGACCACATAACTTTGCTGATCAGTTTAGATAGCACAGCCTTTACTAAGCACTGCTTCTAGAAATCTTATCTCATATGATCATTGATACCTCTCATTTTCTGTAGCTTCTTGTAAAACTTCAAGTTCATTCTTCAAATATTCTTCATGCTTGCTAAGAATTGCATACGTGGGCTTCCAGCTGCAGAGAAAGTACAAAAAAGAAATGTGTAAATGGTCCTTCCTAATAAAAAGGCAATTAAAAAAGAAGCCATAAACAACTTACTTTAGCTAGCTAACTAGAACAAGTCACTTAATGTTCTGAAAGTCAAATATGTGTTTTTCTAGCGTAAAAAGCTCCAGCTAAGTAGTTGAAAATAAGTTAATTGCAGATGAGAGTTGAACTTCAATTGCTGGCAAGATTTGTTCTTTTTTGCCTCTGTGGTATCATCCAGAACACTGCTACTCTAGAGCAACATAAACACCTATAATAAATGAAGTTTGGCTGGAATGATCAGACCTAGAAGACATGCAAACAAATCCCAACTTTAGGAGCACTTGCATAGATCCCTATCAAGCACCAAAGAGGCAGAAGAAGAAGAAAACCTAAAAGCACCTGAAGCCCCGCATAGATTTGGAACAGGTTAACCAAAAACAGTTACATTTAAAAATACGGAAATTATCAACGAGAGAAGAAATGCAGAATAAGGTCACAGCTGAGCAAAGAAACAATTTTCTACTGTAATGGTAAGACTAACTGAGGACATGTGGTCCATTTTACACTGTATTTTCATGAGTAGGGCACATAAGGGGCATTTGGTGATGTAAGTATGCCCTATGGTTCCAAACTGGAGAGTTTGTAGCATGCAAACACAGAAAGTATGGATGTATATCTGGACAAGCACTCCAGAGGTTGTGTGAAACAGTGGCTGCAGTAACAGCTGTTTCCATTATGGAAATAAAGATAGACCAAAAATCTGATAATTAATTTGCTAAAGTCCAATAACCTTGAGCAAAAAACCAATGTACTCCAGGTGATAAAACACATATATAATCAACATTTATAACATCATTAAAGTTTGTCATTGAAAAAAAATCTCAATGAGGAAGATCAGTGTCCTTTCAGGAAACAGCGTTACTTGGCACAAAGTGGTTAACACCACTAATGATTGAAAATGTAATTAAGAAATGCTTCTTCACCACATCTACTGAAAATTCAGCAGAAAGCCACAGTTTTAAGGGGTTAGATTTTGAAAAGGCAGAAATTAATGGTACATATGTAGGTGCACAGACATGCAAACGCTGTGATCTTCTTCCAGAAAACCCCACATCTTTCTTTGGAGGAAAAAAAGAAGAGCAACGAAAGTCAGGGAACTCTTACTAACCAAAGTACAAGCCAGGCAGCATGTTACATTTTGTATTCACACCTGTTGTGCAGGCACGTAGAGAACACAGAGTATAAGAATAAAGCTTTGCAACAGAACAAGGCATGAAGGATCCAAGTAGTTGATCTACTAGTTTGCTAAATGCACCGTTTCATGGAAGCTCTTGATAATTATCACATTTGTTTTCTCCTCCTCTCATCAGCAAGGGTATAGAAAATCTCTATCCACACTTACCTGAAAGCACTAAAAATTTCCTGTGGTTTAGCCAGCTGGACAAAATAACAGTTCATTTCCTAAATTAGAAACATTCTGTGTTCATCTGGTTTTCTTTTTTATTTCCATGATACCCCACCATCACGAACACAAATTAAAACACATTATAAGAGGAACAATAACATTTGAAATGGTCTCATCAACAGTATTTCACCACTTCTTGTTCTTGGCTCAACATTTCATGTCTGAATCATTCAAGCAACTAAATATTAGAAAAATGTTATTACGTTTCTAAGAATATGTATTTCTTCTTTGTCATTGTATTCTTCAGTTCTTTGTTAAATAGACTAATATGGATTTTTTAGAAATCACAATAGTATCCAGATATATCCTGATACCTCATGTATTGTATTTTTGGTAGACTTGTTGCATGTAAGAATGCAGTATTTTGTTCAAAGTCTTTGAATGTGCCTCAATATGATGTCTAGTAATCCAGACAACAAGCAGTTTCTTTGAGAGCTCTATTGACTGTTCCTGGCAACTAAATGTAATGATACTCATCTCTGAATCAATCAACTATGAGGATGATTGTCAGTCAAATACAGAATCTGAATGTACAAGATCAATGTTAGAAACTTGTCCAGAGTATCAGGAGTATCAACTAGGTTAAATATTAAAAGTGTAAGACTTGTTTAGTACAGTTTTCAGTACATTGGTAAATGATATTTTCAATAATTTAAGACAAAATCTCATCCCTCTACAACCATAGTCTCTACGAATATATGTATCCCTTATTGAGTCATTTCTTATTTTTGATCTCTTTACATTAATGTCACTGATTGTTCTTTTTAGGACCTCAGCCAATGCCCTTTGAGTTTAATGGTTCAAAATTTAGTCAGACCTTTAGTTCCACCCTTAATTTCTTATTTCCTTGTTTGCATTACATAATAGCTGATTTACAACTTAAAAAAAAAATAGGGAATCAGTATGGAATGGTTTCAAGTAATTTACAAAAGTGTTCATTTTATATTGCATTTGAGGCAAAAAAATAGTGTATAAATAAACTAAAATTGTGTTGTCAAGCTCAAATCTTTTCCTAACTTTTTATAACGAAGTTACAAATCATTTTAGAATTACAATCAATTTGATCAGCTACCAACTAAACCTCCATTCACTTATGATTCCTTTCTTTCCTCTCTTTACAGCTACTTTGAAACCTAGAAAGGACTCAGGTGCAACCTTCACTTCTTTTTTCATTCTTAAAAGCCTTCTGCTTTTTTTTTTTTTCTCCCCCCCAAATATATGCAATGGACATCTATATTCAAGCACTTATCTTCAGGTATAGATTTGGAAGAAAACAAAAAGGATAGGATCTGCTAAGTTCTTTACTACGAGAGTGGTGAGGTGCTGGAACAGGCTGCCCAGAGAGGTTGTGGATGCCCCGTTCCTGGAGGTGTTCAAGGCCGGGTTGGATGGGGCCCTGGGCAGCCTGGGCTGGTATTAAATGTGGATGTTGGTGGCCCTGCCTGTGGTGGGGGGTTGGAGCTTCATGATCCTTGAGGACTCTTCCAACACAAGCCATTCTATGATTCTATGATTCTATGATTCTATGATTCTATGATTCTATGATTCTATGATTCTATGATTCTATGATTCTATGATTCTGTGATTCTATTCTTAAATTCTTATGCTAGTTCCTTACTGACTTTCTTAATGCCAACTCTAACTAAAAGTTCAGTTCACATTATACTTACGCGTTACAGCTGTCCTTACTATTCTCATTTTGCTTGCGTAAATCAGCAATTGCATCATTGCAGTTATTTATATTTTCCTGCAGTCTAGCAATTTCATTCCTTTTTTCCGTGATTTTTGAAGAATACACTGAAAATGTAAAAATATGTTTAAGTATTTGCAACATATCCGTGAAATAAAAAGTCTACATTCAGAAGGAGTCAAAATTTCTTCCCAAGTGCTTGCTCTCAGTAGTACCAGATGAGCAAACAGCCTGCAATTAAGCAAAGCAACAACAAAGTGAATGGAAAAAAAAAAAAAAAAAGAGCTGTGTGGTGAGAACACTGATTTTCATTTAATATTATGAAATTGGCTTTGGAAGAAAACATCAGTGCTGTTTCTGCATTCCAGTCTGTATAAAACTGAAGCTATTAATAGTAGAAATTAAAATGCTTATAAATAGTTAATGCCAACTCTCTTCTTCGGAGTTCACAGAAGGACAAGTGTCTGCAGACACTAGAGGTAGTATACAGGAAAACAGTGTAAGCCACTTTTCTTTTGGTAATGCTTGCAACTGGGGAGACTGATCAGAGCACAAGAGTTGCTTGAGATAAAAGTCTCTTTAAATACCTTTTCTTTTACAGAGGTCCAGAATTAAGAATGTTTTGAATGGGAAAGCTGATTTCAAGAAAGGAAAACTAAAAAGATCTCTAAGAGCATATACACAAATGATTGCTGGAATCAGGAACAAATAAATACAAATAAAAAATGAATTTACACAAGTTGGAGAACTGTAATGTATGATGGATTAATATACTGAGTAGGAAACACGCCAATTAATGAGGGGCATCTATTGTAATGACAAATCCCCAAGAACATGCATGTTACCAGCATTCTGTTTCACAAGTACAAGCTGTGAGAGCTACTATGCATATTCACACTGCAATGCAATGAGCATAACTAAGTGCGTGTTTTTTTTTTTCCCTGAGCCTTTTATTTCTTATTCTTTCCTATAGAGGTTCAGAACTACTTGTGCCAAATCTCCCTTGCCATCACTGCTCCCCTGACAACAAAGATGGTGCCACTAAACTGAAGTCATTCAGTCACAGACATCCTGCCCTTCGCAACTGTTTAAGGAGGTCATCTTAGTTGAGATGTATCCTGAGTTGTGTGCATTACTGCTCTGTAACTTTAGATCATCCTAAAGTTTGGGTCTGTTTTTTGCAGTATTTGCTACATATTCACTTGCAATTCCATCTGGGCTGATACAGGAGAAGTACACCTGTCAGAGATAAACATCAGCCAGCAAAAAACAACAGAATACCAATGTATTTTAATATCTTGAATAATCCAGAGTATATACAATGTCTTAATACCTTGAATACCTAAAGTCTAAGCGTTTCTTCTGAGTTCACACACACTCTCAAATGAACACTCAAACCGTTGTAGTAGGTTACCACACAGCCTTTGGATTTCACCTAAAACATGCTCATTTGCAGTAAGCTTGAACAAATTTTAAGCCACAAATATCTCTAAATTTACAGACTGAGACCAAAGAATTATTAGAGAACTCTATGGGTACCAGATTTTGTGTAATAGATGCTTTAATGTTCAAAATACTTCAGTCTAATATTGATAACCCTCTCAAAGTAAAAGCACTTGCTTGGATGTATCACTTAAGGTCATTGGAAATACTACCACCAATAGAATCCAGAACACTCTATTATTCCTGAAGGACTTGAACTTCAGCTTCTACCTATAAGGTACCAGAGATGAGCACGGATTTCATTAGGTTGTCTAAAGAATAGCTTCTCTATATCCATTCCTGTAACTCGGTGATACAACTGGCAGGAAAATTAAATAAATCAGCCAAGATCTAAGTCCATAATATTATACTGTTAGTCCTAGGAAGAAAGAATTTCATGTGGAGCAAGGCTTTCCCACTGGAGTTACTGTTTGGGATTTCAAGTAAAATTACCAGCTGCTTGACCACAGAAAAGAAGAACCAGGCTTGAGTAGGTCGCAGCAACTGAGAGAACTTTCATTATTGTAGGAAGACAGAAAGAGAGAAGAAGCAGTGAGGCAGAGGTCCAAATTTGGGAAGAACAAAAAACATGAAGAGAGAAGGGCAGACAAGTGGCAGATGCACTGAGTAAGCACAGCTGAACCAAAGAACTGCCAGCAACTGTGAGGAGCTACAGAGTAAGAGCAGGAAATGGCGCAGCATGAAACTGGCTGTCCATGAGACAGCTGAGCAGCATTAGCTAACAGTCGAAGGCAAAAGCAAAGTCTGCTAGGGAGAATGAGCAAGTATTGATGGCAAAAGATGAGATAGGGTGAGAGCAGGACACTAGACAGCTTTCATTATTAAGCTTGCTTCCGCCTCTGAAACTCAGACATGTATCAGGACTAATAAAACAGAGTATTCAACAGCTAATAAAATGATAACTTATCACTACTCACAATTTATCTGCTGATTTACATGTTCCTTTGCATAAGAAGTTTGTTTTAGCTGGAAAACTGAAAAGAAAAATAAACACATTTATCTACAACGAACTGTTAAACAAATATTGTGCAACATTAATTGCACAAACATCAATTAGCAAAGATCTTAATGAGACGTCTAAAAATACCCCTTCTGACAAGCAATTTTGCTATTAAGTAATTTGTAGAACCCTGCTCCATAACATCATCTTTATGTAGGTGATTATCAAAACCTTAATATTTAAATGTTTATTTAAAGTTAATGTAATTGCCTGAAGTGAAAAATATCACTATATGCAGTGCACTGGTAATTTTCACTTTAAAAATATACAATATGTTGACCTACCGAACTCGAGCAGGAGTTTATCCAAGTTGCTTAAGAGTCTGTCACTCATCATGTAAACCTCAGGAGAAAAGTGCAATTTACAGATTTACAAAAACAATCCAAAGCTTTATTGATACAATAAACAAGTCAACATTACATTTTAATGGAACCAAATTTTTCACCGATTGTAGTAATGGATTTACTGGAGGTCTAAGCTACAGCTGGGGAAAAAGGAAGTGTACAACTTAGGTAAATGCTCCTGGGGAAGTTCTATCTTGGAGAGGTCTAGCATTCTTAGAAGGTGGGAAGAATGCAGTAAGAAATGCTCATGTACAAAAAGTGGAGCCTCTACTCCAGCTGGTTTACTAAGCCTATCACCTGCGATGATGGTAATGGAAAAGCTTCTTACCCATTCTGTACAGTCCTCCAGAAATAATTGCAAAATACATTTGAATCAGAAAGTATGTGTATAAGTGGGATTAAAGGCAGAACTAAAATGCAATGGAAAGCAGATTATTGCAAATTGATTCTTCCTTCTGTATAGTGCTGCTACATGCAGAAATTCAGTTCTGTTTCTTTAAACAGCTTGTAGTCATGTCATCTTCTTAAAAGGATGCGATCAGTACCTAATCAGAACATCCTGAACATGGGCAGTTAGCTCAGATACACTGAAACATGGCTGTCCCACAATGGCTTTCCCAGGGGTCAATGAACGCTTCCCTTGGCTGTGTGTAAAAAGTAAAGCCACAACCAATTGGTGATGGGGATGAGATCCTAATCCAGGATAAAGTGGAATAGAAAACAACTTCAGAATTGGACTAAAGTGGCATTAAGATTGCACAGTGTAGCACTGAGACTGTGAAAACAGCAGGGAGGGAAAAGGGGGGAGCATTTAAAATGCTGGGTGTTTGACATAAATGAATTTGCCTAATAGTTATGTGAGGATCAGAGCTACTAATCCAAGAGACCAGATTAGAACAGGGAGTGATAAAAGCCCCAAGAAAGAGAGAACAGTTTAACCAAACATATATACAAGATTGGCACCCTAGTTACTGGTGCCTGGAAACAGCAAACAACATTTTTAGAAAAATATTAAGAGAAAATTTCAGAAGTAATTCAAGTCAAAGCAAAACATTTTCGCTTTTGCAAGAAATAAAAGAAAATAAGAAGTAGTTTATTAAGAACTAAAAATTAGTTGGGAGCATATATTGAAGATCTGTCTAGTGTGCAGGATGCAAGATGAAACCATCTCACTGCTGAATGATGTCTATCTGACCCTAAAATGTAGTTAAGCAGACCCTGGTACTTAACTGTCCAAGGGAGGCACAGGAATTTCTGGAAATCTGTGTTGTAACTAAATGAGAGTCAAACAGCAAAGCACCAGGTGGAAAGCGTTTGTGTTTTTTACTCTTTCTCTAGAAAACAGCTTAACAGTGCTTGTTAGCTGTTTCCCTGACAGTTCATATAAAAACTGTAAGAAAATGGGGCATAGAAATAAGGTACAAAATGGGTGAAAAAAAGAGTACAAACACAACTTTGAACACATAACAGCTAAGAATTTTTTCTCATTGTTGTATAAATTATAGCAGCTTATTATTAAGATGATGCATATCATTTACTCCTTTAAAATAGTTATGATTAATTTTGTTCTGTGAATACTAGTGTAAAAAAGAACTGAACTAAAAATGGAGTTGTTTTCTTGTGTATTTTTTTACAGTTTGTTTAAAGAGCAAAATTGCAGAAAAATGACAGTGCTTCTGCAAACATGTATACATAAAAATATTTGCTGTTCTAGATACTGTTTAAATTAAGTAACAAAACTGCAAATGACAAATTTCTGTTTGTAAATTCAAAGGCCATGTATCGCTGGTAGAAAGGGCTGAGCTTCCACTGCGTTGGTGATCTGTTAGATGACTGTAGATTTTAAAACTGACTGAAACAAAAGATGTTCAGGGTATGGCTGTACTAAAGACTGATTCTTGGTTTTACCGGAGGAAAGTAGCATTAAACCATTTGCCAACCTGGGATGACAAATTCAGATGTTCTCATGTGGGGCTGTTATTTTTCTGATCTGAAAGAAGCACTACAGAGCAGAATCCACCAACTTCTGCTACAGAAAAAAAAAGAAAGAGGTATTTTTAGGGTCCTTTTCAAAAAGAAATTATAGATCACAACCTTTAACAGGTGATGTAATAAAACCGACAGCTTTGATAACAATTCATGACATCTTTCTGTATTTTAATGCTAACATGTGAGAATTACGTAATGCACAGCAGTGAGTAAAACAGCTTCAAACAGTAACAGATGATTTCTAATGGACCTCTCAGCTAGATGCTATCTATGCTATTTGGAACCCTACCAAATATATATATATATATAAGGCATCTAGCCCTTTTGTGGGACTCAATTTCATGAATCATGGGACAGCACTGAGTCCAGAAATGAGAAAAACTGCCCGATTGTATGCTGACTGTCCCCCTGCTATCACAACACCGACATTAATGCAATTCCTCATTGCAGATTTACAGCTGTGGTTTCATACCCAATCTGGCAAGGTGGTTCATCAAAAGGTGATAAATACCCATACACTAAAAGAAAAATTCCTTGCTTAAAATCACTTGCTCAGAGCTCAAACCATGCAGGCATTCCCTACAAATAGCTTCCCGAAGTAACTGGTTGTGTATTATTTTTATTTACATGATCCTTACTCTTCAAAATTCTGTGATAACGCTCAATTCTACACGCTGCTGCACAAAGCTATCAATTTCTGTTGGCTTTGTATAAACCACTTTAATTCCAGCAAAGCTCTTCTGATGGTGAACTATATCTCTCCTGTGATATTTGCTATCCTAAAGGACTCTCACCCAACTGGTTATCTAGCTCCTGGAATTCAGCTGAGTTCATATTTCTCTGCTAAAAGCAAGGCACACGTCTCTGTTGTTCTCTCTTTGTGCTGTTACCACTCTGCCCCTCTTCTGCTCCATCCTTTAAGTAACCAGATGTGAACTTGCCCAAGGTGAGAAGCGCTGCTGTTGTCACTTCTTGCCACAACATCGAAGTTCTCTCCTGACTGGTAACAAACCCACAAGTCTAGTGACTGTAACTAAGAGTTGTAGGGCTCTTCACTTCTGAATTCCCTGTTTCTAACTGGATTTAAAGCACATCACTGCTGTGCGTGGAGGTCTTCATTACCCAACATCAAGTCCTCAGAAAGTTAAATATCCCCTCAATTGCAAAGCTTTCTTTAGTTGGGTAAATGAAGTTAAAATATATTGCTGTGGATTACTCCATAAATAAATAAATCAATAAATGACCTTTTGACAACGTAGGGGTAAACACCTCCTTGGGGGACACCTCGGGGGCCGCAGCAGAGTGCCACAAAATGGCCGCTCACCGTGTGAGGGTGTGTGAGGGGCTGCGTGTTGAGGGGCACCTTCCCCTTCCAGAAGGGGAAGGGCGAGGAGAGCCGCGACAGCCGTCCAGGGCCACGGCCACTGTCAGGTGGAGGGGAGCCGAGAGGCGGGCACGGCCTCGCTCCTTCAGCTTCTTCTCCGCCGTCCTCAAGGGAAAAAGGGACGACCTATGGCACCTACCCCGGGAGGAGCCCCTCACTCCGCTAAAGGCCCTTTCCAGCTCCTCGGGCTCCTCACCCGTCTCCCTCACAGCGGCCCGCGCACCCCATGCTGTGAGGCGAGAAAATGGCGGGGCGGCGCCTCCTCCCCTCAGCGCGGTTCGCCCCGCAGCGGCCCCGAGGCCGAAGCTGGGAGAGCAACCGCCTCTCCGTGCGCTTCGGGAGCGGCTGAAACGCGATGAGGATGCTCCACCTGGCGGGCAGAGCCGCGCGGCCCCGGGGGTTCTCCTCACATCGACGTCCCACGTCTCCCAGTGTCCGATGAAACGAGTTTGGGGACATTTCCAGAGCCACCCCCGCCACGTCCCCCGCAAGGAAAGCGCAGCTCCGCGCCCAGCTCAGCCCTGAGCCCGCTGCTCTCCCAGCCCCGTGCCTTCACCTCAGACACTAAACCGCCTCAGGGCTTCCCATCCTGCTGCTTCACCCGAAAGCATCAATTCCCCTCGTTGCTGCGTTATATTCAATAAGCGGTTTGGAGGCAGCTCTCGTCCTCATCCTGGGACAATATGTAATATTTGAAGGATTGTTTGGTGCTCTTCAGAAGCCACGAAATGTGTTTTCCTACGACACCTCTCGGCTCCCACCTCCCCCGGGAAGTGAGCGCCTTTTCGCTTTTCCTAAGGGAAAAGGGTGTGAAAGAGGAACTTTTCAGAGAGAAAACAAGAGCCAGCAGAAATCCGCGTCTTTATTTG
The DNA here is from genome assembly GCF_016699485.2 of Gallus gallus. NCBI lineage: Eukaryota > Metazoa > Chordata > Aves > Galliformes > Phasianidae > Gallus > Gallus gallus. Next base: position 53,938,644 of record NC_052536.1, on the reverse strand, counting down.
AAAGCATTGTTTCCTTTTGTTCGAATTTTCAGAGAAAACCCCGATGGGAACCAGAGACCTGAAGTAGAGCGGAGGCGTACAGCGAGCCCCCCCCCCCCACACACACACACCCCTTGTTTTTAGGGACCTTTTGGTCCTTCTGATGGTTATGGGTGCTTTAGGAGAGCACTCAGCCTGCGTTCTCTCGCTTAATGCTGAGCAGATTACAGCTTTAAGCACAGCTCTTTTGGGGGAAGAAACGGAAAGAGGGATAAACGATGTTTTAGGGGCACAACAGTCGGGATGGGGATGGGGATAGGGATAGGAGTCGGAATAGAAACAGGAATAGGAGTAGGAACAGGAATAGGAATAGGACTAGGAATAGGAATAATGACGAGCATTAGAAAGTTACCGAGGGCAGCACCCCTCACACCGCCCAGCCCTGGGGCTGAGCATCCCCGCTCCCCCCGCGGCGTGGGGGAACCGCTGCTCCCCGCTTCCCGGAGCATCAGCACCGAGCCCAAGGCCCCACATCCTGGCTGGTTCCGCAGGTACCCTCCCCAGGGACTGCCTGCACTCAGGCAACGCCGCTTAGCATCGCTTAATGAATTTCCACGTCTCCCTCAATCCTATCGAGACCTCTAAAGTGGGGCTTCTCCTTCCCGGGAGGGGATTTGTTAATGCAATACTTAACGCCAATCAAAGGCTTAAAAAATGTATTCGCACCTCTGCTGCGTGCCGAACTGCTTCTGTATAAACGATCCCGGGGGGAGGACGGTGCTGGGAGCCGGCGGGGCTGAGCGGGCACGGAGTGGCTCCTGGAGCCGATGCTGGAGGGCTCCGCTGGCCCCGGGCCGCAGGGCACGGCCCTCACGGCAGGCAGTGTTTTTGCCGATTTATTGTTTTAAGCGCAGTTTTACTCCTTCTTCTCCAGCGGGTTCATCCCTGCAAGGCTAACTCCGCACGCTACCTGCAGCGAGGAGCAGAGCCGTGGCCCGGCTGAAGGTGGCCGTCATTGCCGGCTGTTAATGGCTCGAGCAACGCCTGTAGTTATTATCTGAAGTGGGAAAACGCTTCCGAAGCCCCCGGCTCCCAACACGGGACCGGGACCCGGCCGTGCCCGAGGGCTGCGGCAGCGGTCACCCCTTGGACGTTAACGAGTGGCTGCTGGGCGCTGCCCGGTGTTGGCTGTTCTTCCCACCCCCAGCAGAACCCCAGCGCCTCCCAGGCGTGGTGGGGAACAAAGGCTGGGACCTGGGGGGCAGCCCCCCGCCCCGCGAGCGGCTCTCGCTGTTCCTAATGAGGATTCATTTCTTTAGCCTACAGTGCTGCCTTTCATTGCGGAGCCCGTCTCGCTCTGTCCACGGTCATTAGGCTGCAGCCCGGTTATTCCCTCACCAGATCATGCGCGCGCTTAAAAATTAATTAATTAATTAATTAGCTGCAGTATATTATTAATCACCATATTGCCAATATGAATGTGCTCCCCATCCGCACAGCATTGCCACCTTCACCTCTCTGAGAACGTCTCAGGGCTGTTCCCACCAGCCGCCCCCGGGGATGCTCCAAGGAAGCCCCGTGCTCATCCCGAGCACCTTCGGGGCTTTTATCCCTCCCGACGGGGCTATGTGGGATCCCTCCCCGAGCCGTTCAGTTGAAGCTTTTCCCCATTCTCTCGGACGTGCATGGGGCGGATTGGACAAACATCAGTGTTTGAGCCTCGGCAATATTTACAGATGCTATTTCCCCTTTCTCCCGTTTTCCCCTTCCTTTTTCCGAGAGGGTCGGTGCACCCAACCCGGGTCCGCAAAGCGAAGCCGCAGCGTCCCTCGTTTATTCTTTAAGTTTCTGCGAAGTGGCTCTGAACCCGAGAGCTCTGCGTGTGCTTTTCTGTCTCCCCGGCTCTGTCGGGTTCTATGAAAATGAGCAGTATTGAAAGCTGCTCCATCCCGCTAGCTGTGAGCCTCACATAAATGATGTAAATGGCTCCGAGGGTTTTTTTCAAGTGAACTGTGTAGATCTGTGAAAATAATATCAGGGGTTTCCGTCAGAATGAGCTTAGCACTGTACTGAGGCGTACCATAATCTGACCCGACACCTCCGACCATCTGCGCTATCTATCTGCCTTCTGATTTACCAAATCTTCACGAGCAAAAGACAAATTGTACTTGATACTAAAGGAAAGGAGGCGAGCCCGGTGCGGCTCCGTTCTTCGGGGAGATAGATGACGGGGGGAAACGGGAATCTGCTTAATTTCGGGCAACCGGCAAAGGAGGAGAGAAAGAAAAGCAGCACAGTGATAATAATAAAATATTAAATTAAGGGGAGAAAAAAGAAAAGAGAAGGGAGAAAGTCAACAAGATATCAAATCATGGAAGCATTCCTTTGACAAGTGTTCCAGGAAAAAAAAGAAAAAAGAAAAAAGAAAAATGCATCGCAAAGAACATATTGAGCTTATTTCCGAATAGACGCTGCCTTTCCGAGGGTGGCCCCTCACGTCCCCGGGAGGGCATCGCCGCTCAGCCGCGAGATGCGGAATAAAGAGCGCGGCGCCGTGATTTGGTGCCTCCGCTCGGAGCCGCGCTCCGCGGTGCTGCCGTCCCCACTCCGCTCCCAGCGCGGCCCCGCGTCGGGGCTCGGGGAGGAGGAACCCGCGGGGAAGGGCTCCGTCGGGGTGATCAATATTGCAAAAGATTCCTGAAATCTGCTCCGAGTCGCCGTCCTGACCTAGCGATGACTTCTCACTCCCCGCTGCTGTTCCCTGCGTCTGTGCAGGGCCACTCAGCCGAAAACAATACGGTTTTGAATGTTAGGGGGAAAAAAAAATGATAAAGCTTTAATAGGGCAGAGAAGGGCGCTGAGCCCTTTGCAGATATTTCCTCGTAGTAACAGACACGTTAAGTCACTGATAAGGGGAGACGAGGGGCAGTTTTTCCCTAAATCTCAGCCCCTCCTGCACTGCTCTATCCTCATCCATTGTCAGCGGCGCTCCCGGCAGCACTGCTACAACGCAGCGGCCGATCTCTGTGCGATCCCTCCGCCCTGCTCCATCCCGCAGAGCCCCGAGCTCCGGGCGTGCAGCCCCGCGCCCGGCCAGGGGTCCCCGTGCCGCCCTCCTGCGCTCCGCTCCCTCCGACTTTCCATCAGCACCGTGGCCCCGTTCTCCCCCCAGCACTTTCCCTCTCCGTCCGTGCGACCCCAACGAGAGGGATGGGGACCCTCGGAACTTGATGGGGACCCTCGGAAAGGGTCGGGAACCCCGGCACTGGACGAGAACGCACGGGAGTGGCACGGAGACCCCTGGGAGCAGGACGAGGAGCCCTGACAGCGGGGCGGAGACCCCTGCGAGAGAGACAGAGAGCACCAGAGCGAGTCGGGGACCCCGGGAGCTGAACGGGAACCCTCGGGGGCGGGATAGGGGTTCCCCGAGAGTGGCACTGGGATCCCCGGAAGCGAGACGGATATCTCCGGAGCCGATCGGGGATCCTCGGAGCTGGACGGGGACCCCATGAAACGGCCCGGGGACACCCGGGACAGAGTCGGGGACCCCTCGGGACCGGGATGGGGACCCCTGGGAGCGGGGCGGGGACCCGGCCCGGGGCAGCGGGAGCTGTGGCTGCCGGGGAGGTGCCCCGGGCTCAGCGGCGCTGCCCGCCGCCGTGATTGGCAGCGGCTGACAGTGAGTGGCAGCCCCGCCATGGAAACCCGGAGCCAATCTGCCGAGCCCGGCAGCGAATCAGCCTCTCCCGCAGCAGCACGGCGGTGGCGGCGTGGAGCCGGGGTTGCGCCTTTTCTTTTTTCCCTTTTTATTTTTTTCCCGTTTTTCTTTCTTTCTTTTTTTTTTTTCCCTTTCCCTTCCCTCCCTCCCCCCACGCCCGCCCTCCCCCCCTTCCTCCATCCTCCTCCTCCTCGCCCCTACCCACCGCCCCCAGTCGCCGCCGAGCGCTCCCCATCGCCTCTCCGCCCCGCGCCGCCCTCCCGCCGCAGTTCCGTCTCTCCGCCGGCTCCGGGCGAGGCAGAAGCGGGGCTCGGGGCGGCCGCCGGGGCCGCTGCCCGCTTCCCCGCCGCGGGGCTGTGCGAGCCGGCGGCGGGGGGCATCGGAGCCGCCTCCATGTTCCAGCTGCCCATCCTCAATTTCAGCCCGCAGCAGGTGGCCGGGGTATGCGAGACCCTGGAGGAAAGCGGGGACATTGAGCGCCTGGGGCGCTTCCTCTGGTCGCTGCCCGTGGCCCCGGCGGCTTGCGAAGCGCTCAACAAGAACGAGTCGGTGCTGAGAGCCCGGGCCATCGTGGCCTTCCACACGGGGAACTACAGAGAGCTCTACCATATCCTGGAGAACCACAAGTTCACCAAGGAGTCCCACGGCAAGCTGCAAGCCCTCTGGCTGGAAGCGCACTACCAGGAGGCGGAGAAGCTGCGGGGCAGACCCTTGGGGCCGGTGGACAAATACCGGGTGAGGAAGAAGTTCCCTCTGCCGCGCACCATCTGGGACGGCGAGCAGAAGACGCATTGCTTCAAGGAGCGGACGAGGCATTTGCTGCGGGAGTGGTACCTGCAGGACCCTTACCCCAACCCCAGCAAAAAGAGGGAACTGGCTCAGGCCACGGGACTTACCCCCACGCAGGTGGGCAACTGGTTCAAAAACCGCAGGCAAAGGGACAGGGCGGCGGCCGCCAAGAACAGGTAGGTGCTGCCCGCCCCGCTGGGCTGACGGCCGCGGAGCCGGGAGGGGTTCGGCCCGGCGGGCAGAGCCTCGGGGAAAAGCAGCGAGGGAAAGCGGGAGCAGGAGGGAAAAACCCGACAGCTTCGTTTCTTTTCTTAGCATTATCATCATCACCGTCATCATTCCTTTTTCATTCGATTATTATTATTATTATTATTAATTTTATTTGTATTTTTAACCCGGCTCGGGCAGCCCCGTGTGCTCTGCAGCTCGCAGAGACCCGCACAGAGCAGGGCCGTGCGCTCCGACGGGGCGGGCAGAGCCCCTCCGGAACCGTGTCCGGACGCACGGACACCTCGTTCACGTCTGTCTGTCCGGAGCAGGGCCAGCGATGCGGTGTTCCGGCCCTATATCCCCGCTGTGCACTAATTCTTGGAGCCACCCACCAACGCGAGCGGCTCCCCCCGGTACTCAGTGCTCCAGGAGCCTGGGGGCGAGAGGGACCCGCTTGTCACCTGCCACGTCGGGGCGGTGGCTGTTATCAGCACCCCCAAACCAGGGAGAAAAGCCCGAAAGCCTCCGAGTGGGCTCAGCAGTAGGGCCGGGCAGGGGCAGCCGGGCTGGGAGGGGCCGCTGCCCATCGGGGAAGGGGCTGCAGGATGGCGGGGGTGCTCCTTGTGCCCCCCGGTGACGCTCGGTGTGCCGCTTCCTTGCAGGCTACAGCAGCAGGTCCTAGCGCAGGGCTCGGGGCGCTCGCTGCAAGCGGAGGAGGAGAGCGGCGGGGAGGCGGGGGGGGCGGCCTCCAGCCCAGCCGTCAGCCTCTCCAGCAAAGCGGCCACCTCCGCCATCTCCATCACATCCAGCGACAGTGAATGTGACATCTGACACCGAGCGCCATGACGAAGCGGGGGGGGCTCCCCAGTGCCTATCGCTGTCCCCGGAGCCGGGGTACGGAGCCCCCCCCGAGCCGCCGGCCCCGCAGAGGACTGCATTAAAACCCGTGAGAAAACGAAACAAAACAAAACAAAATCGTTGTCGCCTTTATTTCCGAGGATTCGCAGAATTCATGCCTGAAAAAAAAAAAAAGAAAGAAAGAAAAAAAAAGGAAAAAAAAAAGAAAAAAGGGGGGGAAGGGAAAAAAAGAAAAGAAAAAAAAAGGAGGAAAAAATGGAAAAAAATACAGAAAATGTTTAAAAAAAAAAAAGAAAAGAAAAAGAAAAGAATGCCAACTGCAAAATGCCCGAGCGCCCTTATCCGGAGGGGGGGGGGCTCCGTGTGGAACAGGCGCTGTTCTCGTGGCTGGGTTTCTCTTTACTTTAAAGGGGTTTTTATATATATATATATAATGTTTATTTACTTATTTAAGGGATGGCGATGGTAGATTTTTTTCTATTATTATTATTAATTATAATTTTTTTTTGGCTTGTTCTCTGTGTGCACAGGTGACTTGTAGAGCATGTGCAGGACGAAAACTGTATGAAGCAGCCTAAAAACCGTAATAAAATATTTGGTGAACGACCTTCGGATCTGCTTTCAAATGGCAGCGTACGGCCCCGGGCCCGGCGGTCCGCGCAGCGCAGCTCCGGCAGCCGCGGGCACTTCGGAACCAAAGAGCCGCGTCCCGGCACGGGGTGAAGTGTCGGCAATGGGGGGGCCGGGGGGGTCGGGAAGGGGAGAGGGGAGCGGTCGTAGGAGGATGCGGTGCGAGGGGAAAGGAGGGAGGAGGCAGCGCTGCAGTGTCTCGGGTTAGAGATTTCGGGGGAATGAATGGGAAGGGATGGGGAAAAGGAGGGGAAAAAACGAGGAGAGGAGAAAGAAGGGTGAATTGTGCCAAGGCGGGGACGCCGGGCTTCCTCCCCGGTGAGTGCATAGAGGCTGGAAATGAGCAGCCCCGTGCCCGGGGAGGGTCGGATCGGGGCGAAATGACCCCAAATCTCAGCGCCGTGGGGTCCCCCCCTTCTGTTTGACGGCTGTTTTTTCGGCAGGAAAGCAAACGGCGGCTCCGAGGAGCGGGCTAAGCTTTCACCCTCAACAGAAGGATTTTATATTATACAATTTGACATTGATCTTTAAATCGCCTGAGCTGTGCTTTTTTTGTCCGCTCGCTCTCGTCGCGTTCGCTGCCGTGTCCTCGCCGAGCCGCCCGCCCGCTAAGCTGATTGCTCGCCGCCTTCCTCAGCCCGAGCCCCGCACCGCCCGGGGGGCACCGCAGCTTCACGGCTCCGTTTCGAGGTTATGTTTCTTTTCCCCTCCGCCCGCGCTGCTCGCGTCGCAGTGCCGCCGTCTCCCCGCAGCCGCCTTTGGTCGGCTCCGTGCGTGAGAGCCGCTTTTCCCAAGGACGGGGCAGGCGCCAGGTACTGCCGAGCTGCTTTCAAATCCCTTCCCGAGGCCCGGTTTCCCCGCGAGGTGACATTGGCGGCGTCGGGAGCGGCGCATCCCGGTTTGGGGAACGGGCCCGGCGCTGGGGCTCCCAGCTCCGCGTAGGGCTCTTCTTGCAGCCCTCGGGGCTGTCCCCGGTTCCGCCCTGCCGCGGCCAGAGCCGGGCACCGCGTTTTGCCTTCCTCGGGATTTTTCTTTTCGGCCGACAGGAGCCGAACGGGGCGGCCATCGATGGGTTTCTTAGCCGGGAGTTTTGGGGAGAGCGAAAAAAATCCTGATTTCACCCCGAGAATGGAATCGGCTGAAGCACGGAGCCGTTAATTCATTATAATCTATCTATATATAGGCATATAATTATTTCTTTTCCGAAGGAATAGGCGCAGCGCGTTGCGGTTTCTCCCGTGGCTTCTGCGGGCGTAGCGGCTGTAGCGTCTGGTTGCGAGGAATTAACCCTTTCGAAAAGACATAGAAAGAGGGAGATAATTCTCTGAACCCACACAGCCTTCCTCTCTGGGTTAGAACTCCTTCCTAACTACAAAAGCCGGGATTTGGGCGCTGGGCAGCGGCGACTGTATGATACTTCCCGACAAAGGGTTGCAATGCCACCAGAGCTGCACGGTGAGCTCCGAGGGTCCCCTCAGATTTCCGAACCCACGGGTGGGAGCCCGGCCGGCCCCGCTTATGCCTCCCCCCCTTTCCCCCCTTCCGGCCCGGTTATCCCCTCCCGGACCCGGTTTCCCCCTCCGGAGCCCGGCTTCGCCTCTACGACCCCCGGAGGAAAACCATAATATGCTTTTCCCCTCTGCCTTTTCCCTCCCCGCACCGAAAGGCAACGCCTTGCCCTTTTCGCATTTTTCTCCTGTTTTTTTTTTTCCTCTTTTTCGCTTCGTCCCTCCCGAGATTTCCGCTGTTTGAAAAATTATAATAATAATCGGGGGGAGGAAGGGGGGAGAGGTATTGACATTAAACACGGCTCGCAGAAAAGGGTCGCTAAAAGTCTGCCTTGACTCCTCTCTCCTGTTTAACAAAGAAGGAAAATATTGTATCAAAAGTGAAGCGAACGGGGAGGGCGGAGGAGAGAAGCAGCTTTTCCTCTATTCAGCCGGGGAGGGCGGGGGGAGAAATGGTGGAATATTTCCGTTTCTTTTGAGAAGCGGGGCAGCCCCGAGCGGGGCTGAATGGGAAAGTCTTGTAAGCGGGCTGGGAGGCTGTCAGACCGCTCAGGGTAATCACTGCTAATGAAGGGAGCTCCGGCCCTCCCTGGGACAAAGGATGCTTACGAGTGCTCGCCGGGGCTGAATAGCTAATAAGTTCGCAAGGGGGCAAAATGAGGGAGCTGTCCGCAAATTGATTTTGCGAGAGCAAAAAAAGGAGGAAAGCAAAAGGCTTGCAGGTTGGGGCGAGCCCGGCCCCGGTGCAGCTGGGGACAGAAGGCTCCACTTAGCCGGGACGCATTGTTCCAACCCCGGCCCTACAGAGCAGGCAGCAGGGAGGCCGGGGGGTGCGGGGGTGTCGGGAAACCACGGTGCTGCCCTGCTCTGCTGCATCCCCCACTGCCCCGCCGCCGCTGCTTTCAGAACGAAATAAGGGTGGGCGTCTAGAGCTTTGCGAGTTATTCCCCCAGCTTTCCCCTGCCTCGGCTCGTTGGCAAACGCCTTGTGTGGCACGGAGCTGGCGTGTCTCACAGCCGGGGAAGCACGGGAGCCACTTGCATTTTGGACTTTTCATGCATCCAGTTAAAGGCTTGGGAGGATCAGAGTGTGTCTCACATCCAGTTACCCCCGTCTGATGCAGGGGTAATACCATGAGAGAGCATAATACCTCCAGTGATGCTCATGCCTCTCCCTCAGGAATGCATCGGCTTCTGTGTATTCTTATTTATTTCTGTTCCGGGAGATCCAAACAGAGGATGGAGGTGTGAGAGGCCACAGAGGGCCTGTGCCAAACCTGGATCAATCCTCTCCCAGTTCCCCTCCCCAAGGCACACACAGGAGATCCTGAACCTTGGGCTGATCTTGCTGTGCCTCCCCTGGATGGGGCAAGACCTGGCTGGGAATTAAGGGAAGGAACAGGCAGTGTTTGGTCCCCAAAGGGATGCAGCACTTTGCGATCCATCTGCCTTCATTCTCAGCATAGGTGCGATGGAGAAAGCCCTTGGATTTTTATTCCTTTCTGTTTCAGGACAGGCTGTGAGACCCCAGCAAGAATCCTAGAAATAGCTCTCCTCCCTTCAACATTTTCAGTCCAAGTCCCCTCCAAAATGCAGAAATCCCCTGGGAAGCTCATTTTAACCCTGCTACTCTCTGATCTGCAACACAGACCCCATAAGAAATCCAGTCTGGATGACAGTTTCCAACTTCAAACATTATAAAAGCAAAGTGGGTTCATGCTTTTGTTCCCACCAGCCCTCCCTGGTGGCACGGTGACACCTCAACTCTAAAAACAGTGCCAGTGCACTGTCCCTTCACAGCCCCTTCTTGACCTTGGGGTGGGCTATGCCCAAACACACCTTCCTCCAACACAGGCTCCTATTGGAAAACACCTGCAGCAGTTTTAGCTCATTGCTGTCACAGCAGGATGATGCTTCCTGGTCTGAGGCACACTGAATCAGGGGCTCTCCTGCTATTTTAGTAGGTTAAATGATGATTCTCTCACATGTTTTATTACCTGAGCACACATACATCTGTACTAAACCACTTGAGATATTCCAAACAGCTTAAAGAATCCAGGTGCACCTCTGTATTTCTACTTAAAGCTGTTTGTCCCAATACTTTTCTGAAGCTCTGCCCCTCAGAAGACTTCCCATGGGCTGAATGCAGATTTCTGAGGGGTTTCTGCAGGAGATGCACAGCCTGAGCTGATCTCTGCATACCTGCACACATCCACATTGATCAGCAGAACGAGCTCCTCTGCATTTCTTCAATAATTCCATAGTAACCTGCAATGACACATTACTGGGGGCTTCACCAGGGCTTTGTTCTGCCCTCCCCTCATCTTTTCCATGACCCACTGATTGCAATGGAGAGCTCTACAGTGGGAGAGCAGAACATGATACGTTTCAGGTGGAAAATTTTGCAGTGTCTTCTTTTGATGTCCATCAGTGGCTCCACTCAGAATGAAGACATTTCTTCTCAGAAGGAGTGGTGATGCAGTGGCACAGCTGCCCAGGGGGTGGTGGGGTCACTGTCCATGAAGATGCTCAAGAACAGTGGCAATGTGGCACTGAGGGACGTGGGCAGTAGGCATAGTGGAGGTGGGCTGGGGTTGGGCTCAGTGATCCTAGAGGTCTTTTCCAACCTTAATGGTTCTATGATTCTATTTCCACCAGTCTTGCTTGGCTGGGTTACTTATTGAAATACACGTGCTTCTGCAGAAGCAATTCTTGAAGTGCATTCATAGCACAATTGCAATACCAAAGAGTCATGAGACCAGAATGATGGCTCTTCTTCTGGAGCCTCATACTGAAGAATAACTCTCCATTAAGAATGGTCAAGCCGGCCACACATGGGGACACACAACCCTGGTGTTTTCAGACACTTCGAGAGAACAGCATTTACACTGGAACCACCTCTTCAGGCCAAGTGGTTCTTTCAATCCATTGTAAGGTTCTGTGGACCATTGTACATCATCACCTGGGCTCGTGGGCACTTTCTCCCGCACTTGTTGTCCTCTGCTTCCCAACACAGCCAGCAGCCACCGGGGACAGATGCTCCAATGCTGAGGTCCCGAGTGCAGGCAGTGAGAGAGGGATCGTCCCCGGGTGGGTGACGCACAGCCCCTAATCCCACACAGCAGTAATCCAGCCCTGCCAATCCAGCTCTGTTGCCCAGAGAGACGCTCCCACCTCCTCCCCCTCCATCCTTCCCAGCAAGATCCGAGCAGTGTTAACCAAGATCAGCTCTCTAATCAAGCTCCCCGTCTGCGAGAGCTTGTCCCTGCCTATTGACTGCAGAGCTAGATGAGACTCCCGAGGCCAAAGTTGAGCTTCTGTGAGTATTGTTCCCACTCATCCCGTGCTCCTTTTTATCCTTTGACATCACAAGTGTTGGAGGAGCAATGCTAACCAATTTGATTGTTATACTTAAGGCACTGGAGTATTTCCCAACAGCTTTGCTGGGCGGGTCACCCAGGGGTCAGAAGTACTCCCGGGCTCCAGCAGTGGGATGTCTGCGTGGGGAGCAGCTCTGGAAGCAGTACCAGAGCAATACAGGCTGGTACTTGTCAGCACACAGTTCATGGCTCTTCACGGATCTGCTCATCTCTTTACAACTGTTTTTCCCAGTAGTATTTCAGCATATTACCATGCAAGTGCTCATACACATTCCTACTGAAGTGTTTTAGCTGCACTCTGCCCTTTTCTCCTGGCTTTGCTTCTGCTGGACGCCCACTGCCTCCAGGAGCCGAGAGGTCAACAGTGTCATTTCTTCATTCCAAAAGCTCTTTGCTAAATAAAGCCCCAAGAACCCCAGAGCTGAGAATCTCCCTGCCGGTGGCCTCCTTTGTGTGCATGGGACTCAATGGGTACGGCAGCCTCAGGTCTCACCCACCCCAAGACTTCACTGCCCATTGGTTATAAGGGCATCATCTCCAAACGAAGTGTGTGTAGGCGTGGGGCTTTAAACAGATGAAATATAAAAAATTAAGCTTTGTAATGCAGCCCAAGAGGAAAGTGAGAGAGCTGCTCTGTCTGTGGCTTGTTTTGTAGAGACAAGTATTTGTCCTCTTACTTATTGATGTCGCTAATTGCCATCCAAGGGCTGGGAGGGGAGGGCACACGGAGCCCTTCCGACACCACTGGGCTCTGGGAGGTAAGGAGTTTGCTGCAGAGTGCTGCAGTGTTGCACAGACACCCATTGTGCTGCACCTCTCTGCAGGTGCTCAGCCCTTGTATTTCAGAAGCTACAAAATCTGGACACTGTCACTTCCATGTGAGGTTCTGAATCTGAAAATGTGAACCCGAGAACTCAGACTTGGGGCAATTGTAAAGAGGGGTAAAAATGAACATGTTAAACACTGTGTTTTATTTTGGAAAATCTAATTGAAACCCTTGCTCTCTCCCCACCCAAGAACACTTTGCTTTCCTGAACCAAAGCCAAGAGTCTGCACACATCATGCACACATACACACATAGGGAGAAGGGGGAGGAGGCAAGGAAGGAGGGAGCTCTTAGTGTTTGGATGGAAACAAATGTCCATTGCAGAAATAAATGTGCACAAAGGAAGAAAAAACATCACATCCACATTAGATACTGAATGAGTTATTTCTTTACGCGTACACTACGCATCTCTTTATATGGCTGATGCCTCTTGTATCGGAGCATGAACATTAACCTCCTACAATTCACCTTGGTTTGCAAACTGTTGGAATCAATTCACCTAAGATGGGTGTTCACATCTCGTTAGCTTCCTGCATTATCTCAGCTGGAGAGGTCACTAAAAATAGTTGTGTAGCACTTTAAATTTTCAACAGGGAGACTTTATTATCATTTAGATCCATCATCGTTACTTTACCTACCCCGGTTCTTCCAGCTGAAATAATGCACAGAGCTGGTAGTGGCTAAGTGTTTTCTGAGTTCATGCACTGATGAGCAGGACAGCTCGGACAATATCTGAACTGCTAGCAACAGCCAAGCGAGCAAGCTGCATGGGCAGTGTAACACTGCTTTCGTAAATCCCCACTGCTTCAGCTGTTTCATCAGAAATGCCATTTCTTTGCTGCTCTCTCACACTGCGGAAGCAGCACTGAGCTGTCACCGTGTGCAGCCCCCATCCTGCAACGTGTGACCTCCACGAGCAGCATTCCTCAGCATCCCCATGCTCCTGCAGGACTCGGGGGGCTGTCTGCCATGGGGGGGCTGTGCAGTCACAGCCACAGCACATGAGGCGGGGTGACAGCTGAAAGGCTGTTCTAACCGTGCTGCACCGTGGGTTGCAGTTGTTTTCCTTATTACTCTGAAGCATTCCCTGTGCTTTGTTAGGAGTAAAGTCACCTTGCTGAGGTTCTCCTGGCCTCCCAGGCATTGGAACTTGCTGCTCACATGTCACCTCTATATGTCACTGTACATACACAGATGCACGCTTGTTCTGCTTGGTTTTGTTTGTGTTATGAGGCTTGGCTCAGCCAGCACAAGGTTCCCAGGTTTCACCTTCCAAGTGCACACATCTGAGAGCTCAGGGAGCTCCCAATGTCTCAGCCCAACATTACCCATCCCATCTGCATCTTTTGTCTTCAACAAAGCCATTGGGGCACGGCTCAGAGCAGCCACAAAATGCCTTGGAGCCACAGCAAAGGTTCAGAATCGTAGAACCATAGAATCATTAAGGCTGGAAAAGACCTCCAAGGTCATCATGTCCAACCATCAACACACCCCACCATGCCCACTGCCCACGTCCCTCAGTGCCACATCTCCATGGCTCTGGAACAGCCCCAGGGACGGTGACCCCCCAAACCCCGGGCAGCTGTGCCACCCTTCTAGGGAAGAAATCTGCTGTGGAGCAGAAGGACTCCTTGGTAACACTGCAAAGCGGGTGTGATTAATGGCTTCATTTATTTATTTAATAGGAGTGTAATACTTATTTGTAGCATAAATAAATGATCTTTCCTCCAGCACGGGCTGCTGAGCTCTATGTTGCATCTTGCTATCATTTCACGCTGGATCCAAACTCTGAAGATTAACAGAGAGGTTCCTGCTGGCTGCAGTGGCCATTCAGCCAGATCCTAATATAACAACATGAAATCACCATTTTCAGGGGATGAATCAGCCAGACATTAAAAAAAAAAAAATCCTTTGTAACAAAATGCACAGACCCTAAGAGACATCTCTTCCCATCCTTGCAATTCTCCATGGCAAAGACAGAAGAAAAGCAGTGCTGCCAGGCATCAGGAAAATCCAAGGATCCCTAAGAAAACCCTCACTGCCCAGAGATGGGTGAGGTGGGCAGCAGCTTCTCTATGGGAAATGGAAGGAGTCTGTCTCATGATGGGCACCAAATGGATAGGCTGTTAGCTGTGTCCATAAACGATGTTGGCCCGGATTTCCCAGTCCACGTGGTATGTAAGCCAAACGAAATCTGGCCATCATGCAGGAGTTTGAGAATGTTCTCCACTGCCATCTTCTTATGAGTGATGGAAGCTGTACACACCTGGGGGTGCTGAGGGGTCACATTCCTTCCCTCATTTATCACATAGAGAAATTTCCTAAATGGAAAGGGCACCGCTGGGATTTGCTGTGCTGCAAATGACCATTCACGAGGAGGATCCTTCACTGAGCACTGCTGACATAAGTCAGGGCTGACTGTGTCCAGCTGGCATCCGAAGGAGCTCAGCATATCATGGGTGGCATTTGTGCTGCTTCTTCAATTCCGCCTCTCAGATTCACTACTGTAAAGCATCTGAGCCGAACATCCCACTGGGCAGCAAATCCTGCACGCAGTTCTAGCTCCCCCTGTGAAAAGCTCTGCTTCTCTCCCAGCAGCCAACACCAGTCCTGCCATCGTGTGAGAACTGGGCTGAAGCTGCAGAGTTTTCCTTCCATCTCCTCCGTGCGTCCCTATGAGGTTTCTTGCGACCCTTCCTCAGTCTGGTTAGTGTTTGGGGAGTACACGTGGGAAGTCCCTGGGCACACGGGGTGCCTGGTGGCATCACAGCCCTGATGTCTCCTTGATGGAAGTTACACAAGCAAATACAAAGGTGAGCACACATGGGAGGGCCTCAGTGCCAATCACAGCACGTTTTCCAGGGAGTTGGTTGCTCCCCATGGACACACTCCATGGGCAATGCCTTTACATTTGAAGGAGTTCAGAGCAGCAGGTGAAAGATGTAACTAACTGCTGGAGGAGACCCAACAGCACTGCAAGAAGTAGGGAAGCAGAGATCCTCCTAACAAATGCGAGGATCTTTTCTACACTGAATTGCCAACAAAGCCCATGAGGGTGGTCATGGTGGGACAGAGGGTGGGACACACCCCAAAGCCTCATTTGCCCTTTCTCCATTAACCTGCATAGGTAAAAATGGGTACATCTGGGCTGAGAGGAGATGGTACCAGAGGGGACAGAAAAAAAAAACATCCAGAGGGGGGACTGTCCCTTTGCCTTTTGGGAAGGGGCAGCAGCTCTATTCCCCGTGAGATTAAGGTTAAACGGATTTGTGCTTGCAGGACCCCGGGTCTCTAATTGGTTTTTTCTTTAATTCCTGTAATCCTGGATGATTTGGAGCAGATGCTTCAAGATTACTGCCAGGGCCCAAGGGTGCCTGCAGGAAGAAAACAGCCCCTGCCCCACCAGGAGCTGGGTGTTGGCCATACACACAGATCTTGGGGACCTGAAGTTGCTTTCCTGCCTGGCCATGGAAGCAGCCCCCCGGCGCCAGTGCTGCAGATGGGAAAGATGAAAACATATGGAGTTGCCAGTGAGAATTTGTGTGTTTTTTTTTTCCTCCTTCCTGCTGCCCAGCACGTGTGAAAATCTCCTGGGTGTTGGCAGAAAGCATCACACCTGGAAGCCCAGAGGGAGGGGAGGTTGAAAACACGCCCCACTGGCTGCAGCCCCATGGGTGAGAACTCTCCTTGTAATGAATTGAAGCTGCTGTGTGCAAACTTCTGTGCTTGGGCTCAGCACCATCTCACAGCTCCTCTCTGGGGGCTTTCACAGGAAACACCAAGGGACTGTGCTGGGACAGAGAGCCAAGGGTGAGTTTGGTGGATGGAGCAAATAATGTAAAGATTTCCCTATACAAACTGACGATATCTTGAAGAACAGTCCAAAAGCATTTTCTGCATGGTATAAACATTGATGCACTGGAACAGGTTGCCCAAGGAGGCTGTGGATGCCCCATCCCTGCAGGCATTCAAGGCCAGGCTGGATGTGGCTCTGGGCAGCCTGGGCTGCTGGTTGGCAACCCTGCACATAGCAGGGGGTTGGAACTGGATGAGCATTGTGGTCCTTTTCAACCCAGGCCATTCTATGATTCTATGATCCTGTGATCAAAACATGGAAGACACTTGAGAGCACTCAGGTTCTGCAATGCTGTGCGCTCAGTGCCCCACACAGGCTGGCCTTTGGGAAGCAGCTGCCTGTCCTGATACACAACACTGAGAGCTCTAATCCAAAAGCTGACCTCTGTTCATCTATGAGGCCCAGCAGTAATTTTATGAATCTTTAGGCTAAAAGCTCTTCTCTGACCTTCAATGTTTAAGAAATACCACACAAAGATAGGTGATACCTGCAATATTCACACCCAGGGCTGCAGGCTGGAAACACTTTGGTTTGGTGTGGGATTACGTGAGGTTTTCCTATGGAGAACAGTAGGTTTGTGTTGCTTTGCTCTCAATGAACATCACCGTGCAACATTAATCACGGAACCATAGAGTCACAGAATGGTTGGGAGGGATCTTAAAGCCCATCCAGCTCCACTCCGTGCTGTGTGCTGAGTGTCTCCCCAGCTCAGGCTGTGCAGGGCCCCATCCATGGCCTTGGGCACCCCCAGGGATGGGGCACCCCCAGCTCTGGGCGGCAGTGCCAGGGCATCACTGCCGTCTGAGTAAAGGATTTCTGCCTAACATCTAACCTCAGTCACCCCTCTTTTAGTTTAAAGACATTCCTCCTTGTCCCATCACTATCAGACCGCATACAAAGTCAGTCCACCTCCTGCTTAGAAGTTCTCTTGGAGTACTGGAAGGCTGCGGTGAGGTCTCCCGGATCCTTCCCTTCTCCACGCCGCACACCCCCCGCTCCCAGCCTGTCCCTGTAGGAGAGGTGCCCCACCCTCTGAGCATCTCCGTGTGCCCCTCTGGGCCCGCTCCAGCAGCTCGGATTGCTTCACCGCGGCGGAGCGCAGGGGATGACAAACAGCGCGCACGGACCGACGGAGCCGCACGCCGGGAGCGCAGCCCGCAGCCGGGGGAGGGCGGCGCTCGGAGGGGCGGATGCGAAGAAATGGGGCAACAGCGCCCCCGTGTGGGGACGGGGCAGAGCGGCGGGGACACCCGCGGGCAGCCGGGGGAGGACAGACAGAGTCCGGGTGCTGACGGGAGGGGACGTTGCGGGAAGGGGCCGGGTGTGTCGCTGGGGCTCGGCTACGCCAGGGGAAGGTGCTCTGAGCACAGCTGGGAGCTCACTGTGGGAGCAAGGAACCGGAAAACCGTGGAATCAGAGAACAGTTTGGGTTGGAAGAGACCTTACAGCCTCTCCAGCCCCACTCCTGCCGTGGGCTGACTGCCCCCCACCGGCTCTGGCTGCCGGGACCCCATCCGTGGCCTTGGAAACCTCCAGGGATGGGGCACCCACAGCTTCTCTGGGAGAGCGCCCTCAGCATCCCAGTGTGTAATCACGGTCCCCACGGGATGCAGTCACAGTGCTTCTTCTTCATAAAGGGCGGCCCAGGAGGAACAGAGCACCCCACACCCCCTGGCAGCCCTAAGAGCAGCCCTAAGGGAGCCGTGGAGCCAGCAGGTGCATGGAGATGGGGGCTGTGGAAGGACCCCGGGGTATTGGTTTTGCTGGAGGATGAGAGGAGAGCAACAAAAGCTGCGAGTTGAATTACAGTACATCAAATGAGATCCAGCTCCTGTGCCAAGGAGCCCACACAGGCGGGCAGCTGTGGAGCTTTCCTCCCAGGGTGTGCAGAGATGCGGCTGCACTCCTACACTTCAACATCTGGCTGTAGTGCAAAGTAGGTCAGAGCTCACCTGTCAGAGGTATGGGAATTCTGTTTTCTCCCTCCTGTTTCATCTGTGGGGTTTGCAAAATTGGAGCAGCATTCCCTGCAGAGGTGCTGGGAGGTGGTGGCTGCCAGCTGAGTGTGGCAACGTTCCCCTGTGATGGAGATGCTGCGTCCCCGTGTGCCTGCAGCCCCTTCCCAGCATTCCCCTTCCACTGGTCCATGAGGCCACAGGATGAAAAGTAATGGCCTTAAGTTGCACCGAGGCGGGTTCAGGTTGGATACTGGGAAACATTTCTTCTCAGGAGAAGCGGTGATGCAGTGGCACAGCTGCCCAGGGAGTGGTGGGGTCACCGTCCCTGGAGGTGTTCCAGAGCCATGGAGATGTGGCACTGAGGGCCGTGTGCAGTGGGCACGGTGGGGGTGGGCTGGGTTGGACTGAACGATCTTAGAGGTCTTTTCCAACCTTAATGACTCCGTGATCCTATGAAAAATCCCCCACCTTCCACTTTTTAATGAAGGCAGTGGATGGGGGAGATGGTGTAGCGGTTGCACCCTGCACTGGTGGGGTGGAAACCAGACCCTAAGGTATGGGGTGACCTACAAGAGATATCCCTGCAGACACACAGCCATTTATATGCCTGTGCTTTGTGTGCACCGATGGTTTCTGTGCCATCAGCAGGGCTGGGCCTGGAGCAGGAGCCCCAAGCATGGGACGGGGTGTCTGCTCCCACCGTGGGGCCCGGTGTCCTGTGGTTTTCAACATTCTCTTTCATCCCAGGCCACAGGCAGGCAGCACAGTGCCCATCCTCCCTGGGGAATGGAACATCCATAAAAAACACACATGCAGAAAACTGCACTTTATTGCCAGGCTCTTGGCTGGGAGGGGTATGCCCTGCTCCACGCAAAGCCAAGCTCTCCTACTCTTTCTGCTGGACCAAATGCAGGGGGGAGAGCACATGCACTGTGTTTACATCCCAAATGCTTTTCCTTCTGATTTTTCTCCCCTCTAAGCCTAAAGGATAATGACTTTGGGCTGTGTATGCCATTCTTTTCCCATCCAAAACCAACAATATTTTGCTGCAAAGTTCTCAGCCCACTCTGCTTTCCATCCCCCAGACCCCGTAACGCTGTGTGTGTGGGGATGCCGTCGTGTCCCATGGCACACCTCCACAGATGGAGAGAAGAAAGAGCCTTTCCCTACCTGAGCGCCCGCTCCGTTATTGCACCGCTTTGAAGTCAAGCAATAAAAATCCCCATATAGAGGCACAGAGCTCCCCGCAGCCCTTTAAAGTCCCAAATGCAAATTTCACGGGAAGAGGAATGCAGATGTACCCCAAAAGGAGAAAATAAAGGGAACTCCGTGCCCTTGCTCTGGAATTAAGGATTTAACAGGGGAACCCGGAACAAATGGGACCCAGAGGTGGAGGTCCCATCCCCACTGACCCCAGGGAGCGCAGCACTGCAGCTCCAGGGCGATGCTGACAGCCCTCCCCATCTCCCAGCCAGGAGGCACCTCGGGAATGCTCAAAAACACACGGGGAGAATAAACATCCGGGCGAGGGCCGAGGAAGGAAAGCAAAACACTGGGAGAAGCCAGGAATAATAAGAACCAAAAACAAATAGAAAAGAGCTAACGGGAGCAGCGGGTCTAAAAATAAAATGAAAGAACAACATCGGGGCAGAGGGAGGGGGGCGGTTCGGGGGCTCCCGGGGTTGTGGGGACTCAGCTCTGCTGGTCTGGGGCTCAGCCCTCTCTAGCCATTCTCCCTCGTATTGGGATTCCCCCTGGGAGGCTCCCCACGTCCCGGCCCCTTCCGCTCCCCCCCAAGGTGGCATTTCCATAGCGGGACCCCAGGAGGTGCTCTCCACGGAGATGCAGTTGGGTGACGCAGAGGTGGTGTAAAATCAAACATTTTTAATACCTCTGAGCCCTGTTTTTGAGGGGAGGGAAGGTGATTTTGGCTGCCCCGTGCCAGGTACCAGAGCTCAGACCTCTGCTTTCTGCTCTTGGATGGGCACCAGGACTGCAAAGCCCATGGCCACTTAATCAAAACCGATGGCGAATTTTAAAGAGAGGGGAAAAAGTAATAAATAAACAACTAAATAATGGAAGACGTGGGTCTGAGTAGGGAGCCAAGGAGGACACATGCCAGGAAAGTGAGCCGCCCGCCTGCTTGGCACTGAGTGAATGCTTGGCCTGCGGAGATGCAATGGAGGAGTGGGGTATGATGGAGAGGCACTTATGTCTTTGGAGGGTGAGGAGGAGGAGGGATGGGGCCACGCGTTGCTGTCCCACTCCTGGCTCACAGCACACAACCCATCCCAGGCTCCATCTCCCCCTGCCCGCTGCCCCGGCTCCCCAGGACGCAGTGCTGCAGATGGGAACGTGCTGCTTCTCCGTGGGCCGCTTCCGTACAGCCCAGTGAGAGGAGCGGCCGGTGCCAAGTTTCCCCTTGGTTTTCCTTTCCCTGTTTCATTTTGGCTGAGCCCAATGAGGGGGTTCAACCCTGCCAGCCTCGTCGGTGCCGCGAGGAAACACCATTCCCCAAATGCCAAACGGTGGAGGTACGCCAATGCCGCACATCTCCTCCGGGGAAAAGAGGGTTGGGTTGCTCTGTGGGCAGCTCTCAGCTCCCCAAGACCTTTTCATGCCAAATGAACACAACTCATGCAATAACCCACGCAGGTAGAGGGCAGCCCCCAGCCCTGCCCACCCCCCGGGCGCCGTGTGCCCATCTGCATGGCATCAGGGCAGCTCATGCCATGGGGCTGCACGGACGTGGCTTTTCCATGGCAACATTCACTCAACAACAAAGCCCACATTTTCATGGTGAGTATCTGATTTCCTCCAAACTTGCTGTTCTTTCTACATGCTGCCCGTCCTGCCTGGAGCTGGCTCCCACTTGCATTTATTTTACCCTGAATGTTTGTTTTTCAGCAGCTATAACCTCCCTACCCATTGGGTTTTGGTTGGCTTTTTTTCTCTCTTACTTTTTCCTTTAGGCTTCCATTCTTTTTTCAGTGTAAATGGAAGATCCACCAGAGAACACCAGCCATGAACTCCCCATTCCCCATGGGCAAAGCAGCTCTCTCCTAGACAAGGGGCTGATGGCAGCGGTGGGTGATCCAGGAGAGCATTTGGGGCTTTTTAAGCTGAAAACAGCTTGGGGAAGAGAAGTGGAAGTGGGCCACCTGCTCAGGGCCGGTGAGGAGCAGAGAGAACCGGAGTAACACTGTCTGAAGCCCCTGCAGGACCCACTTAGGCACAGGGATCACTAAGGTTGGAAAAGACCACAAAGATCATCTGGTCTGACCCCACCGTGCCCACTGCCCACATCCCTCAGTGCCACATCTCCACCGTTCTCGAACACCTCCAGGGATGGTGACCCCACCACTCCCTGTGCAGCTGTGTCAGGAAGGATGTCCAGAAGGAAACCACATCCCATTATCTGCAGCGTCCCGGGGCGCCGTGACCGTGTGGGGACATCCCACGGGTGGCTCTCCATCCCTTCGACCCAACGTCGGCTTCGCCCCCTGCCTTTCATCCGTCCTATTTTCCAGCGGACAAACCCATTCCGCAGCCGGGGAAGGGGCCAACCCCGGCTTGCGAGGCCGAAGAACCGGCGGGGCCGCCAGCAAAGGGCCGCGGTGACAGCAGGTGGCACTGCAGCCCCGCGAACACCGCAGCGTTCAAGAAATCGAGGTAGAGTCGGAGAACGGTTTGAGCTGGAAGGGACGTTTAAGGGCCATCTGGTCCAACCCTCTGCAAGGAGCAGAGGCACCCACAGCTCCATCAGCGCCCAGAGCCCACCCAGCCTGACCTGCGGTGTCTGCAGGGATGAGGCACCACCACCTCTGTGGGCAACCTGTGCCAGTGCCTCACCACCCTTAGTATAAAAAACTAATTCCTTATATCCATTCTAAATCTCCCCGTTGTAGTTCGAAGCCATTTCCCCTTGCTCTACCACGACCGACCCTGCTAAAGAATGTCCCCTTCAGATACCAATAGGAAGGCAGCCCAGGCAGAGTGCAGCCACCACCCGGCACCACAACGCAGGGCAGTTCAGGGAAGGAACCTGAGTTACTGTAAACCCCTGAATGTGAACATAGAATTAAACCCAACCAAAACAAAACGCCCTCCCATGCACTGCACAGTTTTATGCTGGCCAGCAACCTGCCCACCAGTGCTTCCAGCTGTGCCTGCTGAGCACACACTGAGGGACCTACCACTGCCCGGGTCCCATTGCAGAGCTCTCCATGAGCTCAGCCTTTATTGTTAGCCCATCTTCCTTGGGGCTCTGTCTGATCCTATTCCTCTGGAGCAGAGATTTTCTGCTAAATGCTGCCCTCCTGCTGTCAACTCCCATTCTCCCAGCACTGCCCCAGCACAGGGCCTTCTGGGGCAAATTTGAAAGATGATCATAGGATCATTAGGGTTGGAAAGACAAATAAGGCCATCCAGTCCAACCACCGGCCCATAGGTTCAGGTTTGGAGAACAGTGGCAGCCGAAAGGAAAAGGGAGAGACCTGAGGGAGCCATGCGGACGTTTTAGGGTCGGTCTCTCATGGGAAGCCAGGATGGCTGCAGGAGGGAGAAGAAAAGGCTGTTTTATGCCTTTCTCCCCTCGGTTTGGCCGCTGGAGCACTGCAGGGCTCGTTGTGATTCGCCTTCCAGCAGCTGCGGCACAGAGCAGTCAGAAACACGAGCGGTGCTGCTGAGCTGCGCGGCCCCGTGATGTTGTTTCTGGCCAGCAGTTGGCTGAGCTCATGTCTTGTAATTAGTGGGTGGGCTCGGGGAGACCACTGCGGCTGCTGATCTCCCGGGGAAAGGGAGAAAATGAGCAGGATTAAGGAATTTCAGAAAATTACAGGCGTTCTCATTCCGCGTGAGCTTTGCCAGAAACACTGAGCCCTGGGGAAGGAAGGGCTGCTGAGAGCTGCGTTGGCCATGGGCAGGGCCAGAGGGCTTTGTCACTCATCACCCCAACGACTCCGTGTTCATGTTGGGTGCCCGGGGTCTGTATGCGCAGAGATGTCTTTGTTCTCAATGAAGCCAAGCTGTTGAGGTGACACCACCATGTCCCCATGGGCCGTTGGAGCCTGGCTGAGCTCATCCCCTTCTTGCCTACAACTCACTGTCGCTCACCGGGCTGTGTCCTGGTTTAGGGGTCTGGTAGGGGCTGGGACCCCACCCTGCGCCCCCCAAACTCCCCCGGGAGGCTCTGCGTGCCCACACAGCCCCACGGTGCCTGGAGCTCAGCACACCAGGCAGACACAAATGATGCTTTGAGTGCCACCTCCACAGGAGACTCCCCCTCCAGCATCACCTGACTCTTGCTGGGATTTCCCCCAAATGACCACTTCTTCCAGCTCTTTGCTTCAAGAGGAGCCCAGATGGATGTGCAGGGCAGAGAGAGCTGCCCATCCCTGCGCCCAGGCACATGTCCTGCAGCTGCCTTCTGCACAATAGGCACAAACCCACAATGTTACTTCGACCTAATCCTGCTCTTCTCCCCCATGGGAACGGCTTATGAGATGGGTCCTTCCAGCGAGCAGCTCTATCTCTACACATCTACACATCTGGGTGTGCCATGTTATGTAATCCATCTCCTGCCCAGTGCAGACATTAATCATGCACTGTTCCACCCAAGCAACTCTCAAAGCATCTGATGTCCCACTGATGACGACCGCTTCCCAACATCCCCCACACAATTCCCTCACTCCGGACACCAGCCCTAAAATGAAAGGTTTACAATGACAAACAGCCAAGTTTGGGCAGATCCCTAAAAACCAGCCTGCTTTGGCCACCACTTTCCCATGGTAGGTGGCAGCTGTCACGCCATGGGGACACCTCACCCCCACTCTTGGTGGTCGGCACGACGCCATCAGCCCGCACCCACAGTGACAGCACCATTTGCTCCTTCCCCCCCCCCCAGCAGCCTCTCTGTTCCTCTCTTGTTATTTCAAGAAAATGGCCCTGTGGTTTCTTTGCCACATGAAAGCACCCCGGGGCTCAGGTGGACACTCCGGCTCCAGCTGAGCTGCCAGCAGTCCCTGCGGTTGGGATTTCCAGGGGAGAACAATCGTACCAGCGCAGATCGGAGGCACAGATACCCGGCTCAGGTGGGGCTGTGTAAGCACAGATTGCCCCAGCGTGCACCAGGACGGCTCCATGTGCTGCATTCATTTTCCCCTTCATGGGTTTTGGGTTCTCCTGATGACCACCACTACAGCTCCTGCCCTGCTCGTGGCCTTTATGGCATTATATCACAGCGCAGGGTCCACGCCTTGCACAATGAGCTTCCCAAATAGTGAGTTACAGCTCCATCCTACCCACACCTTTCAGGTGTTGCTGCTTGTTTTGTCTCTTTTCCTCCTGCCTTAAAGCAACCCGATCAATCGGGAATAGGAAGACCTTCATTCCATTCATAAATCTCTGATTTGTTCCAGCGTGATGTGACCCTTCCACTGAACAAATGCTGAAGCTTTGCCCTTCTGTGGGTCCCACACCCAGCAGTGGGGCTGCGTCCCCAGGGCTCAGGAGGAGCACGCTGATCATTTGCAGATGTGATTTCATTTTCAATTGTTTCTGATTTCCTTGGTTGTTGTTTTTTTCTTTGGTTGGTTCTAGAAAACAGACTATTTCTTCAGGGAGTGTTAGCCACAGGCCTCATCGGGCATTGTGTTTTATTCCATTGTATTTTGTGCTGTGTGATCAGCAATATTGAGTTACATAATGATAAGCCGTGGTGCCTTATTACCAGGCTGAAGGCACAGTTCCTATCCCAGCTCACAGCCTGCAGCCTGAGCAGGTAACACTGTACAAAGGCAGAGGATCATGGAACCATATAGTCGCAGAATGTGATTACATTGGTTTGGAAGGGACCTTCAAGACAACAGAACCATGGAATCCCAACATGGTTGGGTTGGAAGGGACCTTGGTTGGCTGCCCTCCCCCCACCCCCCCACCTGCTCAGGTAGCTCAGGGCCCCATCCATGGCCTTGGGCACCTCCAGGGATAGAGCACCCCAGCTCTCTGGGCAGCAGTGCCGGGGCCTCACCACCCTTTGAGTAAGGAATTTCCTTCTAAATCTCCCCTCTTTCAGTTTAAAGCCATGAAAAAGCAGCTTGTGCCCAGCTGTTGTAGGCAAAGAGCTCCTGCAGGTAGAGAAAGGAGCCCCTCTACCCACAGAGACACTTTCAGGAAGCTGTGGACCAGCGAACACAGGAAACTGTAATTGAACTAAATCCATCTCTTTAACCTTCTTATTAGGATTGGGATTATACACTTTGAAGAACGTTCAGCCCCCATGTAAGGAGCTGGGAGCAAATGCCAGAGGCTGCCCTGGGCTCCCCGGAGGCACCGCGCAGACCCAGCACAGCAGCCACAGCACATCCTTTGTGCACAGCTCCCGACAGCAGAGCTCTCACTGAGGGCTCCCACCTGTTCCCATGCACCACTCCTGCACTGCTCCCTGTCTGCTGCGGGGAAGCGTCAGCAAGGGAAGAGGGCAAAGGTGAAGCGTTATCGCGGTGCACGTGCTAAGTTTTCTTTGCGGGTCTGCGGAGCGTTCAGCACCTCGGTAGTAGTTAAACAGCTGTTGAATGGGGCTTTGTCTAGGGCTGGGTGAGACTGCCTGCCCCATGACAGCCGGCACTGCAGAACCGCCTGCAGTATGGATGGATGCCCCATCCTGGTCCCTCTCCCTGCACCATCCCAACTCGAGATGCTGGCAGCCTGGTGCCTGGGCTGCATGGACACGGAGCACAGAGGTCCCCACCCGCACCAACACTCCCACATAGCTGTGAATGTCTGTGGCCAGTCCTAAAATTGGTGGATTTAAACGCATTGGCTGAGCCATTCACTGCAGGACCTGGGCGGTGGGACTGAGAGAGGGGCTGTACCTGCCCAGTTTTGGGAATGGGGACGGCGAGCTGAGCAGGAGCTCATGGCAGGATAGGGGCAGAGCGGGCGTTCTGTTTGCAAACGCTACCATAGGACAACACTCTCTAAACATGACCCGGGAAATGAAATGAGGAGCAAGGAGGGGGGTGGCTTCCCTGCTCAGCACTGGCTTTCACACACCGAACTGCCTGCCCAGGGAATCTCAGCATAACCCCCAGTGCTCTGCAGGCAGAGGTGGGCTGGGGAGAAGCGGACTCCCCATGTGGCTCTGCGGGGCGAAAGGCACTTACGGTAGAGGTGACCTTTCCAAATCCCTGCTTTAGACAGACATTTCCAATAAGGGCTGCAGAAATGCCTGCCAGCCCCAGCCCTCTCAGCCTGCTCTCCATTTTCCTTCCATCCTCTCCAGGCTGAATTTAATCCGAGAAGGTTCCTTTGAGCTTTTGTGTGTTGCTGGGGGAGATGTGGGCGCGCAAGGGATCGCGTTACAACTTTCATTTCCTGAAATGTTTGAGGGAACATCCAGGGTTTTATCCACACATCAGGCAAAGTTGAGGGCTCGGGTTTCAGGTCTTGTCACTCAGCTGTCACCAAACAAATGAGCCTCTCAGAGCTGGAGACGGGGAGAGCTACCTGCTATTCATGACCCCAAAAGCAGGTGATCACTCATGGGAAAAGCAGGTAGAATTAATCATTCTGCTGTTCCCCATTTCCTCCCCTTTTTGGCTGACCTGGACACAGTGTGAAATCTGTCCTGGGAGGTGAGTTGGGAGGGGGGCCGGGGGGGGATTAACCCCTTCCTGCCGATTGAAGCAGAGCGGAGCGAGGTGAGGGCGGGCCCGGGCTGCTCCCCAGGCTGGCTGTGCTGTGACAAGCTTGCTGCGAGGTCAAGCGCGCTCGTGGGGAGCCGATCGAACTGCGCCGGGCTCCGCTCCCACCTGCCCGGCCCCGTCTTTCCTTTCGCCGGGCATTTACTTCCCGGGCCTTCCCTCCGACCCTCGCCACCTACCTGCGAGCTCTTCCCGGTAGGGAATGCGGCACGCAGGCCGTACGCAGGGCTCTGCGGACAGAAGGGTGGTGTGCGCGGCGCTGCGCGGCATCTGCGCGCTGTTTGCGCCGTCCCGCTCTGCAGCCGACAGGCCTGGCAGCGGCTCTGCGCGAGGGAGAGGGAGCTGGGAGAACAGGACCCCCCCGGCTGCCCCCCCCCCCCCCCCCGGAAGCGAAGCCTCACGGCCGCCTGCGCGCAGGAAGCGCCTCCGCGCCGTTTGCTTTGAAAATAGCCCCCGGCTCGCGATGCCCGCTTTGATTTGCGCCGCGCAGGGCTGGAGCCCCGCGCGATGTTTATCCTTCCACTCCAGCGAGCTTCGAGACGGGGCCCGAGCAGTGCCCCGCGACGGGCAGTGCGGCTCCTCGGGCCGCGCGGCCCACCCCGTCCGGTCCCCTCGGGGCGGCCGTACCCTCCCCGCTTCGCGGAGCCCCGCAGCGCGCGGCCGTGCCCACCCCGAGCGGAGGGCCTCGCAGAGCCCGCCGGGATCGGCGCCGCGTGCCCCGACGGGGCGGCCGCCGCCACACCCGGGGAGGATGAAACGCGTCCCGGCTCTGTGACCCCGCGGCCGGAGCCGGGGGCAGCCGAGGAGCGCGGCGGGGCCCGCACGGGAGGATGGCGGCCGGGAGAGACCCTCCTGCAGAGGGTGACATTTCTCCACGGCCCGAGACCCCAAGAACAAACACGGTGGAGCCTTAAATAAACACACGACCGATGGTGCAAAACGCGGGCGCGGGGGTGTGGGGAAAGAGGCACCGCCAGCCGGGGAAGGGCCGGCGGGGCGGTCCCGGTGCGCAGCCCCCGCACCCCGAGCTCGGCTCCATCCCTCCGTGGTGGCACAGCGAAGGGACAGCGGCGGAAGGAGAGCGGCTCCCACGTCGTGGGAGGGGGGGGGGGGAAGGACTGAGCCCCACAAAGAAGAGCGCAGCGTCGGGGTTCTGCCATCAGCAGTGTTTAATTTCGGCTGTTCGGGTACAATAGAAAAGAAACCTGAAAGCACACGCGAGGTCGGTAACACAGACTCGAGACAGACAGCTGCGGGCTCACTGCGAGGCAGAGCTGGGGGTTGGGGGAGGCAGACAGAGAGAGACGCTCCTGCGGAAGGAAAGGGCCATCCGCATTTATTATCGCTGTTGTTACTGTCCTAAAGTGCAGCCGCATCGCTGCGTGTCCCGGCCGGGGAGCAGCACCGCCGCGTTAAGACAGAGGCACTCAGACTGCCGCTTCCTAATTATCTATTTTTTTTTTCCCCTCTTTTTTTTTTTTTTTTTTAATTTTAAACTACATCGAAATCCTTCCGGTGAAGCTAAATATGAAAAAAAAAGAAATGTAAACGAAAAAGTTCCCCTCCCTCCTCCCGCTGCCGCAAAGGGCCCCGCGCTCCCTCTGCCTCTGGGCCGCAACAGCCGGGATTTATGGGGCGCAATGGGATCCGGGGTTCGGGGTTGGGTTTTTTTCCCCCCCACCCTCTCCCCTTCTATTTCTATTTCTGCTGCTGTAATTCCCGCTCACTTGAACTCGAAAGGCCGAGGGCTTTCTGCCGCTCTCTGCATTTGGCTACGTGAAAAATAATAATAACAATAATAATAATAATAATAAAAATAACGACAGTGGAGAAGGGAGGTGGGGGGGGACCGGACCTGGAGCTGAGACCGTGGAGAAGAGCCGAAGTCACGTTCAGGATCACCGTCCGCTATGTACAACCGAGAGTCCGTGTCCACGAGCTCCCTTTAGGAGCCCAGGTCCACCAGGCTGGAGGTGAGCGGCCCCAGCAGCGAGTCCTGGAGCTGATGGCCCGGGAGGCTGTGCGTGCCCGGGGGGGCGGGCAGGGAGCCCAGCGGGTACGCGGAGCTCCTGCCGTGAGCGAGGTTCCCCTGCAACAGGAGGACCGAGTTCTGATCCGGGCTCTGCGGGGGTGAAAATTCTTCCTCGGAGCTGGACATGAGGGGTTTGCTCCCGTCCAGGGGGGAGAGCTGGTTGGGTTTGTTGGTGGCCGCGTTGTTGTTCTCCGTGTTCTCCCTGCGAAGGCAGAAGCACAGCGGGCGGTCAGGGCGGGGGCCTCCGGGATGGGGGAAGGAAAGGGGAAAAAGAAAAAAAAAAAAAAAGGAAGAAAGCGCCCAGTATGTTCCTAACGGATCGTCCCGCAGCTGCCGGGCTCGGCCCCTATTTAGACAGCTGCCGCGCATCGCGCGCCCCGGAGCTGCCGGGGACCGAGGTGAGGAAAGGCGCGGGGATTCCGCCGGTTCTTTTCGTCCGGCTTTTTCATCGCGAATCGCAGCGCGGCCCCGCGGGCCCGGGAACGGCGCTCGGCGGAGCCGGGAGGGATTCTCGCCCCGCGGGGCCGCGGGCGGACGCGGAAGAGGGAGGCGACGCGGGCCGGGCCGCGAGGAACAGCCGCCCCGAGCCCACGCCGCGCGGAACCGCCGGAGCTCTCCCCGGGCCGGCAGCCGGGCCGCCACGCTCGCGGCCCGGAAGGCACCGAACAAAGGCGGGGGCGGCCCGGGAGAGCCGCCGGAGAGGAGGGGGCGGAGGGGGGGTCGGCGCCCCCGGGCAGGTGGGAGCGGGTCGGGACCGTCCGGCCCGGAGCTCCGGCGCCGCGCGTCCGGCGGAGAGCGCAACGTCGGGGGGATCGGGGCGGCTGTCCGAGCGGCGCCGGGAGAAGGAGGGAGGAAAGCGGGAGGGGAAGGCGCGTACCTCTCCTTGGCCTCCGCCGCCCGGTCCCGCTGCCGCCGGTTCTTGAACCAGTTGCTGACCTGCGTGGTGGTGAGCCCGGTGGCCTCGGCCAGCTCCCGCTTCTCGCGGGGCGAGGGGTAGGGGTTGTGCGCGTACCACTCCCGCAGCACCCCCCGCGACTTCTCCTTGAAGCAGTAGCTCGTCTCCTCGCCGTCCCAGATGGTGCGGGGCAGGGGGAACTTTCGGCGCACCCGGTATTTGCCCACGGCGCCCAGCGGCCGCCCGCGCAGCTTCTCGGCTTCCACGTAGTGCGCCTTGAGCCAGAGCTGCTGCAGCTTGGGGTGGTTGTGGGGCGAGAACTGGTGGCTCTCCAGGATCTTGTAGAGCTCGCGGAAGTTGCCCCGGTGGAAGGCCACCACCGCTTTGGCCTTGAGGACGCTCTCGTTCTTGTGCAGGTGGTCGCACGCCGGCAGCGACCAGAGGAAGCGGCCCAGGCGCTCCAGGTTCCCCCCCTGCTGCAGCACCTCGCACACGCAGGCGACCTGCTCCTGCGTGAAGCCGAACGACGGCAGCATCGACATGGCCGGGGCCGGGCGCCGAGGGGCGGCTCGGGGCTGCGTGCGGCACCGGGAGGCGGCGGAGGGGCGGGGAGAGCCCCGGGCCCGGTCCCGTCCCCAGAGCGGGGAGGCGCGGAGGCGGCCGCGGCGGCGGAGCGGGGGATGCTCGGCGGAGCGCCGGGGGGAACTTTGCCCCCGCTCCGCCGCCGCCGCCGCGCTTAAAGCGCCCGAGCCCCCGCGCCGCGCTGATTGGGCGCCCGCGGCTCGGCCCCCGTCGCGGAGGGCCCCGACCCGGCCCGGCCCAGCCCAGCCCAGCCCAGCCCGGCCCGGCGGGCAGAGCCTCGGCACGGGCGGGCGGGGCCTGGCGGCGCGGCCCCGGCCCCGGCCCCGGCGCGGCTGCGCGGGTGCGGCTGAGGCTGAGGCTGCGGGGGGAGCGCCGGGCAAAACGCGCGCCCCGCACCCCGCGGGCATCTGCGCGGCTCTCCCGCTTCCATTCCGCTTCGTTTGGTACCTTTTCATTTCTCTTTCTTTGTTTTTTCCTTTGGCTTTCTTTATTTTTACTTTCTTTTTTCTTCATTTTTCCTTTTTTCCTTTATTTTTCCTTTTTTCCTTTTTTTCCTTTTTTTTTTCTTTTTTTCCTTTTTTTCTTTTTTTCTTTTTTTCTTTTAATTCTCTCTTTCATTTATTTCCTTTCATATACTTTCATTTCTTTCTTTTCTTTCTTCTCCATTCTCTAAACTCCCCTCCTCGTCCCGTCTTCCATCACTCTCACTCCAGGCGTGAATGAATAAATACCGCTCGGCCGCACAGCGGATGCCGCGCGCTGAATAGCAGAGCGGAGGCGCGGCCCCCCCCCGCACCTCTCCGCCTCCCCCTCAGCCGGGGGGGGTCCGGGCCGGGACCGCTCAGGTCGGCAGAGAGCGGCCCTCGGAGCCGCCCCCGGGGAAGGGGGAAGAGAAAAGCCGGCGGCGGCGCTTTCATTCGCCCAAATCCTCATCTGCACACCTCGCTCCAAAGCAATTATTGCAAAAATTAGAAAGCAATTAGGTTCCCCAAGCAGAGATAAGCTGCCGTCGGGAGCCGGGGCGGGCTGGGAGATGGGGACAATGCGCTGAGATAAGGGCGGGGATGAGGGTGTCTTTATGGCAGCGTTTATACGCGCTGAGATAAGCGGAGCGCTGCGCTTTGAGCACCCTCCAGCCGGCGTTTGGGCTCACTCCGTGGGTTCTGAGAACAATCGAGGAGCTCTTGAAAACCTGTTTGTCTTCTCTGAGAGCGGGGTGATTTATTCCGCCGTGAGAGCTCCGCACGGCCCGGCCGGGGAGGGCTCCGAGCTGTGGCCGGCGGTGCTCCCGCTGCCCCCATCCCGGTACCCGATACCCGGCCCCGAACCCTCCGGGTGGACCCGGCCGGGTCCCTCCCGCCGCACCCCGGCCGCAGGCCCCGCCGCCGTCCCCCCGTGCCCCGGTGGTTGTTTTTCCCACGTATTTCTCTTCTCGGGGCGGTTAAATAAGGCGCTGCCGCCCGTCTGTCCGCTCTGCACCGCTCGGGCACCGCCGTGTCCCGTGACCGCGTGTCTGCTAATTTTCCCTTCCATTTTATTTTAGTGCTTGTGATGTTGCAGATGAAGTCTTAAAGAGCTGCAATGTCCTCCCAGAAGGAATGTCTGCTTGGAACAGATCCTTATTGACAAGGCAGCTGCGTGGGGACCGGAACGGAGCCTTAAACCCGGCTCTAACACCAACTAATACCCTAAAGTCTGGAGCAAGTGCGCAGAATTACAGCGGTGGGCTCCGAGCCTCCCGCAGGAGCGGTGCCACGGCCGCACCGAGCCCGGGACGCGCTCCCCGGTCCCTTTCCCTTTATTACAATGCGCTCTTCCTCTAATTTTCCAAGACGTTTGGGAAGCACGGACCTGAGGGTTCGTCCATTCAGGGCTAAGGGGTGAAGAACGCAAAGCGGGGCCGTGAGGAGCCCTGGTTTGTAACGAGAGCGGCTTCTCCCTGCCCGTCCCTTCCCAAGGCCGAACCCGAACGTTGGGGCTCAGCCCCCACCGGGGCCGCGCCGCTCCGCGCCCCACAGCGCCCGCGGAGCGAACGGGGCTGCGCCCGCGGGCAGCGCTGCGGCCGGGGCCGCTCCCAGCGGCGTGCGTTACCCGCTGCTTTTCCTACAAAACAAACGGAAAGTTTTCGCTTCAAACCACCCGAAAGAAGCAAAACGGCACGGATTTCCGAACCTCACGCTCCGTTTAGCCCCATAAATTCAGACGAGAAATGGTTTCGAAGCGCTCGAATAAAAGCAAAGGAACGGAGCTCGAAGCGAACGGCCGAACGGCGGCAGGGCGGCTCGGGGAGGTTCTGTGCCGTACGGGTCGGGCTCAGCCCGGCCCCGATCCCTGCGCAGGAGCGCACATCTCCGCGGGTTTATTCGATGCGGAGCGGGGATGGGGATGGGGCCGGGGCAGCGCTCGGCCGTTTTTCACCGATTTCGCCGGAAAAAAAAAAAAAAAAAAAAAGAATTGTATAGGAAAGATAGAAAACGCGGCCCCCCTCTGCCCCTCCGGCCTTAGAAATAAGCCTACCAAATAAACCTAAAGCTCTCTATGTGTTTTTAAAGTGCGGGTTTCTGGAGAGAGGAGCAGCAGAAGGGAGCGCTGGGAGCGGTGTCCGATAAGAGCCGCGGGCTCTGGGCTGGAGCCGGGCGGGCGGTAACAGAACGCTGCCGATTTCCGAACCTTTCGAAGGCGAAACCCAAAACCGCCCCATTAGTCAATGAGGTTTGTGTTGGAGAGGGCTCCTTTCCCATCCACTTGCTGTTCTGAAAAATAGATCACATTTCGTTATCTTTAGTGAGAATCTGCAACGTGATACCGGATCCGTGCTGCCTTCCCCGCCGAACGCGCAGGGAGACAGCCCGCTGCCGGCTCGCCCCGAACAATAAGGATTTGTGTCGCCTCTCCCTCCCTCCCCCCCGCCCCGTATTATCCTATTTTCCTAACGGGGGGCTGTGGGATGGGGGGCAGAGTGCGGCACGGCCCCCTCTCCACGTACACCCCTCTCGCCGGGACGCAGCCCCGGCGCCCCCGCAGCCCCGGGCCGGGCCACAAAGGGCCCTTTCTCCGTTCGCTTCTACGGATTAAAGGGGATCACGCGGCCGTGCGGTCCCCTCCGTCGCCCCGGCTTTCCCCCCCCGCACCCCGTTTCCCCGCTGCCGATGGACCTCCGGGGGACGCTGACTTTTTTACGTTGATACGTATTTTTGTTTAAGCTCCGAAGAATTTCCTCCGGGGAGGCGAAGCCCTCCGGCTCCTCCCGTTCAGAGGAAAGTGCCGGTGACGGTAATACGGGGTGACACTAAACAAACAGTTAAAGCGGGGCTGCAAAGATGGAGTTAATTATCCCGTGAGCTCCATTTAAACCCAGACCAGGAGGGGCCGGTTTGTTTTGGCGCACGGAGCCGAGGAGCAGCGCGGCTCCTCCCGTCCCCGCCGCCGTCGGTGCGGGCATACGGGGACCGAACCCCGCTCCGGCCGGGTCCCCTCGGGCAGCGCCGGGCCGTGGGGCTCCGGGGGGGTCCGTTCCTTTCGCTTTCATACGGCTGCAGTCACCGAGCGGTGCCCGCGCTCCTCAGGTAGGTGCGCGTCCCAGCAGCAGCCCCGCAAGGCGATTTTCCCCCCTTTAAAATCCCGTTTCCCTCCTCTTTTTTTTTTTCCTCCTTCCTTTCTACCTTCCTTTCATTTTTCTTTTTCCTTTCTTTTTCTTTTTCCTTTTTCCTTTTTTTTTTTTTTTTTTTTTTTTTGTTTCAAAGTCTGACATTAATAATCCCTCTATGCCCCTCTTTCCGGGTCATTACGGTACTGCTGGTCTCTAATCAATCCTAATGCGATGGCAATTGGAGTCTCTGATGAATGCATCTCAGGTTTCTTGTAATGGCTCTACCACATTTTCCTGGACCTCCTCCTTTAACCTGAGATGCCAGGGGGACGTCTCCGTTCTCAGCTGCTGATTACTTCAAGATGTTCGGCTGCTGCGGGGAGAGCGAGCGGCCGGGCTGCCCCCGATCAGCCTCAGCTCCGAGGGATGAGCGCGTTCCTAAAGCAAAGGACCACGCCGGGGATTGAGCTCGTCGTTCCCACGCGTGTCCGCGTGCGTGGAAAACCCCACCGAGGTTTCCCCCTCCCAACACTTTGCGGCTGCGGTTCCCCAACGCGACTCCCCCTCAGCTCCCCCCGGCCGCGTGTCCGACAATACCCACGCGTGTCCGACCGTTCCCACGCGTTTTCTTCCCGTTTCTCAGCAGAACGCAATTTGCCACGACCCGAGGCGATGCCGGCTGCAGCTTTTTGCCCCCTTCTCACGAGCTCACCCGGCCCGAGCAGGGCTGCAGGAGCAGGCTGTCCCCGCACGGCGCTCCCCGCTGCCATCCGCGTTGCCGACACGCGTGGGCCTCCGGCTCCGCGCTCCCGGTAAATGCGGGGGAACGCTCGGTGGGATTGGAAACGAACGGTCGCGTTTCCAGGCACCGCGATGCGACAGAAAGAAGAATTCCCCGCGGAACGGCGGTGAGGGCTCAGCCTCGGGTGGGGTCACTGCGCTGCCCACGCGTGTCCCCGCCGCACCTCAGCAGCGCCGCGGGTGAATCGCGGGCAAAAAACGAAACGAAACAGCTCAGTGGGAGCGGAGAGAGCAGCGCGCAGCCCACGCGGGACGGAGCCACACGAGGGGCTGCCCACGGCGTGTCCCAAACCCACGCGTGTGCGCGCCCCATCCGTGTCACCGCGCCCCGCACACGTGGCCGCACGGGTCCGAACCGCCCCACGCGTGTTCCGGCGGGGGTTGGAAGCCGCTGCTTCTTTTGGGGGTGGTGAGGAGCGGGGATGCCCGGCACCGGGAGACTGAGGGCACAATGGGAGTTCCGCGTCGGCCGTGAAGGGGTACGCGGTTGTTCTGCAGGGCCGGCGTTTGGGTTTGGGTTTGTTTGTTTCCCGTGCTATGTTACAGTGCTTTTTTTTTTTTGTGCAAGAAACGCAAAAAGGGCTGAAAATAATCTTTAAAAAGTGAGGGGAATTTGTAAAAAAAAAAAAAAGAAGAAGAAGAAGAAGAAGAAGAAGAAAAAAGAAAAAAAGAAGAGGAAGAAGAAGAAAAAAGAAGGGAAAAAATGCTGAAAGAAGCGGAAAAAAGATAAAACGATAATTAAAAGGGAAAAAAAAGTAAAAATGCAGTTTGGCTGGGAGCTGCCGCTCCTCCCCACGCTGTGGCACTCCTCAGCCCACTGCCACAGCCCCGCTGGGGATGGAGATGGGGGGACACCCCTTCCATTCTCAGTGCTTATCCCTCCCACGGTGCCTCATTTCCCCACTGGCACCTACGAGGCGGCCTCGTACACCCTTCCCTTTGTCCCTATGAAGGCTCCATCCACGGCCCCAGCCTGGGAGATGCAAAACGCGGCACCGCGCTGTGCGTGGGTACCGCATTTCCATACGGAGCCGTTTGCCTACGCTTTGCATTTGGGCACTGAGCAAATATTTTCTCGGCAAGGCGACTGTGCCCGACGTGGCTCGGGGTGCGATCTGCGGCGGTCGGGGACGTCCCATCCCGTCGCGTCCCATCAGATCCCATCGCATCTCATCGCATCGCAGCCCATCCCGGTGGGTCGGTGGCAGCGTGGGGCGGAGGGGACCTTTCACCTCCCATTAGCGATGCCACCGGGCAGTGCGGGGCCGGGGTCACCCCGCAGATGGCACACAGTCTGCTCAGCGCCGCCAGCTCCGGCTTTGAAATTTTAGAGAGGGGAAAGGTCAGCGCATGTCGAGGCGGGTGCTGGCGGCGGGCCGATGCCCTCCATCTGCCTCTGCAGCACCGGGGGATGCTCAGCCCCCGGCTGCGCAGGGAAGCACCGAGATGCTTTCGCCTCTCTTTGCCCTTAAAGGGAATTGCTCTGCCGGCACCGCGTTGGGTTTTTTTAATTTATTTTCTCCTTTCTCTCCCCACGTCTCCCATGAGTGATTATCTTTTCCAGCAGCACAACGCAGCTTTCCGGGGGAATCGGCTCTGCGCGCAGCAGATCAGAGCGGTGGATAAGCTCACCGCCCTGCGCCGGGTGTATGATTTCATCGACCTTCGGCAGCGCCTCGCCTCCATGGAGACTGCACTCCTCGCTCCTGAGCCCCGCCGGGGTACTTCAGGGTTCGTGCTCCTGGATCTCGGAAAGGCACATCTGTACAGGTGTGTTCTTCTCATTCCCTGAGAGGAAAAAGGCAAAAGTGTTGCATTTCTGTTTGGGGATATGTTTAAGGATATCGATGGGGCAGTTCTCCCAGGTTGGGATGCTGGGCTTTGCCCACAGCCATCACCGTCCGTATTAATGGCAACAAATTGTGCTCCTGGTTACCTGAGTACCACTCTGCCCATTTAAACAGAGCTCATTGTGAGGGGAAGCTGGGTTTAGCCATAATTTTCTTCTGCTCTCAGATTGCTGCAGTCTGAAGGAAGCAGCATACATTTAATGGGAGCTGAGCCACACGAGGGGCAGGAGCTTTCTACCAATGAGAATCACATTAAATAATTAATTCCCAATTGCCTCTGTACATTAGTGCTCTCAGCTACAAAAGCCATTCAGCTCCGTGAGGCCCCAGGCTCTGAGCATGTGGTGTAGCAGCAGCCCCAAAGCTGGGGCAGCAGATTGCCAGGGCACCAGGAACGGTGCAGCTCTGCCCTGTACCGTTGGCATATCCAGATGTGCAGCTCTGCTTTGCACCACTTGGCACATCCACATGTGCGTCCTTTTCATTCCCCCATCATCTGCATTGTTCACATTTGATGGGATGGCATTGCTTCCAAGGGGTGGCTGAGGAAGCCGGATGTGTATTTATTTCGCCCGAAGTGGGGCAGCTGAATGCTTGAGCCTAAAACCTGAGCACACAAAAGCAGCATGTGGGTCCCTTATCAGCAGAGCCTATCGGAGCAGCTCATAAGGAAAGGAATGGATTCCTGTTCCTCCTCTATTTGTCCCCCTTGCCCCACCTGCTGGTCCCCCAAGCAGCCCAGGGTCAGACTGGGAGCTTTTCAGTGACTCCAGTTATTACTAGAAACTTAATGCCTCCTATTTCGTGATTGGGTTGGATGGGATCTTAAAGCCCACACAGTTCCAATCCCTGCCATGGGCTGGTTGGCCCTTGCTGGCTCAGGCTATCCAGGGCCCCATCCAGCCTGGCCTTTGGCACCTCCAGGGATGGGGCACCTCCAGCTCTCTGGGCAGCAGTGCCAGCTATTCCCCGGCACACCTGTGAGCCCTCTGTTCCCTTTCTTGAGGAAGTGAGGGCAGAGCTTTGTCACTCAGCACAACAGATGATACGTGAAGAAGCAGCATAGCTGAATCATAGAATCACAGAACATCCCAAGTTGGAAGGGACGCATAAGGATCATTGAGTCCAACTTGATTTGAATGGAGCTCTGAGGTCCCAAAGTAAGTTCAAAGACCTTGATGATATTACAACAGAGCTCTTTCCCCTTCCCTTCCCTTCCCTTCCCTTCCCTTCCCTTCCCTTCCCTTCCCTTCCCTTCCCTTCCCTTCCCTTCCCTTCCCTTCCCTTCCCTTCCCTTCCCTTCCCTTCCCTTCCCTTCCCTTCCCTTCCCTTCCCTTCCCTTCCCTTCCCTTCCCTTCCCTTCCCGTCACTGTGGATGGGCACCAGAAGGCAGTGGTGCTGTGTGAAGGAGATCCTGGCTCTGCCCATCTCCGTGAAAGCTGAGCACTCCTTCCTATAATCCCTCCAGCTCCAATGGCACCGCAGTGATTTACAGCTGTAATACTTTGATCCAGGGCACGTTGCACCGTGGGACACGTGGGAGCTGGGAGAGAGGACTGCAAAGTGAAGACTCCATTGGTGGCCATGGCCATTTTGGGAGGATGTGAGCACAGCCAGGTGGGACCTGTTGGAAATGAGGGAAAACCAACCCAGTGTGGCGGGTTTGAGAGAATGCGAGTGAGAGCACAGCAGCATAAGGACTATTAATAGGATTTACACAGATTAGTAAACTAATCTGTGCATTTCAGATTGGATTTCTCATTATGGAGAAGAAAATTAATCCACATAGCATGCAGACTCGCCAGGCAGTGCAGTGAGAGTGCGAGGGAGATGGCCGTGTATCTCTGCTGGTGACTGAGCATTGCACCGTGCCCTCCTGCACCCAGGCCAGCACTGCGAACGGCTTGGGTTGGAAGGGACCTCAAAGACCATCTATTTCCAGCCCCCCAGCTCAGTGACATTTACCTTCAGGTCTCTGCTTGGGAGAATGAATGCTTTGGAGTGCTGATGGAGCAGGGTTCGAAGCGTTCCCTGGCACAAAACATGTGCTGAACGTTTCATTTCCCACCACCGCTGGGGTTGGTCTCATCTCCCTTATCAGCAGTAACTCCACTGAGCACCATTTGTCACCACTGGGAGCCATTTGCTCGTGGTAAACTGATTTAAGGACAGGCACAGGATGCTGCAGGGATCCTGCCTGCTTTGTCTGGGGCTGTGACTGAGAATTTGCTTGAACTGCTTAAAAACAGAGTGAGCCTTAGGTTCGAAGAAGCACATTTGCCTTTTGCTTTGTATTTATTAAATGCAATATACCAATATTTATGTGTATTATGGTCTGGAGACCTTCAGTATGTCCTTTTTTTTCTTTCTTTTTTTCTTCTTTCTTTTCTTATTTGTCTTTTTCAACTAGGAACTCAATTTTCAGACTAGTAGGAAGCTGTGGCCGTAAAACCTCCTTCCTACTTCCCCTCTCTCACCAGTTACTAAATACTGCAAAGTTCATAAATTGAGAAAGTTGGCAAATCAGAGCACTGCTTCATTTTGAGACAGGGCTGGGGCTGTGAGACTGCCATTCTGTGCTGCCTGGGACATATCCCTGCTGATGGAGATGCTGGGATGTGCTCAGTTGCCCAAACTGTGGATAGGGAACAGCTGGATGTAAAGGTGGAGTCATGGGATCATCATGGAATCATTAAGGTTGGAAAAGATCATGGAGTTCACCAAGTCCAACCCCAGCCCACCCCCACCATGCCCACTGCCCACGGCCCTCAGTGCCACATCTCCATGGCTCTGGAACACCTCCAGGGATGGTGATCCCACCACTCCCTGGGCAGCTGTGCCACTGCATCACCACTCTCATAGAGAAGAAGTGTTTCCTATTGCTAGAAACAAGGGCCACCTGGCTTCCTGCCTGGTGGGAGCGAGGTGCCCATGCCTTCTATGTGCAGCTGCTGTCACGATAGCTGGAAACGGGCTGCTGCCAGCAGTATGCTCCCACATGGAACCACAGAATGGTCTGGGTTGGAAGGGACCTTTAAGATCATCCAGTTCCAACCCGCTGCTATAGGCAGGGACACCTCCCTCCAGACCAGGTTGCTCAAAGCCCCACCCAGCCTGACCTTGAATGCTTGGTTTGGTTGAATACCATTGGTTTTGGGGCTGCTGGGTTTTGATTTTGGCAAGCAGGGCCTGCCTCTGCTACATCTTTCCAGGGAGCCTCAAAACAAAGAGGTTTTGTTAAGAAACAGGGCCAACTGCATGCACACCAGCAGGGGCGATGCACACAGGAGCAGCCTCCCATCCCACGGTCGAGGTTTCCTCCGCTGGAGGCTCGCGTTGCTGCTGCTCAGCGTCAGAAAGCGGCTGCGAACACAGGGAAGAAATGCAAGGGAAGAAACGAAGGCAGCAAGCCGGGCTGCGGCAGAGGCAGCCCGTCCTCCTGCTGCTCTCAGGGGGGCATTGCATCACGTTTGGCTCCTCGGGAGAAACGGGAGGCAGTGGGCAAAGCAACAGGGGGAGGCAGAGACCTGGGTTTGCTCCACCACCGGCATCACCGGGCGAGTTCTGCTCTCGGCGCCTTCCTCTCAGCGCCGCAGACCGCGTGCAGCTCAGGGGAAGGGCCGCATCTCGCAGCCCCTGGGCACAAAGCCTATTGCCCAGGCTCAGGTATCCCGACTGGGGTCTTTCTGCCCGAGGACGAGGAGTTAAAGAACGTTGCACTGAGTCACCATCAGCAGCGCTCGGTTCCTCGGGGCTGGGTGCAACTCCTCAACATTTTATCTTTTTCTTCCTTTCTGAGGCCCGTGCCAGCTTCGGCAGCATATAAAGTAGGTGCTATTTTTATTGAATCTGGCTTTAATGTAGTAGATTTCTCACACGTGTGTTGGTTTTTATTGTTGGTCCCGTTCCTGAACTTTCTGGCACCTCTGAGTGTAAAGTCAGTTATGTGCACATTGTTTGGCAGATGAATTCCTATTTCTGGGAATCATTTTCTTTCTAAAATGTATTTCTATATTAAAAATGTGATCTGTATCCATCACTGAGGCTCCAGCCCAAAGACTTCTGCAGCCAGCCATCACCACGGCGGGGGGACGCATGCAGCCCTTGGAAGGAGACCCCCAGTATCCAAGCCACGAACACGTCCATTAAGACCTTGCTTTACTGACCCACACTCTGCCTCTTAGAGCAGAAAAGCTCCCCTCTGAGCCATCACTAGGGGAAATCCAGCCAGAAACGGGGGATGAAAAGCAGTCTTCCAGCACCGCCTCCCTTCCCAGCTAGATCAGGAGCCCACCGGCTTCCTCCCAGCTGAGTGCCTGCTGCTCTGGCAGCCCCGGTCCTCTCTCCAGCATCCTGTATCCCCACACAAAGGGACCCAGCTCGGGGCTGCCCACCCTTCCAAGGGTGCTGTCCCCCTTTCCCCATCTGCATACAAGCTGCCAGGGAACAAGTAACCGTGGCTGTGTGTGGTTTTCTCGCCTAGGGTGACCTGGAACACATCTGCAAAGCCCTCCAAAGTAGTAGGAATGTGCTCCGTTAGGACATGATTCATCCTGCATACCGCATGGGTGGCTGCTCAGGGAGAATTTTGACATTTGCATAGGCAGAGACTTTCCGCTTCTCACTTTGCCCTCCTGCGCTCTGCTGGGCTGAGCTGGGGGCTGCGCAGCCTCAAGTGCCTCCTGTGCCGGCCAGGGATCCCCCCCCCCCCCAAAGTGGAGCTGACCCAGCAGCTGCTCCCCCCTGCACCTAACGGGGCAGCAACAGGAGCCCAGTGGAAAGCCTCGGATAAGAAGCCTCTCCCAGCCCACTTGCGTTGGGTCAGCCAGACCGAAGGACGGCTTCAGACCCTCAGCCTTGCCCCAAGCAAAGCTGGAAAGGAGCTGCTGTTGGAGATCAATTAACTACTTGGAAACTGCAGCCGTCCCCCACAGGCAGGAAAATATTATTCCAGTCCTACTGCTCAGGCAAAACCTTTGCCATGCCAAAGGTAAGTGATACGAACAACAGGACTGAGTCACACACGCTGCTGCTGGGAAGGAAAAGTGGTTGGGCAACACCACAATTGTCTCCTTCTACCTTCAGGGAGCTGGATTTGCTGTGGCAGCTGCAGAGGAGCGGGCTGAGCCACGGGGCAGAGAGGGAGGGATGCACTGTGCTGGGTGGCCTCCAGGAACACCGTGAGCAGTGCTGTGTGGGGTGAGCAGGACTTGTGCTGCTGCTGGGATAGAATCCCCACAGATTCAGCAAGTAGGGGTTTACCTATCCAAAACCAAAAAGCCCTAATGCCAAGGAAGCCGGGAGTAAATACTGTCTGGTCCCATGCAGTAGGTAGAAATGTATTACGATAGTATTTTAATTAGGGCTCGAATTCGGTTTGAGACAGATTTAATATGTGGGTTTTATATGAAATAGAAGATTTATGGTTTTTAATTTAGTATTTTTGAAGCGAAGTTATGGTCTGGGAAAAAAACCATTTGAGTCACAAGGAGAGCTCGTGCCATTTAGGGAGGCTTCAGATCATCTCTACGGTGAGCACAGGCGTTCACTGCTGCCACCACCCTCACAGCCAGCCATTAAAAGCACCGATCCCACCTCGGATTGCTCCTTTAACACACAATTCAAAGATACTGTAGCTAAAGAGAAACATTTACACGAGATGTGTATAAATATAAAGTTTATTCAGTATAGTGTTTAGAAAAATAAGTTCACATCATCTCAGAATACAAATAAAACACTTAATTGTCCAGGCACAAACCCCTGTTACAGTACAACAAACATACATACTTTAGATCTCTTTGGTTGGGTAATTAAGCACAGATATGTTTGATGATACTCTCTGGGTCAGCATCATCTAACAGTGCAGTAAAGACTTCTGATTAATCCCTCCTCTAATGCGTACATTCCGCTTCAACGTCTCATTTGTTGTAAGGCACAATAAACCCATATCGCAGAAATAACTGGTTAGTTCTGGACAAGCAGTACATGCAGCAAAAGAACAAACATCCTCTGAGTGTGAATCCTGAAAGTCAGAGGATTCACCCCCCTCCTTGGGTTCAGAAATGTAAGAAGCTAAGTTTAAATTATACGAAACGTAAAAGTTAAGATACAAAACATCCTTCAAGACGGTAACTGCTAGGAGATACAGGAAGACTTTGGGTCTCCTTGCTTGTAAAATGCCATTCATTTTGCTTCTGGAGTTACAAAATTATTACTGTTTTTGTGATTTGAGATGCTGCCGGACCACAGCCAGCATAGGCTCCATGCCCCGGGACCCTGCATGTCTGTTTCATGCAGAGCTGGAGGGATGTGCCCTGTTGGCTGTTTGTCTGTCCTCGTTAAGAAAAGTGCACAGGTGCTGGAAATCTACATACAGGAAAAGTTCCTGTGCACGCGGGGCCAAATTCTGCCTTGCTTCATTTAACTGCAAATCGTTTCCGTGAATCCATCCATTGTTGTCATTGATCTCATAAGGATAACAACAATAAAGACGGTTCCAGCCTTACTTCTAGGGAAAACAGCTTTCTAAACTCATCTTCCTGAATCCACAGGCAGGGTGAAGAGATAAACGGAAAGAGGTATTTTGCTTGGATGGATAGATTGGTGCCGTTCAATGCAACTGTCTGAGCATCGGCCTTGTGAACCGGTTCGTAGTGTCACTGCAAACTGGGCCAAATCCATCCCCGATCCAGCTCCAGTGAAATGAATGGACCACATTCTCAGCTGGTGTGAAATGACACGAAAAGTCAGTGAACTGTGCTCGTTTATCCCAGCCAAGGACCTGGCCGATAGGCGTCCACAACTGATGTGGCTGAAATGTCCAATTAAGTACGACCACAGGAATAATGCTGCACATTAGTCCAGACAGAGCATTTGATTCAGTATGTTTCTGGTTCTCTGCGAAAGTCTGGTGAAATAGAGGCAGCTTTAATTAAAGGTAGTGAAGAATAAAGTTTTTTCTGTTTGTTTTTTTAGCACTCATGCTTTATAGGAATTTGCTTAAACTTTAAGCGTATTTTTCAAAGCTGAGTCTGGGACCAGAAAAGCAGTAGAATTTGGCAACGTTTCCTGTAAGATTTCCAGTGGACTTATAAGTTACAAACATAGGTGAAGTTGAAATGATCCTTTATTCTCATCCACAGCTGGGAGGGAGAAGTAGTAGTTGTGCTGGATAGACTTATCTTCCATTGAAACAACAGAACGTGAGAGTAAGGACCGTCCGTGAGGTTCAGATGCTCACTGCCATCGGTATCTGTGGGAGATGAGCATCCGTACCCCCTGAACACCATGTAAAATCTTCAGTTGGGAAACAGTGGAGCAATGCCTTATTTACAGCAGCTGAAGATCTGGCCCCAGATGCTCGATGGGGCTTTGTGTCCTGTCTACGTAGAGCAGTCAGCCTTCTCGCTT
The DNA here is from genome assembly GCF_016699485.2 of Gallus gallus. NCBI lineage: Eukaryota > Metazoa > Chordata > Aves > Galliformes > Phasianidae > Gallus > Gallus gallus. The sequence goes on along the minus strand of NC_052536.1, from coordinate 53,895,069 downwards.
GAGGGCCACATAATAAAAACCAACCCTTAATTTACAGTAGGAGTAAAACTACTATTTAAATATCTATTTTAGAAACACTGTACCGTGCAACGAGTCTTTATATTGTGCATATGTACCTGCAAAAAACATATGAGGTTCTAACTACATCATCTGGAGGGAATGACACTTATTTTCAGTGGGAGAAAGAAAGAGTAAAACATAATAACGAAATAAGTTACTTGATACCTGGAAGATGAATAGATTAATCTTACTTTGTCCCAAACCACTGCTTTTATATACATCCTCCACTCCCACGAAAGAACGGGAGGTCTCCTATTAGAAGTACCAGGCACCCCGAGATACGCACCACTGTAACAGCATACACAGTTTTCACATCAACTGTGCTGCAAAGCCATGGCATTCAGAGCCTCAGTAACACCACAAATGCAAGGGAGGAGAGAAAAAAAGTAACATGTACTGGCATGACACCACAGTCTTTTCAGTTATGGGACCTGATGAGTTCAACAATTGACGGAGGGCTCTGAAATATTCTCTAGCTTGCCTCTAGAAACAGTCTGAGCTTCACAAACCAAACACTAAGCCCCGAACAACTCCCCCAGAGCTACAGAGCTCCTGCTCTGTGCATACGTTCTCCATTAATACAACAATACAGGATCCTTCTTTTTCCAAGAAGTTGAGCAATTCATGCAGATCAGATACAGACACTACTATCATAATCATCATCTTTGTTTTGAGGGTGAAGGAGAGGTGGAAAACAAACTGTTCATGCTGGAGCCCAGCAAGGCACTCAGATACACCACTGGAGCAGAGTTCTGCACCATCGATTCCCTGCTCACATGGAGATCCCCCAAATGCCAAGAGAAGTTGTGCCAGGGGAACATATAGCTCCATGCTCTGCTTGCGATAATCTCCACATTAAAGCACTTGCCTTAAACACCCTTTTTGTTCGGGTGCACATGGGGACATCCAACTGCTCAGGGGCTGCTCCTGCTTGCAAAGCACCGGGGACTCCCTGCAGCTGCAAAGTGCAAGCCTCGCACACCTGCTCTTCCCTTCCCCTGCACTTTTCCCTGCAACATTCAGAACTCCAGCTTGCAGTGTAAACAGCATTTACCAGCAGAGCTCAGCTCTGAGGTTTCACACACTGCCTTGCAAAACATGCTGCATTCAATATAGTGCAAAACAACAGCAAGGATGTCTGTGCCATACAGGAGAAACCTTCATTCCTTAAAGGCTTTCCACGGAACCAGGTAATAACCAAGACAGAAACAGACTGGGATGTGCTCTCTCTATTCACTTTCCTGTCCACTCTTTTTGCCCAAGTGATTTTGGGTTGGGCCTGGTGTGGAGCCCACAGAAGTTTAGGAAAAAATTTCCCATTGTCTTCCAAAGGCTTCAGCCCATGCCCCTGACGAGGATGAATACATGCCTTAGCTACTGTATATATTCACATTAGAATAAGAAATAAAAACAAAACAGAAACACAAAGATAAACAGCATGTCATTTTTATACATCTGCATTATTATTATTATTTTAAAGCTTAAGGATGTGCTTTTCCACGCTACAAAAGTTTCTCTGGAGGAAAGGTAAGGTCTTTTCCACCTGCCCACAGCCTGCCTACCTATGCTGTCCCTGAAGGAGAGCAGAGGGGTGAAGGGAGAGGACACCCATCCCCAGGCAGGCAGGGAGCTGGGCTGCTCCATCTGGGCAGCTGCAGTTCCCACCACTGGCCCCCGTGCTGCTTATTCTGGAAGGATTTATAAATCCATGCTTAAGTGCACTCCTGGATGGGGGCCTGCTTGCTCAACAGCAGCTGAAGCCCTCCCACAAGGGCTGCTGGGCCAACGGCTGTGGGGAAACATGGGACTCCCTTCCCTGGCCTGCCCACCAACCTTCCACACTCATCAGACCGAGGCCAGAGCCAAGATCTTCCCTCCTGCACTGCTCTGCACTGCTCTGCACGTGGTCCCTCGGCACAATCCTTCTGCCTCCAGGTCCCTGCACCACCACTCAGTGTCACCCAGCGTGACCAAAAGACTCAGCTCTTCCAAAAGACTCAACTCTTCTTACTCGTGCAAGTAGGGACTCCGGGGTCAGCAGGGCTACTTGCAAAAGTAAGGCATCAGGATTCAGCCCTGAGGACGGAGATTTGCAAGTCAGTGTTTTTATTCCTCCTGCCACTGTGCTTTAGTAACAAAGATAAGGCCACTAGGAAGAAAGGCACATGGAATTCCGTAAAAAATACACCAAGAAAAAAGGTTCAACTAATTTGCAAATTACTAACAAAACAAACAAAAAACCCCTGAACGCAAAGACAGAGGGGGTAGAGACAGGGACCTCCTGGGTTTGTGAGACTGGGAGCTCATTTTCTAGTTTCAGTGTGATTAACATTTTACTTTTACAGTCTATTGCTTGAAAGCCTACAAAAAAGTAAAACCTTGTCAGAAATAACTACGTTTACTTCCTGCTCAAACAATAAAAATAAATTAAACAGCCAGAAAACGTTTTCCTTTCCAATGCATTGTGTCTAAAGTGAAAGGGAACATAAACCATAAATAAAATCCATCGTACTAATTAAAAAAAAAAAAAAAGTCTCCTTTATAAGAACTGAAACAATATTTACATTCATACTGGAGAGAAAGCTTCCAAGTTGCATAATTAGAGTTTCAGATGATGCTTTTTCTGGTGCACTGACAAAATGCTATCTGCAGCACTTTGAAACCTGTCAATGTTTGATGCGAGATTTTTGGTATGAAGGCAAGTCTGCTGGAAAAAAAAACAAACAGCAAACACACCAGTAACAACATTAGGGTTTCGTTTTGTTTCTTAACCTCCAACAACACAAAAGTAGCCTGTGAGGTATCGTCTATAGAGTTCTTAAAAAACTTTTCAATGCCCACGGACTAGAAGTAAACAGCGAAAACAACTGCATGGTTTCTACCTTTCCAGAGCGAGATTTTTGCTTTCTATCTACTGTTAGGAGTGTATACTTACTGTTGATAGTACGTTGCACTACAGAGAATCTAGTTACATTATCAGCGCAGTAGCAGTAGCCAAACCTGTACCCATTTGCTCGGTACTTCCCCTGGCGTTTCCTTTCTCCTTTAATCTGCTTAAAAGAGAATACTGCATGCAAACCAAGTGTGGCAACCCGAGACCCGTTGCCAGAGATTCCTCTGTACATCGATTCAGACCATTTAAGTGTTCTTCTGTTTTCTTTAAAAAAGCAACAACAAAAAACCCACTCCACTTGGTGCTTCTTAGGGCCTCGACGGGAGTCTTATCTACCGAAACAGAAAGCAAGAAAAAAAAAATTATAAGTCTTGCATATCTTCATCCATCTGAACTGTCTGCAGTTTGGCAAGTTCCTTTTTGTCCGTGTCCAGCTCTTCACAAACCGTGTCAACCATGTTACTCATAACATACTTGGATTTCGAATCCAGCATCATTAAACTGCCGGTTGATTTGCTTTCCGAATTAGGCAAGAAATTCTCTTTGATGTCTGGTACAGCTTGCAGAACCAACCTGTGCTCTCGGACAAAATCCTGGTGTAGCTGTGCAGATGGGTGGCTCACACGGTCTCCGGTCGTAAAAACGATTTCTCCAAGCGCGGGCTGTGCTGTAGAGATGGACAACAGATCTTGACTGGTAATGAGGGAGCAGTTCTGAAGAGTTGCATAGTTAGTGTTGCTGATAGATATCACGGTAGAGGTACTGGTTACGGGCGATGACATGGACTGGCTCTCGGAGATACCAGAGCTCAGTTCTGCAGCATTTAAAAGAGTCGGTGGCGTGAGGGAGAAATTATGTGAGGGCGTTACATTCACTAGCGAGGAGGCCAGGGACTGGAGTCCTCCGCTGGATATATTTTCAGAAGACATGTTTACATTGAGTTGCGTGTTCTGACCAACTGGCATCAACTGAGAAAACACAAGGCTTCTTTCCAGTCCTTCCTGCTTGACAGATCCCACCGCCTGACCTGAATTGGGAACTGTATAAACGACGGCGCTCGGGGCGAGGGGGCTGAAGAAAACCTTTCCTTGTTGCACCGTCGAAGAGTCGCTTGTGAAAGTTCCTCCATCTGATGTGCTAGAATTTACTGACACGTTATCTAGGGAAAGGGAAACAAAAGAGAGGAAAATACAGATTACAGCTGTCAGAAAGCTCTGCAGTCGTTTTGCTGAGACGCTTTGGTAGTCCCGCGTTTGGAGTACATACACACAGCACGCTTCACGTGACATAGAAGAGCACTGTTTACAACAAGTGAGAGACAATTTGGGAGGAAGAAATAAAAGCTTCTGTTAATAGAAACTGCATCTAGAAAGGGAAAATAAAAGTTGTGGTAAATTAGGTATCTTTCAGACTCACTCTCACTAAGGGGCAAACAGTCCCTAGGCACGTGACTAAAACGAACGTGCTTTGGCCCTCACTAGTTGCCACCACTCAATTTCTATCTAAGAATAGAAGCATGAGGAGCTATTAAAGATAGTTCAGAGACAGATCACAACTTGTGTGTGGGAAAGCATAGACACGTCACATAAAATACGCCATTGCTGGGCAGAACCTACTCGAGTGAACCTGCAGGAGGAAAGCCCAAACAACAATAACTTCGACCAGGATAACTATGCAGTCAGCCAAGCATACAGACGTATTGCCTTTCACCGTGCTTCATCACATATTGCTAGAAGCCTAACCCTCCTACACCCACTGTATGGTGTAAAGCCACCCCAACCACCCTCTCTGACTGCTTGGGCGATGTCCTAGATAAGCACAGCAAGAAAATCTGGCCAGACAAGACCTGAATTTGGTTCTGCTGGACACACCATGAAAGCGGTCATTGCAATCATCCCTAAAATAAGATATGCTGGCTCTTGTGACAGGGTGCCCCTTTCAACATCTTTCACAATAGGTATTTAATAGTGGTAATTTTAAGAAGCTACAGCTGGAGATAGTGTGACTTTTTCATAACAGCACTGAACCACCTGAGGGAAGAGTTTAGGTCCTCATTCGTTTCCACTCATCAATCAGGATGATTTTTTGGAAGATGTTACTCATACATATAAACCAGAAGAATAAAGTTGAGGCAACTGGAAGCTACCTGGCAATAAGGTATCGTTTACTGTAGCTTACTCAGTCTGCAATGCACTTCACTTGGAATAGTGGGAGCTATTCATCCTTGTCATGTTGAGAAAAAAAAAGGAGAGAAGACAAAGCAGCCAGTGTGGATCTTGACTTTTCTCTGCACCAGACATACTGTGGACCAACCTCCAGTGGGAACTGATATTTTCAGCCATGGGGTAAGTGTTTAGAGAGCGGCCTATTATGCACTTTGGGCTTTCCCATTGTTCCATATCTCAGGAACACAAATTTCTTTCTTGCTGCTGCCAGCTGTCAGCTTATGCCTTGGAGCACGTGGATTACACAGCTTTGTAATCACAGGTGGTATTCAGACCAAATATCTTACCTTTTTTTCTATCTTGGTTAAACAAATTGCCAACTATTTCTGGTGACGAAAACTCACTAGAAAAAGTCATATTTTCAGCTCTTTTAATTTTCTACCTGTTTGAAAAGCATTTGTACAGCCTCGGTATTCCTATCTGCGCTGCTTTAACAGCAAAAAACAGTGAACTTCCCATAACTGAAATCAGCTAACAATTTGATTTCCAGTGTAGTACTCAGCACTCCTGGAACTACCGCAATTCATTCAAGTTTAATCATTTTCATAACCAAAGATACAGCGGTTAATAAGTAACAAAGTCATTCAGTTCCGCTTTCTATCTGAGCTGCTTCAAAATAATGAAGCAGAGCCACTGCTGCATTCCCTGGGCTTCTTCTTGGCTGCCCATTAGTCTCAGTGTATGGCATTGTTGAGACAAACCCTGGCAAACTCAGGGAGGAGCCTGCACACTTGGCACGTGAACCTGTGATGACATATTTCCCTTGGACAGAGGGCAGTTTTAACCCAAATCCCCCTGCATTTTCTATCTACAAGCTATTACATCTTCCTATTGTTTCCCTGCAGTTTATTCATTCTTAATTATGGGATAGGAAGTGCATGAGTGCAACTCGGTTTTGTTGTGTCTATGGCCATTTAAAATTTATTTATGAAATTGCTTGGTTAAAAAACAAAAGCCAACCAAACAACCACCACAAGAACAACAACGCAACAGTTTCCAGCTGCTGCAGTTCTCATTTTTATAAACTTTCTCATAAAAAAGAAGAATTCAATGGCATACGGGGAGTATTTCGATTCACTGAAATGTGTGAAATTTACAAATTACTGCGAAGACTTTGGAGGAAAAGCACGGAATGAAGAGAGTGTAAAGCAGCAGACTTCCTTCTCTGCTCTTGGTAAAGCAGCTCAGCTCTCACGTCACAGCCTACCTGTGAAAAGAATCCACACAGAAGGAAAAGGGACAAACTATGTGATGTGCATCGTGTGGCCGGGGCCAGGATATGACAGTAGACGGCAGGAAGAAGTATTACAGCTCTGTAATGTGTGCCCAACCCCGATTTTTTTCTCGCAGCTTTCCCTGTAACAAATAAAACTTTTACCTTGAGAAGCTGCCACAGAAACAGGAGGCAGCTGCAGAGAAGAGAAACCGATGCTTCCGTTCAGCAACTGGCCATTTGTTCCTGAATTGGGGATCTGGACAATGCCATACTGGTTTATTTGGACAGGAGCAGTAAAAGTAACTACAGAGCCTCCATCTTGGGAAGCAACAGTTTGTGTGCTTTCCCTTTTCACTTCTGAGCTCGGTATCAATCCCGAGAAGGAGACCGGTATGTTGCTGGGGCTGAACGTGTCTGCTGCCGTGTTGGGGACCGAAGCCTGGAGGAGTTTGAAGTCCTTTACATCTTCTGAAGAAGACGACATGATGTCAGTGATGGACACCCCGTTGCTCACAGCACTTGAAGTGGTTTTGGGTGAATTTAAAGTTACCGGCTGCGAAGCCCCCACGCTGAGTCCATTGAGAATGACGCCGTTGGGTCCCTGAAGAAAAGAGCTACCATTGAGAAAGACGGGAGAGCTACTGGCGGGCACGAGGTTCCCATTCAACAGGACACCAGATGAGCTCAAGGCTATTTTAGTGTTTCCAAGCTGCTGCATGTAGACGGGCTCCATGTGGCTGGGAAGGCTGAGGCTGGTGACTCCGTCGGACGAGCTGGAGAGCGGATGTGGGGATAAATCCTCCTGCCCCTTACTGGACTCATCCTCCGTGCTGGGGTTGCCATCTGATTCGCTTTTGGGAAAGACGGAGAGAGGACACTGCGTTACCAGAGAGCTCTGGACCAAAGGAACCTCCCTGCCACGCAACGGCTAGCGGGAGTAACTTCTATTGCCTACGTTTTGCCTTTAAAACGAGTCAAGGCAGAGGTTTCTCAGTAAAGAACACACCAAAGCAGGGCAAAACTTTACGGACCGCCTTACAGACTCCTCGCTGACCCCAACCAACCAGAGCCCACCGGGCCGGGCCCGGCCCTCCGCCCGCCGGACGGAAGGGTGCCCGCACGTGCGAAAGCAGCAACAGCAGCAGCCATTTGGTACGGCGCTCCGCGGCAGCTGCGGGCCGGGAAGCTGCGGGAGAGGCCCTGAGGGGACACCCCGGGCAGAGCGGCCTCCAGGTGCCACCTCCGCCTTTTGTGCGAGGGGAGAGCCGGCGGCGGGGCGGCCCCGGGAGAGCCGCGCTGCGTTTTTTTCGCTGACTCCACCGCCCTCCGTCGCATTTTTCGGTCTCTCCCTCCCTTCCCCCCCGCCCTTTGATGTGTCCCGAGGAGAGGGGGGCCGCGCTGCACAATCGCGCCCTTGGTTGAGAAATGCCTTGGGGCCCTCTGCTTTTTTTTTTTTTTCCCTTTTTTTTTTTTTTCCTTCTCTCCCTTTTTTCTCTTCTTTTTTTTTTCCCCCACTCCCCTCCCCTCCTTCCCGCGGAGGGAGGAAGGCAGGAAGGCGGGCGGGAGGGGCGGCAGCAGGGAGGTCACCTCCACCTGCCCGAGCCCCCGCCGCGGCCCCACGCCCCGGGGGGAGGAGGCGGAGCGGGGCCGCGCAGCGCCGGGCGGAGCGGGGGAGGCCGGGGCCGGGCGGGAGGGCCGCGCTCCGCCGCCGTTCGGGCCTCGGTGCTTCGTCCCCGTTGAAACCCGAGCGGGGGCCGCTCCCGAGTCAGGTTTCAAAACAAGAGTGAGCGGCGGGACCCCGCGCGTCAATGATTAACTCTGTCAGGAGGGACGGTGAAGTTAAAAAAACAAAAACCAAAACAGCGAGGAAACAAACAAACAAACGGACGCACAGCGCTCCCCCCCCGCCCCGCACACACACACGCAGACCTCCCCCGCCTCACGCACGCATAGAGACGGCCGGAAAAGTTGTGCCCGGGGGGGTGCGCTGGGAGCGAGGGAGTGGGGAGGGGGAAGGAGGGAGGCCGAAGGTAAGCGCCATGTTTGCAAGGGAAGAAAGGGCCGGGAGAGGGAGAGACGGCGGCGGGAGAGGGGGCGGGGAGCGGGGCGAGCGCTCACCTTTTGGACTGCGTCTCGGACGGGTTGCGGTCCCGCTGGCGGCGGTTCTTGAACCAGTTGCTGACCTGCGTGAGGGACAGCCCGGTGATCTTGGCCAGGTTGCGTTTCTCGGCCGGCGAGGGGTAGCGGTTCTGCTTGTAGAGCTCCTTGAGGGCGTTGCGGGACTTCTCCTTGAAGCAGTACACCGTCTCCTCGCCGTCCCAGATGGTGCGGGGCAGGGGGTATTTCCTCCGCAGCCGGTACTTGTCCACCGCCCCCAGGGGTTTGCCCCGGGCTCGCTCCGCCTCGGTGTAGCGAGCTTTGTACCACAGCTCCTGCAGCAGCGGGTGGTTGGACGAGTCGAAGTTGTGGCTCTCCAGGATGCTGTAGAGCTCGGCGTAGATGCCCTGGTGGAAAGCCACCAGCGCCCGGGCTTTCATCAGGCTCTCGTTGCCACGTAGCAGATCGCTCGGGGGCAAAGACCACAGGAACCGGGCCAGGCGGTCCAGGTTGCCCCCCTGCTGCAGCGCCTCGCACACACACGCGACGTGGTCCGGGGAGAAAGCCAGGGGGGGCTGCGAGGAGGACGACGAAGAGGACGACGAGGAGGAGGAGGAGGGAGAGGCGGCGGCGGCGTGGTGGTTCCGGGCCAAAAGTTCCGTGTGGAGCAGGACGGGCTCGGCGCTGCCCTCCTCCCCGGCGGCGGCTCCGTGCTCCATGGGGAACGGGGCGGCGGCGGGGGGGGGCGGCGGCGCGGGGCTCAGCGCGGCCGCTCCGTCCGGGGGCACCTTGCCGGCGTCGGAGAGGATTTCCATCACATTTTCCTGCTTGATCGTGATCTCGTCCGCGGGGGAGGCAGAAGACATGACTTGGTTTGTTTTCCTTTTTTTTTTTTTTTTTTTTTTCTTCCCCTCTCTCGGTGTCCCCTTCTCCTCCTCTCCCCCCTCTTCTATCTCTCCGGAAAGTCCACTCCTCCTCCTGCTCCTGCTCTCGGCCGGCTCTAGCCGATCAGGTTTCCTCCCGGCCACGCAATAACCATTAACGAGAGCTGCTATAGCAAAGTAGTGTAAACGGGCTCCTCTGCGCGGCTCCCCCCAACGTGACTCCCGGCCCCGCCGCAATACTATATGGCACCGCAGCCTGCTGGCCCGGCCGCGCCCTCCCATTGGCTGCGCCGCCAAGGGAGGGCGGGGACTCGCGCGTCGCCATGGCAACTGTCAATCAAGCAGCCCCGCTCTCCTCAGCGCTCCCCCCCCCCCCCTCCACTCCCTCCTCCCTTCACCTGGAGCCGCGCGGCCCCCTCAGCCCGTTCTCCTCAGTTTCCCGTCCCGCGGAGCCGGAGGTGGAAAAATAAAGCTTTTCTCCCCGAGCTGCGGGTCGCGGCGGCTCTTCTGAGCGCGGCCGGGCGGGCTGCGAGGCGCGGTGCCGCCCGGAGCGGCTCGTACCGGCCCGACCCGGCCCGACCCGGCCGCGCGCCGTGCTGAGGGCCGCGGTGCGGAACGCGCGGGGCGGCGGGCGGTGCCGGGGGGCCGCTTTGGCGGCGCACCGGGCGGCGGAAGGCGGAAGGGAGCGGCGAGCAGCCAGGGGAGGAGGCGGTCATGGACGAGCAGGGCTGCCCGCGCTGCAAGACCACCAAGTACCGCAACCCCTCCCTGAAGCTGATGGTCAACGTCTGCGGACACACGCTGTGAGTGAAGCCCGGGGGTTACGTGGGGGCTGCGGGGCTGCCGGGGTGCGCTGGGAGCGCTCGGGCCCGGGGAGGGCCCTCGTGTAGTGCGGAGCTCTCGGGCTGCGGCCAGGTGAGGGTTCGAGGTGTGGAGGGGAGGGAGGAGAGGGAAACGCGTTTCTGGCCGATTTAAAAGTTTCTCGGTTGTATTTAGTGCTCTGCTTGGGCAACTGAGGGGAAAAAAAACACCCATATGTATATACTGCTGTGAGCGTTCTGAATGAGTAATGCTTTTTCTGAAGGTCTGGTGCTGCTTTGAATGTTGGGCAATCCTCTGCTGAGCGTGTGCTGGCGGTGCTTCTCCAGTACATCCCTTTTGCAGCAGTGAGGTCCTTACCAATGTTGTTCCTGTCTCCCAGAGCTGAACACGTGGGTAATTCCTGCTGCTGGCTGTAGCTGATGTAAGCCTTGTGCGGTCTGAACACATGCACTTACAGATCTGGAGGTCTTCCTTAGTTTCTGGGCAAGTTGTAAAGGTGCTGCTCTAAATTCTTAAACCCCCATACTGCAGTAGCAATACGTTCTGTTTTATTTTTATCTTTTTAATGTATCTCTCTGTCTTTCCCATTACATAAATGTTAGGATAACAGATATGTTTCAGACAGCCTAAAAAACCCTGTGTGCTGATGTAGTAACTTATCAGGATGAAGGGATTTACGTTATATTGCTTAGGGGTGAAAAGAAAGAAAGGGGGGTAGTTTTAATCCCTTTCCCTGATCACATCCTCTATGTCCGCATACACGCTTTTGCTGCTACCAGGGAAGCAAGTGGGAGAGCAGTAGATGCTCTCCTAGTGGTGCTACTGTAGAAGGAAGAGGCAGCAGGAGTGCCCCTTTGGTAACAGTGATGCTGGCTGTGTGAAAGTGTGGCATTTGCTGGAGTTCAAAAGGTAACAGCTGGTTTAGGCGAGGCTGTGCAGCTTTAAAATGATCTTTTTATCTTCTTTTCCAATGGAGAACAAAGCACTGGTGGTCTTCATGATCTTCTGCTTCTAAGCTCCTCCAGAGCCACTTCCAGCAGAGGACAGCGTGTTTCAGTTTGCTCTCCTTTGGTTCTCAGTGTTTTCTTTTATAGCTGAGTTTTACTCGAGAAGATCAGTCATATTTTGTGCTATCCTGGGTCCAGCTTGTTTGGGGCTGATGTTCCTGCCTGGCTTTCCTTGTTTCTTCCTAGCTGTTCAGAGGCTACCTCTGCTTTCCTCAGCTCTTGTTCTTTGCACTTCTCCATTTGGAATTGTTTTCTCCATGGCCAAATTGGTGGTCTGAGCTCTTGCAGCCTTGGGCTCGGACAGCCCAGGTATCTGCAAGTGGAAAGAACTGTGCAGTGCCACCCAGCCTGACCCTGTCTGGAAGTACTCTTTTAATGTAGCAGTGCCTGAATACTGTCCATAGGTGAAGATTAATAACTTGCCTGCAGAACTGTATTGCCATAATTGTCCATGTTTGATGTTTGCTCAGGAGTTTTGAGGCAATTGCTCTGATGTGGTTCCCAGTTTTGGCTTGTGTTCTTGTCATTCCATGCTGACAGGGGTTTTGTTAGCCAGTTCATCTGACCTCATGAAGGCCGATGCAGCAAACCTTCTGAATGCTGTAGCATTATCTGGTAGAGATGCTGCCTTAACACAGTCCTACTTAACTGCTCTTTCCTTCACTGCATGTGTTCTGGAGGGATATTTTGTTACCTTCAGTGTTGTCTACAGGTTGTTTCTTTCCTAATGCTTTGACTTTTACTGGTTTAATAATCATGCTGTTCACTTTAAGTCATCTTCAGTTATTTGAAGCTTTACAATACTTGCAAAATCTGTTGATTCTCAAATCATTAAAGAACTTTTGCCTGCTGGACGGGCCTGCTTTGCAGGGGGGCTGGACTTGATGATCTCTGGAGGTCCCTTCCAGCCCCTACAGTTCTGTGACTGTACTTGGCTGAGGTGATTTGTCAGAGAATTTCAGACCTTCTGGCTTTCAGATAGCTTGTTCCTTTACTGTCGGTTCATTTTCTTTATTTTGTGGCTGTTCTGCCCTTTCATGCTTTCTGTTGGCTCAGGAGTTGGAGGTTTCTGCTTTCACTTTCCTTGCTGGATCCTCCCCTTTGGTTAGAATGAAACTAGAAGAGACTTCCTTCCATAGCATTTTTTTTCCCTACTTGTATAAACAAGGTTAATCTCAAAGTATTTGAGAGCTTGTTGGGTAATGTGTGTCCTGTTTGCTCCTCATTGTTTTTTTTTTTTTCCTTGGCAGATGTCTGCAGTGAAGGTCCTCATTGCTATAAAGTTCTGTGCTTCGGCCGTTCTGTTGTTCATCCTTTTCCCCTTCCTCATTTTGCTAATATAAATCTCTGGAGTAGATTGTATGTGATCGAGTACCCATTTAGCCTCCCATCTCTCTTTTACTGTGACCTAGATGCTGCCAACTGATCTGTTCTGCATCGTAGCACCCATGTATGCAGGTAGCATCAAGCACAGTGACACAGGCAGATGGGCAGAGAAGGGAGGAGCAGCTTTCTTATAACATCATATGTTTGCCATGCTGAGTTCTCCCGTGGCCGGGGGGCTCTGGAATGTGCTCACATCCACTGGTGGTAGGGGTCAGCATGCTGATAAGCACCGTGCCGCTGCAGTGGAGATAAGGGGTAGCCAGATGAGTGCAAGAGGATAAGATTGGACATTCAGTCTCTGCTGTAAACATCCTTCAGGTTGAGTTGCCGCTGTAGTTCACTCTGATGGAACCATGCCAAACCCTACAACTATGGGAATGTATGGGGGGGTATTTTTTAGTATTTTCCTTAGTTATTGCTGCTTGACCAAAATAACAAGAAGTGTAATACCACGTGTTTTTGGCATTACGGTGATGTTAAATAAGCCTTTTCCACTATAAATCTTCCCTGTCACTGGGAGGGCGGATGATAAATTAGCAGTTAAAAGTTGTTCTAAGGTGGGACTTAGTATGGAAATGCTCAGTTCAAGAATAATGAATGTCTTTTTAAGTTTATTTTCTTAAGTATCACAGAGGTTCAAGGCATCACATACTTGGCTTTAAGGATGCTTTTGCACAGGGGAAAGCGTGTCTAATTACGGAGCAGTGCTTGATTAAAGTTCTGCAACACATTAGTTTCTAAGGTGAAGGGGTGGCTTTGCCTTCTTTTTAAAAGCTCACTCTGAAGTATTGTCATGTGTGCACAAAGGCTTTTGAATACAGTTTTTGACTTTTCAGGTTCCTGATGTGTTTTCTGAATGTTCGGACGCAGGGTCTGTGCTTGCCAGTGCAGTTGCAATCCACCTGGCTTCGAGACTCTGAATTATTCAGTCTGCTTGAATTTCATGGCCTATGCTGCGTTTTAGGAGACAGGTTAAGCATATCCCAGTGATTTACTTACATAAAGAGGAAAGGAAATGCGTCTACCAAAAACTGCATTAAAAGAATGTTGAGGTTGTTACCGCAAACAGGGCAGGGTAAAGACATTTAGTGTTGGCTGTAAACTTGGACCATATGGTCTCAAACAATCAGACACAAAAGTCTTATGTAAAAAAGCAGTTAATTGGGGCTGCTGGTTCTGCTTTGTTGTCCTGCTGCCTGCTACAGGGAGGAGGGGGGAAACTGGTGTGTAAAGCTCCTTTGGAGTCAGCGAGGCTGCTCCAGCTACCTGTGACCAACCCCACTGGAGGGAGGAAGCGTGGATGTCTGCAGACTAACAAAAGCACAGAAACTCCTTTTCCCCTCCCCGGCATTGTCCTGTCTCTGCAAAGTGTCCTTCCGTGCTCGACAGCTCTGGGAGATGGGTGCGGGCACTGGAGCAGCCTCTGCAGAAAGCTGATATCTTGCTTTCTGCTCCTGCTTTTGTCCCTGTCCTGTGTTTGCCTTTGTTCATGCACCACTGCAATATTAGATGGTTGTTAACGATTTTGCTTGATAAAAAACTTTTCTGCTGTCTTCTTCCTGTCCACCGGAGCCTTATGGAAAGGTGTCTAGTCTCTTTATTAACATTGATTTTTTTACTCCTATTCCCAGAGGGAGACGTGTTTATTTCTCAATTAATTTGTTAATAAGGCTCCAAAATGAAGATGGCGTAACAACGCTTACGATCTCTAGGCCTAGCTTTGTATTGCTCAGGGGAGACATCAATTCAGTGGGTTGTGTTGTGGGGATTCTAATCTGCCCTGCACCCTGTTATGGCTGTTCCAGGGATTCATTAGGGGGTAAGTGCGTCCTCCGAGAACTCTAATTGCAGTGCTAACGGCTGCTAAAATGAAGAAACAGAGGTTTCATTATTTGCTTGTTTATTTTAATGCTAGGAGCACTTGGAGTTTTGCGGCTGAGTATGAGCATCCCAAGTGAATTCAGCAGAGTGGGATCTCATGCCAGCACATGGGGCTGGAGTCATTGGAAAAAAAGTTTGGAATCTTTGTGTTTAATCTCCTTCCAAGTGGAAGGATCGCTTGGCCTCCTGCTGCATTCTTCTCTGCAGTGTGGTTCAAGAAAATCACTCTTTTAGGATGGAGGGGGAAACCCCAGAGGTTGTCGAAAGCAACATAAAACTGTACCTAAGCCAAGTTAAGTCTGAAGAAGCCTAATTAGGAGTAGGTAGTAAGGATCTGTCAGACCTGTAATTTTAATTTAAGCATGCAGGAATTAAGTGCTTAAATACATATTTGAGTTTTATTCGGCAAGCTTTTTTTTTTTTTTCCCCTAAATGAAGCATCTTAAATACAAGATGCACAAGCTGTTGTATTCAGGACTGTCAAGGCCATTGGATTTTTCTACTGAACAACTAGGTAAGGTGCTTCATTCTAACTGTTTCTTATGGATGAATTGGGAAAAACATGATGGAGCTTTTTGCTTGGATGTGCCACAGGAGGTTAGGTTGGCTGACACTTGTTTGAAATAGTAGTGCAATCAAAGCCTATCTGCATCCTCAGAGGAAGAGGCAAAAATGATTTCTTTTTTAGCTGAATATATTCCCATCAGAAAGAGTTTTTTTTCTCCTGAATTCTCAGGGTATAACAATCTGGGTCGTCTTTCTTTGTCTTTTTGGAGTTATTCCTGTTTTTATTAATTGAGATTAGAACTGATCTATCCCATTACTCTTCCAAAGCCTCTCCAACTTAGTCATGGGAGGTGGTTAAATCACGGCTGAAATACCCAAGAGGTTATTTCCTTCTGCTATCCAGTTTTTACAGTGAATATTTGCTTTTAAATTTGGCTCTGGATCGCGGTCTAAATACTTCTGTTGAAATGATGTTAAAAATACATCTGTTACATTATAATTCAAGCTGATAATTCTGTGGGTTTGTGAGGAAGAAGGACATTTGAGTTCTCTCTTGTTGCCTGAGCTTGAAAATGCTAATAGGTGATATACATAGATTGAACAATTAGGAAATTAAGCAGATATCTTCCTGAGCTATGAAAGTTGTGATGTGTCTCAGGTAATACTAAATTGTTGGGAGAACAGGATTGAAAAGGCCATCTTAGAACACTGAGAAAAGTTGCATTCCTGTGCTCTTTGTCCGAGGCATTGGTTTCTTGTTCTTTTTTTGTTCCAAGGACAAGTGAAGGTGAAGTTTGAAGTGAGGCTGGGTCAGCATTTTGGAAACTGAATTTTGTATTCCAGTGTTCAGATCTGGTTAGGAAACTGAAAAAAAGAAAAGAACCTTCCCTGATGGTAGCAGAATGTGGGACAAGCTGCTGAGCTTGTGTTGTGGGCAGTTAGGATTCACATCTCCAGTTCCCTTTTTGATTTAATGACATGCAGGAGATGGTGGGTATTTCTTCCCAGAAAGGCTGCTCTGGTTGTTATTACAGTCATAAGAATTGATGCTAAGAGTGCCCTGAGTTTTATTGTGAGATCTGCTGGGTTTTGGTTTTATTTTTTAATGTGTTGCAATAATTATTTGTGACAGTCTGATCTAAGAGCTTCACAATAGTTCCTGCTGTACCTGACAAAATCAGACTTTTTTAGCTAAGATCATCCTTTGAGGCCCTGGATACGATGTTCTAAGTTGCTCGTCCTTTGCAATTGTATATCACATACTTGGGAGAGAGAATGTTCATGTTCAGGAAAGAGAGAACAGGATGCCTCTGCCACAAATGGATGATCAACAAATAATCTGGTTTGATGGTTGTTATGCTTCAAACTGGGAAACACGTAGGTAAGTATTTTTACTGTTATCGCAGTCCTGCTCCAATGAATAGCACAAAGGTTAAGTATATGTCTAAGCATTTGCAGAATCCTGGGCTTAATCTGAGCATGTTAACTCCTTGAAGTTACAGAGAAAGATAAGTGGTTCTACTGAGAGCTGGAGAACAGTGGGATGGTGCAGTGAGGAGCAGCTACTTTTGAAGAAGCAATGTTCAGGTCAGAGTTCTCAAGTCCTAAGAACGTTCCGCTCCCTAATTTTAGTAATGCCAAGCAGTGTCAGCAGGCTGGCAGTTTGTGCCCAGATTACCGAGAATTGCTGATTTTCCTAGACAGCAAAACTGAAGGGAGCTCTTCGGCTGATACTGACACCTTCAAACCTGGGAGTCACAATGGGAAGTGTTGGGTCTGGTTGGGCTGGAGGTTTGGCACCAGGGTTTGTTGCATCGCAAGAACTGCTGGTAGTGCCAGGTCAAAGGAGGAAGCCTTGCTTGTTCCAGGCAAGTACGGGCAGACACGCACGCGGTGCCTTTGTCATCCTTGTTGGCAACGTGTCATGTGTGCGTCCTGTAAAAACTGGTATCTTCATGGAGATTAGGAGCTGAAAAGTCTATATGTGTAACTAATAACTGGATAATCTTTAACATGAGTACATGAATAGCCTTGTGTAAAGAGAAGGGTTTGGGTTGTTCTGGGAGTAGCTGTCTGCAAGCTTAAGAAGATCGCAAACTCTTAGTCCTTATGTGCCCTGGTTGGTGTTGGGAAGGGCTGTCAGCGGTGGTTGTGTAGTCTGATAACTCTGTGACTGATTTGCTGTGGCCTGGAGATGAGAAGCTGCCTTTAAATCCTCCAAATCCCCTTGTTCCAGAGAAAATAAATAAAATCTACATCCTGAGGAAGGGGAGGTTTAGGACTGAGGGCAGTACCAGGATGATGCGGTGTTGCTGTGAATGTTGTGAGCCATGCAGCACTGGGGCAGTTTGGGAGCTGGAGGGGCCCATGTCAGTTGAGCTTAGTCTAGAATTACTATATTTATTTGAACCTTCTTGTTTCTAGTCTTCCAATAGAACAAAGCCTAAAGTCTCGTTAATCAAATCCTTGCTTCTATTCTGTCTGTTTGGTTTTGGGGAAAGGGGGTGCAGGATGGAAGAGCAGATGTGTCCAGAGCGAGCTGTCTCCATGTGGGCAGTGTGTCAATGGTGCACGAGTGCAGCAGCCCCTGCAGGCCTGTTCCTTGGGATGAAATTGGGGCATGCAAATTGTTTGAGGTCCATGTGGGAAAGTTTGCTGTTAAGCAAGAAATTTTGGAAAGAACATGTGTCTGGGAAACATCTCATGGCTCTGGGGAAACCACAGTGTTTGTAGAGGAGCTGGAAGAGGAGGGTGACTCCCAGCCCTACCTTGTGGCAGTGAGTGAAACACAAATGTAGAAAGGGAACTTGGTCGGGAAAGGAGAACGACTGCATGAGGACCTTAGGGAAGTGACCTGGAGCGTGTGACCCCGATACATTGCTTTTCCCTTGTGGGGTTGCAGCAGCACCCAGCATTTGAGGGATGCTTTGCAGAGTCCCGGAGCTGCCAAGTTCCCAAAGCCCCACGTTTTCCAAGGGCTCACCTGCTGCTCGGCTGCCCTACAGAAGTACAGCCTATGGAAATGCTCCTGTGCTCCCTGGGAGCTGTGCTTCGAGCAGAGGAAATCCTACAGAACACTAATGCTAATCACTCTCAAATCAGGAATGTGAAATTTGGGCATGCTTCAGGCGTTATATTGGCTTAATTTCCTTATCTGGTGATGTGAGGATAATAGTGCCTCATGGTGATTTTTGAGGAGGTCGGTTGCTAAATGCTCACTGTGCATGCCAAGGAAAACTGGAGAGGAAGGAAAAAAAAGTAAACTTGTTGAAGCAGGGTTTGAATGGGGAGAATAAACAGGGATAAAATGACATTGTCTGCGTGCACATTGGTTGAGTGTTGTCTGTCCGGAGGGCTGAAAGAGGTGGTAGTCCTGGCAAGCTGAAAAGAGCAGCCCTACAGCTCAGCTCCTGGCAGGCAAGCACATAGCTTGAAAGGGAAAAAGGCAGCGCTCAGGCCATACAGTGTGCAGGAGTGACGTGGCACGAGGCCTTCAGCCGCTGCCTGGCTGAGCTGAAGCAGGCTGATGGATGGAGAGGGGAGCAGCCTGACTGCCTCAGCCTGCCTTCTTGATGGGAAGGGGTAACGGCGGGGAGGGATGGAGCGCAGTTCTATCAGCGCGCGTGACCACCAGAGGGATCAGACCACTGGGATTTTCTCTTCTGCAGTTTCATTCTACATTCTTCCATGCAGCTTGGTTATGGGTGGTTTACGTACAGAGATTTTAATCGTCTGACGTGAGAGAATTATAAATTAGACATGGTCTGACCTATTTATGCTCTGTCACAGGTTGACTTTTTTTTTTTTGCTTCGGTCTGGCAGGAAAAAATAGGGCTGTATTTATGACTGTGATGCAGCTTTATATTTCTACTTATACGAGTAAAACTTGCTTTCCAAAACTCACGATATGTCTCTAAGTAGGTAGTTCAGAGATAACCGCATCATTAAACACTGCAGGCTGCACAGCCTGTGTTTTCTGTGAGCTGGATCAGTTGCATCCCATTTCCAGAGCTCTACTGATTCCCTCCTTCTAGAGCTTCAGTGACATAATTGGCGAATGTATCTGAAAGTAATCATTCATTGAATGCAATGGACCTCCACCACTTTCTCTTACACCTAATTAGTTCAGTATTTTATTCCGATGTGGGTTTTAGTGATGGTGTAAAGATGCAAAGTTGCCTGAAGGAGAGTTGCCCCAACCGATGTCTTTCTACCACACGTCCTTCCTTCACAAATATAGAAGCAGCTTTATCATTGAAAATTTAATGAAGCTTTCATCAATATAGTGCAGTGCCTCTACTTTCTCTGAAACGTATTCATTTTTAATGAGCTTCAAATTCTAATTTCAGATAACAGGAACAACTGAATATAACCATAAATCTGATGTGTTTGTGAACAACGTGTCCCATGTCATTTACAATTTGTAAAGTAGCCGTTGATGACTGGCGTGGTGAAGCGTGGGAGGAGCTGTGCATCTCAGCATCAAGCAGCTGCTATTTAAATCAGCTTTGGACTGCATTTGGAAGCAGGTTTAAATGGTTTGTTTCAGACCTCTATTTTTTCATAAAAATCAGCCTCGGGAAACAGAAGCAGTGACCTTAAAGCAATGAGGCTGTTGCCTGAGTGACATTTCAAAGTATTTCTGCTTTGTGGCTTTTTTTTCGCCCCCTCCCTTAGCAAGCCTAAGGTTAGTTCCTTAGTTAAAAAGTACAATAGTGGGAAACTTCTTCGTATGTGTGGCAGAGCTGGTACTACTGAGTGAAATATAGGATTGTGTATAATGAATTGCAGAAGATGGAAACAGTCTAGGAATAGCTGTGAAAGTATCCCGCTGCACTCTGCACAGTGTCAAACGAAGGATTGCTGTGGAGCATCAGATAGTGTTGTGCTACTTGGCTTGGCTGGAGGAGCACCACAGCTCCTTGTGCTCATTCTTACCAGGAGTGGAGCTGCTGAAAAGGTGGTATTGCTCTGCAGATTGTGAGCAGTGACCACACCTATGAGTGCATGGTTACGTTTTCCATTAGAATGGGAAAACGTTAATGCTAAAACACTGTTTTGATCATGTGAAAATGCTTTACTGTTCTATCTGCATTCTTTAATTTATGATCCTTTTATTGTTTCTCGAAATCATAATTGGCATTTACCCATTAATATTTAATTTGCTTTGGAGGTTAATTGCAGAAAAAGGCCATATGTAATATGATGCCGTCGAGTATAGAAACATAAAATATAATAACCAGAAACATTTGCTACTACACACATTACTGCCTTTGTAATAATACAAAAGGCGATGCAGAGAGTAGCTTCTGCTCCACCCTCTTTCTCAGCAGTATGCAATTTTGTCATATATATATATATATTTTTAAAGAAATCGGATTTATTTTAGTGCCACAATAACTTTGTGCATGCGTTGCACGTTTGTATCCTGGCTGCTCTTGGCTGTTCTAAATTTCTTGCCTTAGTTTACTTGATGCAGTACACTATCGGGGTCAATTGGGATGATCTCCCATCTTGTTTTTTTTCTTAATCCAACATTTTATGCACGTTTTAACAACATCACAGATGAAACACACTGATGTCTGCCAAACGTATTGCATGGTTGTTCTTTCACGTAGGTGTAGCAGCCCCAGAATTTTCTTCTATCCCTGCTGATAAGGACTGAGAGAAGCTGTGGCATCTTCCCTGCCTTGTGCTGCTTCCTGCCTGCCACCAGAACAGGCATCAGGGAGCCTTGTGGCTGTCATCCCCAGGCAGTGGGGACAGGGCAGGAGTGGCCTGGCTTCTGTTTCCCCAGCCAGCCCTGTCCTGCTGGGATGCAAGCCTTTGCCAGGGGAAGTTAAGCAATGCAGCACAGCTTGTGGTCTCTGCAGGACCTGGCTCTGATTGTTTCCTGGTCCCTAGAGTGTATCCCAGCAAGAATATGGCTTTTTTACCTTCTGAATCCTGCACTACCTGATTTGTAAGGCTTTCACAGACTCTTGCCTTAGTAGAAGAGATCTGGTGTGGGAGATCTGGTGTATCCTGAATAGGGAAGTTCTGAATAGGGAAGATCTGGTGTATCCTGAATAGTTCCAGTCTGCTCCAGCCATTTTATGGAGCTGCTGGGCGTTGTCAGACATGTATCAATGATGGACGTTTCCACTAGATACTGACTGGTTTATCTTCTGAATTTCTGATGACTAATTAACAAGTACAAATTCCTAATGAAAGTTCTTGTTTCCTAGCTGTGCAGAGGAGAGCAGTGTGGCGATGACAGCTGTGTAGCAAGGCTGGTGTTCCTGGAGATGGGCTCAGTTCATCACGTGCTTGAGTGCCCACCTAGTCCATAGGAGCAGTGAGATTCCTTACATGGCAATTGCTTTCCTGATTACTATTTATTTTCACTCCTGAAAAGTGTGCATCTTTTCTGATGGTCGCTTCTCTGTGAAACCATTTACTTAACACAGTTTATTTAAGGTAAATTGATAGCAGTAAATTAGGAGTTTGTCTTAAGAGTCCCTTTTCATATTTGGCTGGGACTATCAGCTGTAGAGACTGAAGGTGTTTGAGAAAGAACAATGTGTTTGTTCTGTTTTTAAACTTTACTAGTTCAACAGTCTTAAATGACTCTCCTTCATCTTGTCCTGAGTGACAGCAGCTATTTTACTTGCCAGTCTCAATGTGACCTGTTCTCTGGGTCAGCTTTTTACTGCGATTTGTAATAAATATCCTAATGCAACTTCACATTATGATGAGAAAAGTTTGTAGGTTTTTTGCAAACTTGGAGGAAATTTAGCAAAAACTATTTTTTACTTTCCTAATTTCTGCAGGTTTTTTTTCAGATGCTTTAAGGAAAGTTCATTTGTTTTTATCTGGGGGCTCTTATAATATATACTAATTGCACATACAAGCTATGTTCCAGCACTTGTTTTGGATTCCAGAACTGAGAAGTTAGGAAATACTAGAAAAAGGTTTTCTTGTTCAGTATGAGCTTGGTTCCTCTGTATGTATGATAACGTATGATTATTGGCATAGAATGCCATTTTTTATCTCGCAGGAGTTTGTTTGGTACCATATTCAGAGAACATTTTCATCTTTATTTGATAGCCAGTTATTTACTGGACATTATCAAGCATCTGTAATAAATAATAAGCTTGTTCATGTCTTCCTTTTTTCATGGTACACAGTGACTCTGGGTATAAGACCTTTTTTGCTTATGTTTTTCATGTGATACAAAAGCACTGCTATCTTTATCTTACTGATGAGAAGAAGCAAGATTTTACAGGGGTCTCAGAAGTGTTCTCTGAGGGGAATGTTAGTACTTTGCCACCTACCCTTTGTTTTCCAGCAACCTACATCCACAGCAAACAAAGATGAGCATTTGAGAGCCTCATCATGAAAAGTGTTAAAGTTGGATTGTGCTGATTCTATGAATAGCTATTGGGCATTCCAGAGAAGGTATTTGTGTTCATTAAGGTAATTATATTTCAGCTTTGCAGTATAGTTTTTAAGGTTTAAAAAGGTTTTATTTAGTGTTATGACATGGAGCACATAGATGGCAGGTAACTTGCATAACCCAGTGTTCTGGGCAGCTGCTCCGCTGAGTCATCTCAGTGCTGCTGTGCAATATTAAAACTGAAATTTTGATCCTGGGGGAAGGGAAACTAAGATAGAAAGAAGAGTAGAGTTTGAAAAAGAGTAGGATTACTTTGGGCATGGTGTCTTTTATTTTTTCTTTCTTTCCCCCTTGTTTCATATTTGTTATGCCTTATGTCCCAACCCCACAAATGGTTTTATCTGCATATCGGAAAGGCAGCAGGCTGTGATGCTGATGCAGGTACTGGGAGGAGGTGGGGATAAGCAACATGAAGGCTGTGTTACTACTAGAAAAAATACCTGTTATGTAACTGCCTCTCTGCCTGTTCTACGGGTCCCCTGTTTTCTGAGACTCTTTGGCAGTCATGCCCCTTCCCATGCAGGTTTTGTCTGTGCATTTTGAAGCTGAATCATGAACAGAAAGGCTGCACTCTGCCAAGCACATGTGATTGTACCTTTTTGGTAGTACTGCTACTGCTTGTGCTCAAAACATTGAGTCTGCCTGTGCTCTGCTTTTAGCAAATACAAGCTTTGTGATTGGACATATGGTCTGCCTTGTGCATGAAGACATTGTTGACCATGCCTTTTATGTATAAGGGTGACAGGAAGGAAAAAGGTGAGCAGCAGTTTGGTAAAAAATAATAACAGAAATTGCTGGATACATGCGTGGTGACTTCCAGTTGAGTCGTTGTGGTAAGTCCAGCTCATTGAAGTTCAGATATCCCCATTATTGCATGCTTGTCTTCCCACATGTTCCTACTGCTTGCTTTTTTGGCATTGGAAGGTGAGCCAGTGCTGAGCTGTGATCCATTTAATGGTTTTCAACTGGATTTGCTCTTTGTGCTGTTCCCAGGCAGCTGAATACAAGCCTTAGGATGTGAATGAGGGCTGGGAAGCCAGAGCAGCCCAGATTTGAAAGAAGGATGAGCTACTGTAGTACTAGACTGTACCTTGCAATTGTAGCCGTATGCGATGCTGGTAAAAATAACTAAGAAATCTGTATGCAGTGCTCATATGCCTCCTCGATGATGGATTCAGCACTGCACCAGATTGGCAGTCTTGGTAGTGTTTGTTCAACATGAATTAGCCATGTAGGTACGTGGCAGCCATGCCCCAAGACTTTGGTTGTTGGATGATCCCACACAATTTCCCCCTTGCATTCTGTGGGGGGTTAATGTGTTTGCTTTAGTTGGCAGCCTGAGCATGCAGAGGCTCTGTTTTTCTTTTGCTCGAACACTGTATAGCTTGGATTTGGATTTGGCTTAAACAAATCACAAGCAACCATCTCTTTGTATTGTGTAAAGCTTACGTTCCTGAGAATGAAAGGATCATTCGTGGATTACTGGAAGTGCAGCAATTTGAAAAGAGCTATGCTGGGGAGGATGCAACTTTTCGCTTGGAAGTGTGGTGAGAGTTTTCAGGTCTCTTCGTAGCCCTTTCAAAGCTGGAGCAGAGGGATTCATTTTACACTGGTCTCCTGGTGTTGTCACCAATATGAATGAGGGGTCTGTGTGCTGTGTTACGATCACCCAGGAGGATGATCATCGTGTGGTACTTTGTGTGAGTGATGATTTTCATTTTGCCTGTTTTTCTTCCCTACGTAAACGGAAGGGAAGACAATGCAAAGCAGTATCTGTTTTGATTGTGGTGAGACTGACCATGAATCAAGTCTGATATTTGGTGCATCATAACTGTCATCACCACATGTTACTTTTGTGGACTTTTTTTAAGCATGTTTCACACTAGTAGCTGAAAAACCCTTGCAGTCTCAGCTCATGATAGCTTTGCACAGGGAAAGGAGATAGCCTTGAATTAGCTATAGTGTGAAAGGCAAACAGATTTGAGAGTACAGTGTGAAGAAGAAAATCACAGTTTCCCCATGACTTGTTCAATACAGCGTCTCACTCTGAAGTGCCTGCTGTGTTACGTGCATTTTTTCCTCAGTGGAGTGGTAAGGTGGGATGGGGGGTAACACTGAGTTTAGATGGTTGTGTTTGTGGTTCTTAAATCTCTGTGCTGTTTTTCTTTCCGTTCTTGGAGTAGAGTAGGGATGGATCCTGGGAGTGTTTGGTGCGTATGCAGGTCATTGCTGCCTGTGGCTGGGAAGCAGTCCCACAGCTCTTACCTGCCGTGTGCAGGTGCAGAGAAGGACGAGGAAAAGTCACGCTGCCTTTAGCTTCCTGAAAGTACTTTGTGTCCCTGGAGTGCTAAACTTGGGGTCCCTGCAAAGGATAATAGATGCCATACATGTGAGTCAGCCTTTTGTGCGGAGGTCCAGGTGCTTGACTTATTTTCAAGCTGGCGTGCTAGGACACACACTGGCATTCATCACATTTGTAAACACTCCTTCAAGCTGAGGAAGGCTTTTGTCTTCTAACCTGTTTTCCTTGGTGCTCTGGCAGTGACCGGCGTGACGCATTTTCCCCAGGTGGCATCAGCAGGCTGTGAAAGCTGTAGGAAGCGTTTCTGCCGTGCGACCTTTGGAGCAGGGTGATCTTCAGACAGGACGAGCAAAGTCCCAAAAATAGAAACCAAAAATATAGATGTCTATACTTGTGCCTTTAGGACAGGGAATGTAGGCTCCATGTCTTCAGGCATCCCTTTGAGCAGTGTGGTTCTTTTGCTTGTTTCTGCTCCATGTAAATTTAATAGTTGACAATAAGTAAGTAAATAGTTGATAAGTAATTCCTGCAGCGCAGGAAGCAGTGGTGATTTTCTCTTTGTTTCTTTGTTTCCTCAGTGGTGGGAAGACACTTGCTGGTATTGCTGAGTGGAACAGAGTAGAATTGTAGCCTGTGTGCTGAGGCTCCCACTTCTACGAAACAGTGCTTATGTTTCCCTTTAATATGTGTTATACCTTTATAGTCTTTCTTTTTGAATAAGACTCGAATATTTATGTCTGCAGCAAAAAACAAGTGAAAAGCAGTTCTTGAACAGTTTCCCCCCCGTGTTTGGTGTAAGTATAGCCTTGCTGCTAGGGTTGCTTGCAGAGAGGAAAGCTGGGCAGCCCTAAATCCACACTGCCTCCCTAAGGAAAACAAAAACTCCACAGTTACATAGGAATTACTCAGTGCATCTAATAAGAATCTTCTCAGGTGTTTGAATCTGTTTCTTGATTTTTCTCTTCTCCTTTCTGTGTGGTGTGGATGTTTGTGCTTGCTCTCTGTAGGCCGTTGTCTTGCGGGGCTTGAGTTTGTGAATGATAATGAAGTCTGGTTTTAAGCACTGATGTACCTGCGGGACTGTTCAAATCAGAAGTATGGAGTGGAATCCAAAACCTTGAAGCCCACCAGAGGTTGACATTTTGCTTTCCCTCCTTCCTTGGCCTCCTCCGTTCCCAGTGGGCTATGAAGCAAACTCTCCTCTCCAGCAGTTGCCTGAAGGATTAGACCAGATTTTTTTTTTTTTAGTAGTAAAATAGATCTGAATATAGTCAACTTCTGACATGTTATGTCTGAGAAAGTTCAAATGTGTGTATAGGCTGTAAACTGTTGTGCAGCCAATGGTGAAGTATTGAGTTTTAACACGCTTCTTGAATGGGTACCCCGGGGATGGAAAAAGTGACTTAACCGTATATTGTCAAAAACAAAGAACAAGTTTTGGTTTGGCCGTTCCGTGGATCATTTAACTCCACTTGAAACTGGTTTTGCTATAGACTGCTGCTGCAGGAGCAGTTTGTCCTTAGTGTCAGCTGTTTGCTGTGTGGGTGGGGGCACTGCAGGTGCTGCTGGCACTTGGGGCTGTTTGTGCCCTCAGTGAGAAATTCCTGCCTCGCCAGCAGAACCAAAACATGCTATTATCTTATTAGGGCATTCACTCTTAATGCAAAGCTACCTTTATTATGTACATTCCCACAGTTTTAACTCTTTATCATTTAAAGCTTATGAGAAGTTCAGTGAGACTTAATTCCACCTGTAGAGTCTTGATAACAGTTCAGTGTGATTGTATGTGTGATTGCAGACTGAGAAGTGTGAGCACTAATGTCAGGCCTTCAATAGACAAGGAGAGGCAGGAGGTTGCTCCTTCTGCCCCTTCCTCCAGGAGGGCACGATCAGATAAAAGGTGAACATTGACCATCTTGGTATTCAGTGACATTACGTTTACATAAGGACTGATCAGCTAGGAAGATCCCCTGCCCTGTATTTTAATGGCTCTTATTTTTCTTAAAGAACACGTCGTGTGCTTCAGTTCCATCATTTGAAAGCTTTGCAGCCAACTCGTTGGCAGTTTTGCCGACTATTGTATAAATTGCTATTAGAGGTGATATTTTTGTGGGTTATTTTTTTTTGTGTAAGCACATACATCCTGAAACCACCTGAGTCATGCATTCTATTTTCAATATAAAATGGTTTTGAAGACTCAGCATGCCAGGATTGGTGCTGATGTAGTGTGAAGCATGAGGTGACATGTAGAGGCCTCCTTGAGGGGGGAAAAAGTAGGGCCAATTACATACTCTGTAGGATCACTGAATTCATTTACATGTATATTTTTTTCTAATGGGCACGCCAGGCAGGAAATTGTTTCGGGGCTGACATCCCCCCTTCTTCCACCCCCCTGAGCTACATTGCTGGAGGAAGGTGACCATGGTGGGACAGCAGGTTTGGGTTTGTCTGTTGAAGACCACTGTGAGTAGGACTGCGTTGAGCCACTTTGGTAATGTGACCTGTCCTCTGATTTATTTATTTATTTATTTATTTTAATGGCCAAGCATATTTTTTACAGGGGAATTTTGTTCAACTGGTTAACTCTGTTAGTTCAAGTCACGCTGCTGCGAGTGCCACCAAACTTGTTTTACAGGGTTCTCCAAGAAAGCCATCCAGCATGGGGTTCCAGTCTTTGCAGTTGAACAGTAATGTAACAGTAACACAACAGTCTGCATGTATCTGCTCTTCAGATTCAGCTGTTGTGCAACAGCCCCATAGTTACCAATTTCAGCTCCTGTACTGGGTACTGGCTTCTTGGGATCTGCACAGCCTCTATGTGAGCTTTGGGATCTACAGGCAGCCTGTGTGTTCCTCACATCTGGATTCCTTTTTGATTTGTCAGCGGTAAACTTGGCTATGTCCTTTGTGGAAGTGGGTAAGATGGTGGATTTTCTGGAGAGTGCTGCAGTGCTAAGCTTGTGCTTCCAGGTTTGAGGAGAACAGAGGTTTGTGTGGAGGGACAACCTCAGCCAAAAGACTGAAAACCAGTCGTGAAGAAGCCTTGTTTGCCCAGGATGTCCCCATTGGATGTCAGTGGCCAATTTTGCTTAAAGTTTCCAGGATTGAGCCCAATAGTTCAAACTCGTGTATAATTCTCTGAAATGATGATAGTAAATAATTCAGTCTGGAATCTCCTTATAGATTCATTTTGTAGTCAAGAAAACTTTATGCTTTGTGTACACAGTTTGCACTGGCCCACTTTTGGAGTGGGCACCTCCACAACGTTAGAAACTGGTGAGATCCCTCATTCCTGAGCATCCTATCCTTTGTGTTTTCAGGTTTCTTTACAGGGCCCCCAGCCTGTTGGTCACAATTAAGAGGGCTGTTGTTTTTCTGAAGGATCTGCAGAATCCCAGATTTGCTTGGAAAATGGCTTATTATTCGTATGTGGCTGGGAGCATTTAAAAACCATAACATTGTGTGCTCAAAGGCTTCCAGTCTTTCTAGGGATATGTGCTTAGGGCTATTTTCTCCTGATTAGTTTTAATTTGGCTGCTTTTAGCAGTGCTAGATAGTATCAAGTGTTTATTGTGTGCAGTTTATATGGATAAGGAAAATAGTAGTGGCTGTTTTTCCAACTAGGAACAATGTTTTTAGTGCAACTGTTGTGATCCCAATACAACACCTCTTTTGAATAGATGCACAAATCTCTGTAATTATGAGCAGTGTGGTGTTTATGAGAAAACCTGCAGCATTGTTGAATGCTTTGCAGCTGATGTTTGGGTAAAACAGATAAGCTCAAGTATTGTCTAGAACTGATCATCTGTGTCTTGGGGTATTTGTTTCCTTATGTATTTTTGATGGCTCTGTACTCAACCAGTGGGACCTGTGGGGTGCAGAGCCATGCTGCCTGGATAATGATGGCCGTGGGATGGCTGCGAGCCACATAACCACCCAACAGTTCTGTGCTCCAACTCCATGTAAAGAGGACCAGATTTGTGGATATTTGTCTCGCTTCAAAGTTTTGGACAAAAAATAGAATGTGGAAAGCTGGCAAATGTGGGGGGGATGCAGCTGTGTGCCACCCTGCCCATGTCCTGGGTTGTCTCTTGCCTGAGTGCTTGCATCCACTGCAAGGTAACAGCTCTGGGTGTGCTGATCTGTGTGCTTTGTGGCATACAGTGCGTGTAGATAGAAGTACAAACAGGAGTATAATGCACCATGCTGATTTTTCTCTGCCACTAAAGGGAGTAGAATATGTAGCACAAATCTTCATCGTGATTGAATAGTTTGAGATGTGCTGCAACTCTGGGAGAAGAATTTGTGTTACCTCTTTGGTGAGTAAAATATTTGCTTACTTTGTCGTGTTTGATAACCTTTGAAGGTACCTCCAGCTTTACTGAACAGGGCCGGGCTTTTGTCCCCTGCAATCTTTAGGAAATGTTTGAGATGACAGCGTAGCTAATGAAGGCCTGGCACGTGTCCTCCTTGTTTTTATTTAATACCCTCCTCTATGGAGAGCTGCACTGGATATGACCACTTCTCTTGCTTTCAGAAAGTTTTGAGTAGTATGTTAACCAACCTGGTTGACATATTAAAGTAGCAATTGCTGCTTGTTTTTAAGCTCAGGGTCAGGGAAAAATATGTGCTTTTTGAGAAAAATTATTTTCTTTTAAATGATTATGTTTGCAATGCAAAGAAGTGTCTCCTAGCTGGCCTTAAGTAGGTCAGGATCTGTGGCACCCTTAAAAGGGAAATTGCAGACTGACTGCTTGGTGGCCAGCGTGGGGGGAAGGCTTTGCTCTTTTCTCTCTATTTAAAAAAAAACAAAACAAAACAACTCAAAACGTTTATTTTTGACATTGTTTCACACATTGTATATTAGATATATTATATAATGCTGTGTATCTACATTGCATATTGTAGGGCATTTCGAGACATCCCTGAAATATTTATCATGCTGTATCCTACTAAGAATGTAATCTTAAGGTCTCCACTGTTTACGAAGCACAGTCTATATTTTATCTCATGCTGAGTAAAGATGTGATAATGGTTGTTTAGGGATTATGTGAAAATGAAGTGAGGAATGACCCTTAAAAATCAGTAGGAAGTTGGAGATTCCCAAATGAGAGGAGGGAGGGGGGAGCATTTTGAATTGCTACTGCGGGGATTTTCTGGAGGATACTCCTTTGCACGTATGCAGAGAAAAGTGGAGACCGGTGAGACAAAGAAGCTTTATTTTTTAAATTAAATTTAATTTTTTTATTATTAGAATAAGTCCGTTTGGTTACAGACAGTAGAGGTAAACCTGTAAGTTTAATTTGCCTGTGCCATCTGGGGCAGATGTGCAGCTATCAAATAATTCAGGGAATGACCCCAGTGAGCCCTTCCAGCCCTGTCTGTGGGTGGTTATTTTGAAGTGAACTTGTTCAGCAAGCTGTGAGTTGCTTGTTAGATTCTTTTAGTGGTATGTATTTGGCAAGTCAGCCATTTCATCTTACATTTTTGTCTGCGTTTTCAAAAATGGAAGTACACAAACCTTTCACTCTCTGTCATTTTTTCCTGTTGCTGATCTTTCACTTTAAAAGGTACTCACCTGAGCCTCTCAAGGATTGAGTCTCGGTGTGGATGCAAGATGGCAATAAAATGTTGGTCTTTATTTTCCTTTAATGAGCTTTTCTGCAACTTTCCATGTTAACCATAACTTAGGCTCAGCACTGTCAGCTGTTTAAGGACTGTGTAAAGGTCATTCTTCCTTCTCTCACATTCTTTCACATTGTTTCAGTAGAGGCAGGAAAGCTTTAGCAAGCCACTCTGAACGTGGCTGTAGATCAGGCAATTAGGAATGGCCCAATCAATTGGAATTCCAATGGAGAACTGGGATTAAGTTACCTATACTTACCTGGCAGACCTGAATCCTTACTGTTGAAACTGCTGGTGGCTTTGGCCTGTCTCACCAAATGGCAGCAGTCTTGAGAAGTGGTTTGTTCACTAAGTCCACATAGGATTGATGAAGAGGAGGGAATGACGAGCTGCTGAGGCATGGCCACCACCTTTTGCTGCACAGAAACCATCCATCTAAACTTGTTTTACTTCCGAGCTGAGATGTGTCATAGTGCAAAGTGTACAGAAGTAAGCATCAGCTAATGTATATTTGCTGAGACTTTTTTTCTACATGCTTGATTATATATCTGTTATTTAAGTATTAAATTGCTGTACTATCTGAAATGAGACAAGCGAAGAATGCTTGCTCTCTCTCTTTCTTTAGTGCTGTTCTATCAGTTGCTAAGGTGAGACAAACAGAACAGTATGATTTTACCCTCTCCCCTTTTCCAGGTGAAAAAATTGACCCAAGTGAATCAAGCTTGAATCTCTGAGACATTCACATATCGTGTTTCATGCCAGATAAGATAAATTATTTGGTTATTGATGGGAGAATGTGAATCGGTGTAATTTAAGAAAGAGTGCTTCAGTTTGACAGTTAGGAGTTATTTCTGTTAAGAGCAGATGCTAGAACATCTGTGCCATGCATGTTGTTGCTTTAAAAACAGAACTAGAACAAGCAGCTAGGACTGTAGATAGGACTGGATGACCTCTTCTTGCTTACTAATTCGGATCATCTTCAAAAGACAACCAGGTCATAAAGTCTTCCTCATGAACTTACTAAACTTCATTGTGATTTTTGCCGTGCTCCTTCTGTTGGACTCTCACTGTTGTGAATGGTAGGGACTAAGATCTCCAGTATGAAGTTTCAGACAACTGATCAGACCTGCCAGTTCTAATTGTTATTTAATTATTTATGTAATTATTATTCTTTAATGTACAGGGGTGTCTTGCCCACTCCTTGGTGCTTTTAAAATGATCTCCCATAGCTTTGTGACTTTTTTCAAATGCATGAATGTGTTTGTGTTACCCTCTGTTTCTCTTGTGGAAGCACTTACCTGCAAAGTAACCTTACATGCTTTGTTTAAGATATTCTGCAATAATATGACAGGGGTTTTGAGTCTTTTATTTTTATCAGTTCTGATAAATAGTTGCAATCCTTTATCTGCTACCTGGTTTGTTCTTCTTGTATTGCTTGTAGTGACTGTGCCTTGAGTCACCTCTCAGGAGGGATATTGATGAAGCAGCCGAGGGTACCCTCAAGTAAAGAAGGATGCTTATTACATTCAATTCTCTTTCCTTATGCTTCTGGATCAAGCTAAAAGAATGTCATAAAAGCTTTGGGAGAGGGAAGGATGTGTTTTAATAGACAGCATCATGTGCTCTTGAATTCAAAGCTAGGAAGGAAACTTTTCGTGCTGCCTCCCAGAGGCTCTCCCCAGTACCTTGATCCTGGGTCCTGTTTGATCTCAAACAGCATCTCCTGGGGCTTGGCTCTGCTGAGCATGTTCCAGCTCAATTTGCTGTGGTTACTTCCATGGGCACATGTGAGGAAGCCTTTTCCAGGGGAAGTATTTTTCCAAGGGCTGAGATGTAACATCTTAGATAGCTCTTTGGAAGTGTGCTTCAGGCTGCCTGGAAATGTTGTGGGGTCTTCTCCTTGGAGAAGCTGCCTGGGTGCAGGCTTGGGCACCTGCGCCGGGAACAGGGGTTGAGCCGGAGGCACCCAGAGGGCCCTGCCAGCCTCAGCCATGCTGTGATTCCATGCTGGACACTGCAGAGGGCCTTTTATTCTCAGAGCTTTCGAGGCTGTGCACCTACATCAGCTTCAGTTGCTGCAGTGTGCCATCCTTGTTCTTTGCAGTCCAGCTGTTCTGCTGTGATGCTTGTGTTCCAAGCATGGCCTCGGTCAAGGGATCCATGGTTGTCAGTACCACCTGTGTGTAAATACAGTGGTGCAGGCTGCCTGAATGTGAATGCTGTTTGTGGGATGTCCTGACCTGTTTGCAGGAAGTCTGGCTGCCAAACTTGTTGGGGCCTGGAGCTCACTCAGGGGTTCTTGTTCTGCTTGGAGATGGGATCTGCCAAGCTGTTGAGGTACGTGGCATTACTCATACAGCGCTTCACCATTCTTCTGGGCACAGGCATCCTCTGATGCTGAACACAACTCCCCTTCCAGCTTCAGTCTCCATAAGGAATGATTCTGAAACGTGTCTGCCTTTCGAGACCTCCATGGCATAGCGTGATATACTTATTGCTCTGACTGTGATTTTATATTTGGCAACATCCTGCTTAAGTGTTCTCACCCTCATTGCTCGTTCCTGTGTTCACTTTGCCCTTTGCTATGTGCTGGCATAAGCATTTGTGAGCTATGCGGTGAACCAAAAGGGTGAGTTTGGCTGGCAGGAAAAAAACCCAGCAAATAACCATGTGGCTGCACAAGTGTTTGTTTCTGGCCCGTGAGAGATGACAGCAGGGAAAGGACATCGTGCAGCAGGGTGAAGGGAGATGAACAGCTTCTTTGGAACTGCTGCTGGCTCAACACATGCAAATACAAGTGTTGTTTTCCTCTGCTGAACATACAAAATCAGGGTTGTGAAGACATTTGCTGCTCACGGGAATGGGAGTTGGTGTCTCACAACTTACTTGGTCCCTAGTTTTTGGCAGCAATGAAAGAAACTATTTATCTAAAACTACTTATCTAAAAGGAAATAGTTGTTTGTTTTCTATCATAAAACAGGAGCTAGCACAGAGCACTTTGAAAGTACAATCTGCTGTGACTTTCAAGCCAAGCAAACCTAATTGTTCTTCCGTATATGCTGCTCTTTGAGCACTATCAGTGTTCTCAGTGCTGTCAGGACCATGGAAGTTGTCTTTGTTGAGCCAACAGGCCGTTCTTTTAGGTGTTTTAAAGTACATGCATCCATGGTATCTCACTGTGTTTGAATAGTTCAAGGAAACCAGACTGTGTAGTTTTTATGCTAAGGGTGAAATACAAGTCAGTGCTTTTGGCAGAAATTTGGCTTGGTTCCTCCCAAAGGGCAAGAGAGGAGCCAACATATGTAGAGCATTCAGCAGGTATGTCTGCAAGAGATTGGTAAAGGTTTTGATTTGGAGAAGTCTTGCTTTTCAGATGGTTTTTAAAATGCTTGCATGCTTTTGCATGCTTCCCATTGAGACCCCAGACCACTGTTGTCTTTATGGACAACAAACCTTGGGCATGTGCCCAGCTCTCTTGCAGATGTGTGTTTTATCAACTTTATCTTCTTACCGTCTGAGATTAGACATGAAACGTGGGAGTGTCTTGTGAAAAGCCCTCAGTGTTGTGGTCAGGATATCACATCATGCCCTTAATACCATTTTATTTATTTTTTTCCACATTCTACTGTACAGCCTTATTTCCTTGTTTTGCTTCCACATGTTATTGTTGCAATGTAAATTGCTCTGCAAGGACAGAACAAAAGGTAGAAACTTTGTTTTAATTCAAGCAAAATATTTGTTGTGGCTATTTTGGGTCCCTAAAGTGTTTGTTTTCTATTATGTATTTTAGTTTTTCAAGTGAGATTTCTGGTATTTGCAGGTGTTCTATAAGCCAATGCAAGTGAGCCAGCAAGGCCTACCCATGGCGGTGCAGGAGTTCCTCCCATGTCACAGATGGGTGTGGGGCAGCATGTCCTGTATGGAGCTTGGTGTGAGAGCCTGAACTTGGGAGTAATAAGCATGTTTGTCCTGGGTGCCACGAGCCAAGGAGTGCATTGAGCTGGACCCCGTGTGAAAGGTGTGTGGTTTGTAGGTTTAAGGCAGATGTGGAGAGTTTTGCAATTGTGTCTTACGGTCAGGTGTTCCGTGGGCAGCTCCTAATCCTGGAAGCAACCAAGCCTGATGTTTATTGAGAACCTGAAAAACTTGCAGAAGTTCTTACTGAAAGAGAATAAAACAGAAGAAAAGGGTTATTGACATAGTTGAATTATTATTTTAGTGCATGTGTTTGCCCAGTCGGCTGTAATGGATTTGAAGTTGTTATTCTGGTGCATTGGGTAAATTCTCTATCGATTTTGGTATGCCTAGTCATTGTGAAAACATTTGTTTCTCAATGCCATGCAGCTGCTTGTGAATTGTCAAGAATTGGCCTTTCAAGTATTGGCTTGTCATCTCGACTCAATTGAGATAAATGTGCCATAGGATACGTTTTCATTGCTGTGTGCTCAACTGATTATGCAGCAGTATCTCACGAAGAACACTTTTATTTAAACATCAGTGGAAATATTTTTATGTGCTTGAGGGGTCCAAAAAAAAAAAAAAAAAGTCGTCTCGTGTTCTGAGTTAGTTAAGTTTCAGTTTGCTGCAAAACTCCCTTATCAGGTCCAAGCCACTTGAAATGGTTTTGTAATGGAGATGTTGAATCACAGTGGCTGGTGGAAGTGTTTCTATTTATCATTAATTCATGCACGGTGTCTTTTTTTTTTTGCTTTCAATGCCACTCAGTCGAGGCTGTAGTTCAACTGCAGCCTGGTCTGCTTTCTGGCAAGTGCAGGTGGGATGAGCTGGGCTGTAGCATTTGCAGAATGACCTGGGCATGTGTGTGGGTGTTTGGAAAATGGGGTTAACCAGGGCTGAGTGTCTTCTGAATTTTTGAGGTATCTGGGTTCATTTCACCTCCTTTCCTCAATATGGAGTAGAACTCGTCTGACAGAACAAAAATGAAACAGAAGTCTATGCGTGCATCCTCTTCCCTGAATATATAAATAGTCTAAAAGAAAGATGGTATGCTTGGCAGGTGATGCTGAGAACTGACATAATACAGATACAGACCGAGTACCAGAGCCTTTTTTTTGGTTATACTTCGTTGTTTACAAGAGGGATTAAGATGGAGTGGTTGAGATCAGCTCTCTGGGGTCTCACTATTTTTGTGGGGAAAAAACTAAGTTGATAGTGGTTTCTGAAGTTCAGACTTGCAGTGTGTGTTGCCGTGGGCTGAGCAGAGGGGGGCTGCAGACAACTGAATATAGCTTATAAAGTGTTACATTCTCATCTGTTGGTGGATAGAACTGTGATTTCTACCCATAATCTGAGCTGTCTTACTGCCATAATGAGCTCTCTCTGATGTGCACCATTGCAGTCATGCTTCTTTCTCTTTTCTCTGTTTTTCATCCCTAACCTGTAATGTAGCATTCAACAAACTAATTGCTTTCATTTGGATCCCAGAGCTGCTTGGATCAATGAGAGTTCATCACTGCTGCCTTCTAGGATGTACCTCCAAGTCCATCAGCCTGGTTTTGGAAAACAGTCCTGCAACGGTCAATTGCAAATAGTAGATGGGCTCTCGGCTATGTGGTAGAAACCACTGTGGGTTCTGAGCACTCGCTAAATGTACTGGAGGTTGTGAAACAAACAGGTCTGATAGCTGCATGCTCCACATTGTGCCATTTATGTCCTTGCAAGACTCAAAATAGTCTAATCTGAGCTGAACAAAAAGCCTGTGAATGTTCTTAGAAGCCTCTTTTGAATTAAAAATGGGGCTATCTCTCTGTAAGCTTTCTCATATGTGTTTCTTTTTCCTGTTTGTTTTTAATGTTCCCTGCCCATAAATCAAGGATCATTCCATTTCTGTAAGTAGATTTCCATCTGACATCAGAATTGAGGAACAAGTGAAAACACATCTTTTTTTTTTTTTTGCTGATACTTTCCATTCCATTTGTTTGGAGTTCGACTCTTGGCTCTGTATAGAAGACTGTATCATTATGTTTTTAATCTAAACTTTTCCATAGTAGAGAGGATGGTTTGTTTTGCCTGTTAGTTTAAACTGCAGAAACATCTTGGTTATAAAAGCTGAAAAAGAGGGCCTTAGAGATTCTAAATACTTGATTCTGTTTAACAAGCGTATCTACTAAAAATAGCCCTTGTGAAGAGGGTTAGTAACTCATTCTTTAATATTCCCAGTCAACAGCAGCAGCAATAAAGGTTTTTTTCTGAACTGATTAATGGCTGCGTATCAAAGTCCTGAAAATTTTTGCTCTGGTCAGCAGAATCTAAAATTTACAAAGAAAAGGGTATTTAGTGCTCTGCTTGGGAGAATGGCTCTTCCTTTATTCTGTTTAGTTTGCTCTCTTGCCAGCCAAGCTAGAAAAATAAGCAGTGCTGTCGAGCTGCACTTGTGTTGAGCCATCCTCGTCTGTTTGGATGTGCCAGGGGCTTCGCTGCTATCTCTTGTCCTCCCTGCGTGAAGTGTGTGTGGAGGAACTTCTGCTCTTTCTCTGCAGCGTATTTAAAGCATTTTTAGTATGCTCCTGAAGCCCTTGAGCACTGAGATGTGTGTAAGGCGTGCTGTGCTTTGTGCAGCGGTGGTGCCAAACCACTGAGCTACTTTATTGCTCGCTGTCCTCAAAAATGTGCATCGCTGCAGACTGCTTAGGCTGAGCCATGCCTTCATGGGGATGGAAGGGAAGTCAAATACAGAGCAAACCGATGTCTGGTGTACTGCTATTTAGTATCCTGTTGTGGATACTGTGTTTTTCCAGGAGATGATGAGGAAGGGCTCGCTTGCCAGGTGTTTCAGAGGTGTTTTTTTTCCTCCAGGAGTGAGAAGAAGTTGTGGGACCCATCGTACTTCCGTCACCGGGGCACAGACAGCTCTGCTGGGACTGAGTTTGAATCTGAATGGGTGCATTAAACCTATGGGGAGGTGGAGAGAAGGCAGAGCTTGGGCTCAGTCCTGTCCTGGCCCGTATAACCACTTCTTCGTTTAAAAGGAATGAATATAAGCATGGATGTGTGTGAGTGAGAAAGAACTCAATCACCTGATATGGGATTCCCCTTGTGAGGTTTGCACTCATCATTTTTTTTTTTGTTCATTTTTAAAAATTTAATTCTGATAGGAAAGCAGCTTTCTAGCCTTAGGAGCACTGCTCCCAGTTTGGGCAGGCACTGAAGCACTTGGATGGAGTGCTTGTGCAAGGAGGGGTGTTTTCCCTAGCTGGGTCCTGCGTAAACTTGAAATGTCTTTGATTTGGGGAAGAGAGGAGGGGAAAAGGTGAAGTAGTTTCAGGTGCTACTGTCTGTGCATAACATCTCACACAGGGAGACCCTGTTCTGTTGGTCCTTAGGCAACACTGTGATAAAAACAAATCAAACACCTGCGCTTGGATCCGCTTGCCAAGTTCTGGAGCTTTGCTCACCCTTTTTTATAACTTAAAAATAGGAAGGAGGAGACAAGTTTTTTTTTTTTTTTTTTTTTTTTTTTTTTCCTTTTCCAAGTGCTGTGGTTGCTGTGTTGAAAGATGTACAAACAGTGCTGGCTGCCAGAATGAAGGAGACAGTGAAACTGTCCTTGTGTGCAGGGCTGCTGCAGGCATGGGCCGGTTGTGGGAAGGAGAAAGAGCCTTTCCCTTCCCTTCCTTTCCCCGCTCTCTTTCATTTAGTGTTGCTTAACAGTGAGTTAAAATACCTCCCTAAAGCAGCCTGAGCTCATCTCCTCCTGACTTTCAGACATAGCTTGCTGAAAGTTTTGATCTTCCCATTCCCAGCTAAAGTGTATTTAAATGCATTTGTTCCTCTAACCAGAGGAATGCAAAGGCAGGAAAATCTCTAGGTAAATCCGACATTTGCTCTTTAGTGCAGTCAGCTGCAAGATGCATTACAGAGCTGGAATTCTACTTCTGCTAACAACAAAAAAAAAATTGCAGTAATTTTATTATTTTTTTTAATTTGGGATACAATCGCATTTGTCTTGCACTTTCTAATCTTGCAAGCAGCAGCTGGGCAAAACTGGCTGGCAGTGGTCAGCTCTGCCTCTGCGTGTACTGGAACCAGTCTAGCTGGGAGCAGGTCCACGGGGTGGAAGTTCTGTTTAAGGTCCTTTGCAACCACATCAGTACTGCTTCCCTTAACTTGTTTAGATTTTGTGCTGAGCTGGTGAAGGCACAGCACAGCCCTTAATGTATGACTGTCTTGGCTTCAATATGCCCAGGTTATAAATAGACACCCCTTGCCCCTCTTGGCAGTAGGAAATGACTGCAGCAGGTGTTGTCCTCTGCTAGAAATTTACACTTACTTGTACCCATGTCCTTTTTATAAAATAACTTAGCTCCTAGTGCACTCTTCCTTTCTTAAATGCCTCCTGACTTGGTAGCTAGCATCATCCTGAAATCTTCATTAAGATAGAAGAAATAAAGCCAGAAGGGTAGTTCTATTGTTGTGCAGCCTCTGTAAGACAATGTATTTATGTGCAATTTAAAAAGTGTTAGCAGAAGGTGAAGGAGAGGTGCAGAATGTTGGGCGCTGGTAAAAATGGTATAGAGATTCTTTTGGGTTCCTTTCTTCATATTGGGCTGGAGTTCAGCTGGGTTTGTTGCAACAGTTCCTCCAAAGTAATGCTGGTAAGGGCTTAGAAGGCTCTGGACAGGATCTGGTGTCCCTCCTCACTCTGAGAAAATAAACGGGGCTTTTTGTGTGGCAAGGTAGTGCTCAGAGTAAATAAGGATATTGCAGCCTGCTTCGTGTAAAATGAGTTTGGTGTCAATAAACAAACTTCCTCGTGACACAAAACCCATCATTGTGTTTGGATTAGCTTTCAGGCTCAGCAGAGAGGTGAAGCTGTTTGGGTAGGGTGAGTGAATGCCTTTGTGCTGCTGAGGTCGTTTCCTTCCAGGCACGGTGCAGAGTCCCTGCTTCAGTGCAGGTGTTGGGTGCTTTGGGGGAAGAACAACAGGGTTCGGTGTGACAGTGTGCAAAAAGTGAAAGAAAGGGGAGACATGATGCTTGTTTAGAGAGTGCATGCAACAAAAAAGGGGGTCCGTCAAATGTTTCATTTACTATTTAATGTGTATGTGCCTCTACATCCTTCTCCTTCAGATGTGAGAGCTGCGTGGAGCTACTGTTTGTAAGAGGGGCTGGGAACTGCCATGAGTGTGATACACCGCTTCGGAAGAGTAACTTCAGGGTACAGCTCTTCGATGATCCTGCTGTTGACAAGGAAGTGGAAATTCGTAAGAAAGTGCTGAAAATGTGAGTGTCACCAGTTAAAAGATCAGAATATGGATCTGTTTCAGGATCCCATTTTCAAAAACTTTATTTTTCCAGTAGCTATTTAAAAACAAACCAATAAAAACTCAAAACCAACACTATAACTTAACTTGACTCGATTTAATGTTGAGGGATTCTAGAGAATCTGACTTCAACAACTGAGGAATGAAGTCTCAACTTAGCCTGGAGGAATTCCTGCTTAGCATTAGAAAATGTTGGGTGTTTCTGTGTGGGGTATTTGGCAAAGACCTGCCTCCCAAATGGAGATGATTTCATGCTGAGGACCACAGCTGCTTTCCCTTTGAGGGGATGAACATGGGAGTGGGGCAGAATTAGGACCTGGATTGTTTTGTTGCCTGGGGACCTGTTTGGAGAACTGAAGGCTAGTTCCCTTCCAAATGAAAATGGGCAGAAGAGAGGCTGTGTTCACATTGTTTTCCACACAGCAATTGTTAGCGGAAATGATTGTTTACAAGCATTGTGTTGCGAGACCATCATGTGGATTTGAGAGCTCTTGGAGTTGAGATAAATTGCATCTCAGATTGCATCTCGTGTCTTGTGGCCATGAAACATGTTTTATAAGGAAAAAAAGTAGGCCACTTGATGAGTGCTAAAAGAAGGGCTGATGGAATGTAGCAAACTTGGACAGAGGTGTGCAAGAGGGAACACACAGGTAAATCGTAAGCTTGGCAGCCTTTGTGTAAGACTTCGTGAAGACTTAGACTAAATGAATCTTACGATGTTGCTGAGATGTAGGAAAATTGCTTCACTGAATACCAAGATGCTGATGTGGAAAGTAATAATTTTGAGGTTTGATTATGAAGTCTACTGAAGCTAACAAAAGTTAAATTGGAATAAAGTCAACTTGGTTGACTAAATACAAAAAGAAGCATAGTTAGAACAGAAAATGTCATAAAATACTTGGCCCGCTTGGATTTGCCAGATTAATTTTTAGTAGACAGAAAAAAAACCCTCCAAACTGGAACAGTGCCTGAGTTCTCAGAATTTGATTTTTGTATTTCTAGGTGTCGTGTGTCTTGGTCTGCAGAGCAGGCTGTATTTTTTTGTGAAAGCCTGCGTATCTTGACTTTGAGAGCTTGTCCGTGTTTAGCCAGACTTGTTGTCCCTTTTTTCCAGCTACAAAATGTTGGATAAATGAGTTCTGGAAGGATCTATTGATATGGAGTAAGATAATCATGTAGCACTCTGAGTTTGCTGCTGACATAAGCTTTCTTTTGTTGGCAAAAAGCCCAACTCTGATACTTGTAGAAAAAACTTTTCTTGTGGGTATTGCTGTTGTCTCTGCCTTTAGCAGGTTTTCCATGATGACAGGTTGGCTTGGAATAACACTGTACTAGGTTTTGTGCTTCTGTTTACCTGAAATGCTGAAAAAAGAGCCTGCAAATAGTAGGGAAAGATAGCACTGATTTATACCAGACAGTCTCCTTTCCAAGCACTTCTGTCTCATTTTAAAGACTCTGTACGTTGGTCAGTTGTGGCAGCAACAAAGAACACTGTTGATAAAACTAGGTCAATACTTAATATGCTTGCAGCAAGAGCCTTGCTGAATTGAAATTTCATCAGTGTGCATTATATAAATGATTGTTTCTCCTTTCTCAAAGATACAATAAAAGAGAGGATGACTTTCCCAGCCTAAGTGAATATAATGATTTCCTGGAAGAAATAGAAGAAATTGGTAAGTCTTTATGCTTGCATTTTTGATGTGCTGTGCTCATGAGACCATAGGCCTTTATCTTGACAAGCTGCCTATGAGAATGTCTAAGTTGGGTTCCTGTAATAGGATTTATCGTAGTATCAGATGTTTATCTAATTACTTTTTTTTCCTGTATATTTTAACCATATTTGCTGAACTGTAGGGCATTGTGAAGTAAAGCATTTTATCTGCCAGAGGAGAAGCACAATTC
Source organism: Gallus gallus (assembly GCF_016699485.2). Classification (NCBI taxonomy): domain Eukaryota; kingdom Metazoa; phylum Chordata; class Aves; order Galliformes; family Phasianidae; genus Gallus; species Gallus gallus. The sequence continues at coordinate 53,853,540 of NC_052536.1, read as the reverse complement.
GAAGTGGAATAGCTAGAAAAGGAAGGCTCGCAAGCGGTTGTCGATGCTGCACTGGGAAAGATTAAACAGAAGAGAAATTCAAATTTTCATTATACGCCTCCATTAGCTTTATCTACCATGACAGAAGCCATATGGTGTCTTTCATCAGTTTTGCTTCTGCAAGTTACAGTAGTTGAAGCTGCTTTGAAGCTGTTGACCTTACATACCACTGTGGTAGCATTTTATGTTGCTGTGCAGAAGAAGAAGGTTTAGGAACAGACGTTGATTTCTTTTTCTTTGGTTTAGTTGAAGTAGAACTTTGCCCTTTGGAAAGGGCCTATGTTATCAACAGGGTTTATTTTTTTTCTTAGTTAGGGTGACTTGTGATTTATGGTGGAGTGATGGATTTTGCTTAGAAAAACATGGATGTGTTCAAAGGAGAGGCTCCTAAATGGTTTGCTTCTTGGTTTTATAGACTTTTCTTTTTTCTGTCCTGGAGGATGAAGAGGTGGCTTAAAATGTACAAGAGAGGCAATGAATGCCATTTGAAGGAAGTCATGGAGATGCTGCTTTTCAAAGCAGCCTTTGCTCCTTTTTGCATGAAGGCGTTTTGTGGAAACATATCCAGTACACTCACTGCTGTGAGCAATGTGTCATGTTTTTGTTGGCATCAGAAGGCTGAGGCTGGAGAACTAAATCGTGTGGCTGGGAAACACCAGGCACACTCGTATGGGTCCAAATATCTGGAGGAGACAATGTGGGTGTAGTTCTGTTTGTATATTTTTTTGGATGGTTTAGAGGAAGGAGAGGGTGAGTAGAAAGAATGATTGCAGTTTAGCCAGACGATCCTGGAAGAGTCTGTGCACACAGAAAGGAAAACTGCTTTGTATTTATGTAGCTTTAAATACAGGTTTCCCACTTACTGCTGTTACGTGATATTTTGGTATCTGCAACAAGGGAGTTGAAGTTTTGCCTGAAAACTCCTGAACCTTGTCAATTTGTGCAGCATGTTATGATTCCCCAGCTCTTGGGATTAGGTAGTTAAATTTCAAATGATTCCAGAGCCTCTGATAGAAATTTGCTTTAGAAGCAACAGAACTCACAGCTGGTTCTTGTAACCCTGTGAAGAAGATTGAATTTGTCTGTAATTGTGCTGGTCTTGCAAATGCATCACATAGGAGCTCAGTAAATGCATGTCAGGAATCGAAGTTAGTTGCTGGAAAGGGACACCTAAAACACCTAAAAGGTCTAGAAAGATGAAATACCTTCTTCCTTCAGCCAGGGTTCTGTGAGGAAGGAAGGGATGCAGTCAAAAGGCTCTTAATTTTCACAGTCACAGGTGTAATTTATGGTCTACTAATGTACTGTAATGATCCAGAATCCAGAGGGCTTGTTAGATTCAAGAACACATCCAACAAGAATTCAAGCCCCATTCTTTCCCATAGTCACATTTTGCTTTCAGACTTCATTGATTGTTGTCATCTCCCCAAAAGTCCCTCCCTGTGTTCCTGAGCAGAACTCTCCAACTGACTGCTGTTTGATACACAGTAGTAGTGTTACTTCTTCAGCATTTTTTAGGGTGTGTTGTGCGTGGCATGGCAGAACAATGTGTTAGAGGCATCTGCATCTCTATGGGTATTTTAGATTTTACTGGTAAGAGTAGTTATTTCCTTTTTCTTTGTATATGTGAATTCCATGCTCGTTTGTGCATGTGGGAAACTGGGCTGTGGGAAGGGAAAGAAAGAGTGTAGTCATGCGGAGCAAAGCTCTGCCTCGTGGGGCCAATGTGTGGCAGGTTGGCAGTGGCTGCTGGAGGTTGTTAGAGCCGCCAGGTTGGGAAGCTAGGGTGCATAGAACCAAATCTTCCTCTTTCTTTCCCCTGCCCCAAATTTCCAGTTTTTCTCTGAGAAGGTCAGCGTGTTAAAAAGCACAGCCTTACCCTGTAAGTTTTGATTCTTAAGTTGTGAGGGGGTTTCAGATAAAGTAGTTGCTTGGCAGAGAAAATATGTAAACATGCTGTGTAAGTATGCTTATGTGACCCTGGCATGATTCTGATAGCTTTTCCAAATGTTTCAGGTAGATCGTCTCCAATATTTGTAGCAACTGCAGTGGTTTATTCCATTGATGTGATGTATGGCCTCACTTGAAGCACATTTTCCCCTTTGTATCAGGAATATTATAACTACAGACTTTTCTATTTAAAGAAAAGCGTTGGGTGGTACAGCAAAAGAGGTAGGGGGAAAAGGTCAAACATGAGGGTAGTCACCTCTTAAGGTTGGTGTTATAAAAAGCACATTTTTAAGTGGTTTGGGGAATGTAGCCACTAAATAATGCTTTGGGCTAAAATGTGTTATACAAGGCTTTAAAATAGAAACCACATTTTAATGCAGGCTTTCTCCAGAGGAAAAATCAGTTAGACGATTTGGTAACATTGTAAACGGTTAGTTGTCATTAGCACTAGGAGTAAAGATGAAGTGAAAAGGTTAAAAGATGTGGTCTGGAGTGATACGTGCAACATCTGTTGAAATAAGTCAGGTCTGTGTCCTTCTGCTGAGAGGGACAAGGTTAAACCTTAGAGTTTGCCACCAGGACCGCACTCCCTGGACATCATGCTAACTTTTCTTGTGCTTTCTACAAGATTTTCTTCTTCTCCAGGGTATCTTCACAGCCAGTTCTTGAAAACCAGGTACGTCAGCTTTCCAAAGCAGGGCCCGCCTCCTAGCGTGTGTGTACACACTGCTTGGCACCGCTCTCCTGATACCTGAATGAGGCCTCTAGGCATTACCACAACACAATTGCTAATAGTTATTATTGCTTTTTAAAACATTCAGTACATTCGTGTTAGAAGGAGGCTTCTGTGTTTGTGCCCCTTGGATTCCGGGATCTCGTTGCTTCTCTAAGACTTTATGCAATACCAGCTGCCTGGTGACTTGTTTGCCCAGAACATTTATCTAACAAGTGATCCTTGGGTAGACAGGATATTATTATCTATGATCTCTTGTAGGTTATGTTGTTTATTGTTTGAGGTTTTTCTTCTGTGCGTGTAAAAATATGGTACTGCTGTTGCTAAGAATGGGAGGAACCTAATAGGAAATAGAGTGGCTTTATCAAAGATCAGTGTCATTTCATCTGAACTGAGATTTCGGTGTCATGCTGTTCCAGCCAGAGTGATCCTTCTTGGACCTGATGGGGATTAGCGATTCAAGTAATTCAATTCTATACCAAGGTGTTTTTCTGGAAAATTGTCACAAGAAAAGACAAGTGAAAGTAAACAGAAATGTCTAATAATGCCTAACTAGATTTTTTTCCTGGCTTAATTTTGCATTTTGGTTTTCCTGATAATTATTTTGTAGTAATGTTGGTGGAAGGAGACCTCTTAAGATTTGGTCTGTCTCTTCTACAACCTGACTGCTCCCATCCTCATGAAAGTGTGAGGCCCCACAGATTTGCCCAGAGATGGAAAGCACCGAGCAAAGGTGCCAAAGCAGCTCTGGGCTCCCTGTGCAGGCTGAGGATGTGGTCACGTCTCCACTTGGAGTGCTCTGCCCGTAGCACTTCTGCTATTCTCAGTCTCTAGCTGGCTATTTACAAAGATGGTAATTGAGGAGTTCTTGGTAGTAGGTTAGGAGGAATATTGTCTATAGCAAACAGTTTTTTTCCTTAATCCACAAATTTCTCTTTCAGAAAAGAGTTGGATGTGTGGCTGTTTTCCCACTAGCTGGGCTCAGCTAGAAGTACAGAGAGTGGAAGGTGAAGGTTTTAAGAGGATTTTGGATGAGAGAAAAAGGATCAGCGTAGGAACTGACTTTGTAGGTCATTAAACTACCCACCTGCTGTCTCACCAGAGAGGCAGTGAGCCTACTATTTTGAATAACAAATATTTTAACATGGTTAACGTTGCTGTCTCTTCTAGGAGGAGAAATCTCAGACAGTTTTCAGTATCTCAGACTTAAAACAAGGATATTTTGATGCATCAAATTTGAAGTTCTGCAGTGGAGTGACATACAGACAGTGCTGCATCTCTGGACAACTCCATGTTCCATGTAATCCAAAGTTTTGGCTCAAATCTTGAGTTCCTTTTATAACAAGAAAATACTTTCCCATTTGTTATAGAACTGCAGAATAAATGTTGCTTTTTGAAAAGCAGTGAAAGTCTTCCTGCAGAGGCTGAATTTCCAAAGGAAGGAGTTTTACCTAAATAGAATGAAAAGTTTCAGGAAAACACAATAGTCTTCCTGTTGTACTTCAACAGATGTCTCAAGGCAAGTCAATTTATAAACGAACCAGTGTGAGATGGATAAGTAGATAAATAATTGTTGCATACAAAACAGCTTCTGTTTCTTTTCCCTGAAGGGTTTCGGACCTCTTATATCAGCTTATGCTATATTTTAGCACAGACAAAAATAAGTCTGTCTTCTCTTTGAAACCTTTTCAAACTAGCCATCTGCTTTGCCAGTCATATTCAGACCTATACCAATATTTTTTCTGGGGAGATATAGCAGCATATGAGTCAGGGTTTTTATTTTTAGCTCTTTCTAGTTCTATAATTTTTGTTGTCATTTTTTTTTTTAAAGGAACATTTGGAAGAGTTGAGTTTTAAAAATAAATTTCTGACAAAATGCAAGTAAAACCAAATCAAACAATGTGGTGTAGTCCTATATGTATGCTGAGTACTAGTTACTGTGTTCTTTGATTTGATACTTGCTGATTTTCCTGTCAGGTAAGTAGCAGTGGGGACATAGAAGGAAGTGATCATGATGTAGTCATGATCACTTCATGATCCCTTACAAAATAAACCTAACCATTGTGATTATGGGGATAAAATGGCAAGAGTCTACATTCTGTGATTATTGATGAAGAGATGTTTGAAGCCCATGAAAAGTAAATTAGAAAATATGTTGGAAAGTATTTAGGCTGACGGGTTGCCCACTGGTAACTGTGCAGTGTCAAAGAGCACAGTTTGTTTTGCTGCTAGGATGTTTATGTAGGAGGGAGGATATTCTTTTCATTTATTCAAGGGCAGCTGTTGATGCTGATCTTGGTATAGACACAACCAGGTCTTCACACTACTGCAACAAAATGTAAATCTCCAGTATGTTAAGTCTTGAAATGAGGACCAATTGGTATAGAGAAGCAACAGCTAAGGATGACTGGGACCAAGACTGTTTCTCCTCAGTGACAGCAAACCACTGTTTAATGGGAGAGATCTGTTCTGGTCTTAGAGGGTACGAATCTTTCTGACTGCTGTCCTACCATATCCTCAGGTGACAAGCTAGAGTAAGACAGGCAGAGAAGAATCAGTGCAAGGAGATTTGGTTGAGAACAGAATTCTTCCCATGGTTTCCAGCCACCACAGGGAGGCAGACGGAGAAATAAACATAGCACTTTGCTGCAAGGTGATATAAGGTGATAGAAAGTATCAAGATTATTCACTATTTTAAGTAGTTATAAATAAAGGCAGTCGTCTGCATATGTTGAGCATTTGCTTTCTTACCTAATGTGAGTTTTAAATCTTATGTTTGGTGTTTCAGAAACTGAGTGTGTGTGTTGTTGAAGCCATTAATAACTGAGGAAAACACACAGAAAAGCCCACTTGAATGTTTCAAGCAGTAATACTTGCAAAACCTGGGCCATCTGCTTATTGCTGGATTATTTTTAGAGAAACAACGAAGATGTTCAGGAGCCAGAGGCATTTTGGCATCTCATCTTGTTCCTCCTCTTGCACCTGAAGGTGGCATCTGGGCATCCTGCTAGCACAGCATGGCTCATGTGCTATTTTTTTCTTGTGTCGTCATTGAAAAGTTTACAGAGCTGCTGTGTGGATTTAAGTTGTAGGAAGTGCTGACATTCCCATGCAGCTGCTGTCATTGCAGAGCCTTGATCTGATTGTATGCCAGCATTTTCACATGACCATTCTTCTGTGCTGTAATACTCAAATGTGAAGCTGCTTGTCAGCTGGGGACTGTAGACCAGAAAACTGGAGGTCAAATCTTCCCTAAAATAATAAAAACTTAGACTGAAATAGTGTGTTTTATTAAGGAAATGCTGCCAGGTCTGGAAAGCAATATGTAATGGCAATAAGAAACTGGAAATGTTCTTATAGCCCTTTTGGAGCGGGGAAAAATATATCGAAATGAGTAATTTGCTTCCAAAACCCAAGGAGCTGAACTTTGCAAGTCAAAGACCTCTCAGAGTGACGTGTTGGTTTGTGGTGATGTCCAGGGCTCCTCATGAGGTGAGGTCAAGATGCTGAGATAGGTATTACATGGAGCTGTAGTAAGGAGACAGCAGAATATATCCAGGAGAAAGGAAGCTTTATCCTCCTGCTTATGGTTATCATATATGGGAGACCTCCAGTGTAGAGGTCAAGTGGTCTGCCCTGGAACAGCAGCAAAGCTGGAAATTGAACCCAGGTTTTGATTCCCAATCAAATGCTTAGCCCACAAATCCATCCTGCTTCTCAGATCCCTCCTGAATTGAGGAGGCTGGGGCAGGGCTGCAAGAGTTCTGCTGCTTATCAGGAGCCAGACTGAATTACAGTGTTGGTCCTCTTGATAGTGCTTATTATTTAGAAAAGGGAAAAAATAATAAATGCAGCATTTTGTTTGTTTGTTTAAGGTTGTGGATTTCTTCAACTATATCCTGCTTAACTGTTTTGCTGCAGTTCAAGGAAAGACTGAATGCTTCTGATAGAAATAAGATAAAGTGCTAGTTCTGTACTCCTGGAAAGAGAGTGTTCTTATATTTCTATTACTTCCCTTGCACCATCTCTGGCACTTGTCCATTGCCTGTACTGAGCCAGTTCAGGTTACTGGAAGGTTTCTGCAGACACCACGAAGCACCCGGAGTCCTGCAGTTGGAGCAGGGGGAGAGGTGACTCCTGTGCCTGGGAGGAGAGTAGTCTGTACAGCTGGGTTAGTCCAACTGTAGCCAGTGACTCTCACTTCAGACCTTCCCCTCCCACCCCCAGTATCTGATGTCTTGCTTTGATTTTATAGAATCACACACTGGTTAGGTTGGAAGGGACCTTAAAGTCCATGCCGTTCCAATTCCATGCTGTGGGCTGCCCAGGGCCCCATCCAGCCTGACCTAGGGCACCTCCAGGGATGGGGCACCAACCACTTCTCTGGGCAGCAGTGCCTTACCACCCTCTGAGTAAAGAATTTCCTCATAAAATCTAACTGAAATCTCCTGGTTCTTCTGTTTCTCTAATTGGTCTCAACTGTCTTGTCAGTCTAGCTTATTGGTGGTTTGTCTTTTCTAGGGCCCTCCTGAAAGTTAATTTCTGCCACATTACCTGTGGAGAAAATAATAAGGGATCTTTACCAAACTGAGATGGGTGCTGTTCTGATGGGAAGCAACACAGATATTGTTCTTTTCCCTTCTATTCCTCTCAGCCTCATTTACACAGATAACTTTGCAGTGGTACACGTGCACAGGGTTCAGTTAGCTCTAGTCACTTGAGAAAACTAGGAACAGGGAACTAAATAAAAATCTTCCCTTTCCTGTGCTGGCATTTTCACTGGAACTCCTTCCTTTGCTGACTGTGCAATTGCTGTGCTGTTATTCTCTTGCAAGGGATCCGTCAATAGCTGTGTAAATTTCTCTGCTGCTCTTGTAAGCTTACAGTAGGTGTGTGACAAAGCTCTTAGAGGTTTTTGGGAAGAGTGCTGTACATTTATGGTCTTTACAAGCGTTAGGGCTGTGGATGTGAGCCCGGCATCCACTTGTGATATGGAACACTGGGCGACTTCCCAATGATAATAGCTTTCTTTTGGAATTCACTTGACCCACAATTGAACTAGTGACCTAGGGGTGAAAGACTCAGGCACTGTATTGAATTACTGGTCATCTAAACCATTTTCAAGCTGGTGATTATAGAAACCAGTCAATTCTTGAGGTGTATTCCATGCCATGTGTAGATAGTCAGAAATGTTCTGCAAAACTGCGGAGCTTGCTGGCCAGCTCTGCTTGCTCACAATTGTGAGATCTAGCCTGTCACTATCAAGAGGCATTGAAAGAATGTCATTTTAACAAGTTAATCTGGATGCATCTGCAGGTTCTTCATAATAAAGGTAATTGTACATTGAATATTGAATTGGTACATAAGCCATTGAATTGTGAAATTGATCTGTGTACCTGAAAAATCTGATAACCTCTGTAGTCTTTGTGCGTTAGATAAACTTATAAAATGGAACAACTTAATTTCTAACCTTACCTTAATATGTATGTGTTTAGTCAACCTTCATCTAACTGGAACTGGTTAACTAGCTAATGTCATTTAACTGGAACATAGCTGCAACTGCTACTTAAAAAGGTCAGTCTGTTACTGGCAATATCATGATAATTCATGTGCGTCATTATCAGTTTCATAAAGCAGGGTGCAAGATTCAAATTTGTATCTACTACAGATAGATAAACCTAAAGAAACTCTGTTGGCTTCTGTTGAAGTTTGCAGGGATTTAGCAGGCTGCATCTTGCTCTACAAGGCATATCTAAGTAAATTCTATTATTGTTATGTTTGTCTGTTGCTGGAAGTGATGGAGTGCATAAGAATAGTTTTTCTTTGTGATAGAAATGCATGCTGACCTAATGCTGTTACTTTCTGTCTTTCTGATATTTATGCAGTATTTAACTTGACTAACAATGTGGATTTGGAGAACACCAAAAGGAAAATGGAGCTGTACCAGAAGGATAACAAAGAAGTCATTCAGAAAAACAAGATAAAACTGGTTAGTTTAACTTCTGCTCTCCCTTACAATTTTTATTCATTAGCAGAAGAATTAAAGGATTTTCAAGCAACATACTTTCTAAAATATCTTAAAAACAAGCTAAAACTTAAGGCACTATGATACTTCACTTTGTATTCAAAACTGCAGTATGCTAATAGTCTGTGATAATAATACTTAGTGCTGCTTAAAGAGATGAAATTGACAGTTGAAATGCAATTATCCTTTATTTTGGAAAGCATTTAAAAAGAGAGACAGGCAGTGAAGTCTGCATTTGATACATCACCACTACATTGTGCTGGCAGTCTCATTGGACAATATCCAGGAGAGACCAACTTCATTCCTCTACTAGGACAATCGCTCCTTTCTCATCTGAGTGGTAAAAAGAATCCAGATGCAGACATTATGAAGCTCCCAGGAGAGAACTGTAAAACTGAGGGAAAGCACAGGTCTGGCTTATGCAAAATTTAAAATGAAAGATGTTGAAACAAACATTTAAACTTCTGTTCAAGAGCTGATAACAGTAACATCGAGGGCATTGTATACATGATCTATATGCAGAACACACAGTTCTTTGAAGGTGTATTCACTAAAATATGGCTCAGATATCATTTTGTTCTTTAAAAATAAACTTTCAAATGTTTCCTTCTGTAAGAAAAGTTTAATCTGTTAAGTGCTTGTTCAATATAACAATACACATCTTTATTGGTTCTTGAAGGAAAATGTCTGCCCAGAGTGTGACTTAGCAAGGCTTTGCGTTTGTATTCCAGTCGCACTAAGGACTGGCTTTCAAATCAGTAAGGGTGAAATCCTCACTCCCCTAAAGTCTGTGGCAAAACTCCCAGTGATTTCTTTAGCACTAGGGTTTCACAGGAGGAGACTGGAATCTGAAAAATGTTTGTTTGAACCTCTTGCTCTTAAAGGCAAGGAAATTTCCCTAGGGGACCATCTCTCTGATCTGTTATCCTGTGTGTGACACCGTGCAATATCCTTTGCTTCAGAGCTGGAAAAGACCTTGCAAGTATTTGGTTATCTTACTTTACAATGTAGACACAACCTCTAGCGTTGCCATAAGAATAGTGTGCTTTCCCTGCTGCCCATCTTGCCATTCATGTACTTGACTTGCAGACAGCCTGTGCACTAGCAGTGCGATCACATCAAGCAGCACAGTAATGCTCTGTATCCGCTCAAGCCCTCTGGGTCTTCTGTTTCCTCTGCCGTATGGACTTGCTGTGCTAGAGGCTGTCTTGTGGAAGCTGGGCAAGTCTGCATGTGTGCAGATCTCTCGTAAGTCCGGATTCTTTTATTTTTGAACAATTGAAACAAAATAATAGACTTGACCCAGTTGCTATTACAAAAACACACAATCTTGCCCATTAATTTACCCCTCTCCTGAAAGCTGAAATGATACTTCTTTTTTTCTCTAGCTCTTTGTGTCACATTTTAGAATGCCTTTTCTCCTTGGATGGGAAAATATGTAATTTCAAGCCTAAACTTCTTATGGTCAGTCTTTGTCCCTTCGTTCCTGGACTGACAGATAAGTGTCCACTGCCATGATTTGCTCCTGAGGAAATGTTGACATTTTCTGTCACTCTTGAGACATGTTTTATTTATTTATTTATTTATTTATTTATTTATTTATGTATTTATTTTAACTCTTGTCCTGTTCCAGGCAGAAAGGACCAAAGTTGAAGGCCTCAGCAGTTTTTTCTCATCTCTACTGGAAATATGTTGACATGAGTGTTTCTAAAGTTGTTTTTCTCTTGTAGCGCTGTCACAGAAGAAATTCAAAATCAGTAGTGATCAAGTAGCACATCATGTTATCTCTTCTTTTGTTTTGACTTTTCCCCAGGCCTTCGCCATGATCATCTTTATTTCCTCAGATCATGGAACTGTGTCTAGACTAGGTTTAAGCTTGACACAGCCCTTGCTGCCTGTTGAGCTCTCTTGTTTTTAATTGTTTTGTTTGGTCTTCCTTTCAGAAAGAATTTTATCTGACTTATTCTTCTGTTATTGCTGTAGCCTGATCTAGTTTACGTTTGTATATTAATTTACTTATTCCTGGCTCTGATTATTCTCGGCTGGTTTTTCAGATCCATCGGCACTTTCTTACTGTTTTGCTTTTGTTTCATTGCAACGTCCAGGCAGTTTTTATTGCAGAAACATGGAAGAGGCTTGGAGTGTTTATAGACTCTGAGCTCTTAGTTTTGCTGACTGAACTAACTAGATGTATTAATTCTTTGAAATAACTACAGTTAGCAATGGGAGGATTTTTGTTTGTTTATTTCCTTTCATTGAATGCAAAGAGAGAGCATCTTATTGACCTTCTGTTCACCAGTGTCACTGCTACTTGCAGAATGAAGGCATCGTTCATTGACTCAGTGGCAAGCGTTGAGATCTGTCAGCTCTTGCATCAAGGAGTAACTGGGCCTCCCTGGGACCCAGCAGCCTGACCTGCTAACAGGATGTTTTTCAGCATATTCTGGCCTATGTCACATCACTATGCTTTATGATACAACTTTGGGTCGTGTTACAGGAACAAATTTTTCTAAGCTCCTGGCTGCAGTGATTTTCTACTTAAATCCCTTTAGTGGATTAATCAACCATTTAAACTTTATATGATTTTAGTACTTTCTGCATTTATTTTGGATCTCCTTTTGCTTCGTTATTTTTGGGAAGGAAGATTTGGGAAGATGTTTTCTGTACATAATTGTTCTATACCAAATTCCCTCCAGTTGGCATTCTTTTGATTCTCTCTTCTGTATAAAGTTGTTCACCTTGAATCCTTTTTTTTTTGCCTTTCAGTGGTTCTGTTATTTTTTTAGCCCTCTTCTTTTCAGTTCTACTGTGAGTTTTAAGTACAGTTGACTCAGCAGTTTTAAGAAGCCTTTTTTTTATCTTCAGAAGTTAATCCTGAAACAAAAACTCAGTTATCTTTGTCCTCGTAAGCTGTTTCTGTTCTACTCCTGTAGCACAAAAGTATTATTCAAGTTGTAGGAAAAATACTTCACTTACCATTACACCTGTAAGATGTTCAGAGTTCATTCTTAAATATGTTCTAGTTCATCCACTTCTTCTGTGCCACTGATGAACACGAGTTTGTGCACAAGATACAGCTGATCCGGAAAGGGGGTGACAAGGGAAAGTTTTGTGAAATTATATTTTCTGTCACTTTCTTACATCTCTTAAGAAGTAGTGTGTGGGGGAGTGAAGAGGGATGCCTTCATTTTACTGCTAAGATAAAAGGAAAAGCCATTGACATTCTCTATCATTTAGAGCCAAAATCTAGATGGATACTTCTACCGCAGCAAGGTGAAAATCTGTCCTTACTCTGGGCAGCAAGGGAAGGTAGAATCATCATCCTTAATGACCATTAAAAAGTAAAATTTGGCTGCTTTCCCATTGCTTGGTCTGCCCTATGTCCTCTGATAGGCAGAAGAGTTGTGAGAGATCTCAGTTCATGCAAGGATGAGAAACTGACTCTCAGCAATCTTCATGTTTCCATTTCAGACCCGGGAGCAGGAAGAGCTGGAGGAAGCTTTAGAGGTAGAACGACAGGAAAATGAACAAAGGCGACTGCTTGAACAGAAAGAGGAGCAGCTACAACAGATGATGAAAAGGAAGAATAAACAAGCACTCTTGGATGAACTGGTGAGTAACAAAACTGGAGGCTTTGAATGCTCTATAGCAGAGCAAATAGGTTTATATACATCTCTTTCAGTTCACTGTGGAATTAACCCAGCTACCCCTTACTGTTTTCTTGTCTTGCATGTTTTGTACTACTGTTCTGTCTCCTTGCACTTATTGCAATGCTAGAAAGAACTGAACAGTTTTGGTAAGCCAAGGCCTAGTGGGAGAGTGCTTCTGAGTTATCACAAATAGCTCATAGACCGAATGGACTCATTGTCCAGAATTTCTAATGCTGGTCAGGAATTATAGGGAGAGCATTCTTTGGTATTTCAGTGCAAAATTGATTCCTGATAAGTTGCAGAAGGCTTGTTTGGATATTTAGAAGATTTTTATTTCAGAAATGTCCTTAGTGAGTGTAGCCACTGTATCAGTTTCCTTAACAGTTGATATTTCACTGTAGATCTGAAGAAGAGATAGAAGTGTAGATTTCTATTCAGCTTGACAATGTGAAAGCCACAAGATGAAGGTTTGCACTTAAATAGCTGATGCAGTTACTACTCCACCTCAAACCTGATGGATGATGAATGAGTTTTGCTATGGTGTAGTCTGTGCGACTGCCTACTTCTGTTTTATTCAGCTGATGATAATTGCTTCTGCTGTGGTGTATGTCTGGTCAGGCAATTTGCAAAGAGGTAGAGAGGAGCGACTTAAGTTGATTCAACCATAATATGAAATCCTACCACTGTTTGTTAAGCAGTTGTGAATATCTGTGGCTGACAATCTGATATGCTGAAGCAAAGCAGTAATCAGGAGCTACTTCATGAGCTCAGCTGTTTCTGCAGTAGAGAAATAAAGAACAGGTAACAGTATTCTCATGATGTAATTGAGCATTGGTCAGCCCATTTTGGGTCAGAGCACCTAAATAATAGGCTGGGTATGGATCACACAGGAATCTCTGCATTGGATCAGCATAAAAACTTTTTCATTCACTATCTTCTGCTCAGCAGTGGACTGAGTGAGTGCCTAGTGAGGGGCATAGAGGCACGGCTAGTCCTAGAATGCTTTCTCAGGTTTCAAGAGGAGAGTTCCTCGCATGGAAGCTTGGAAAGAAGACCAGAGGCTTAGCTGCTACTAGGAGAAGAAGGTTTCTTGCTCTGAACCTGTCATGTTCTCTTCTGGTGGGCATTTTGTGCATGAGATGCTTCTGATGTGAATAAAAGTTGGATTGAAAAAGGTGAAGGTTGTATAGACTACTGAAGAGAAACTTTACTCCTTCTAGAAATGGTCTTAATCTTGTTTTTGGCTTATTTTGCTATCGTTTCTGTATTTGAAATGCAGTGATGATATTTGGCCATAGAGAAGCTCAGAAAAATATTTGTTCTTTTAATCAAGATTCACTTCTGAGTTTTTTTTTTCCTATATATGTATGTTGACATCCATGTACAAATGTTCACAGCTTCTATCACCCATGAAAACAGTCTGTGTGTAACATTAAAAAAGAAATAGGTATGTGTGCATGTACTTATAGAGTATGCAGTTACATCCATGCGTGGTTTAAAGCTTCTTGGCAGATTTTAATTCAGAATTTCTCTCATTTCAGTATCTTATGTTAGTAAAACATTAATTCCTGCTTTATACTCTCGACTTCTATTTAAGATGGAGACACTCTTCTGATTTTCCAGGAAGAGCAGAATTCTTTGAGCCAGGGCACGAAGAGAGAGCGTCAGTGTGCAGTTCAGGGGTTGTGGGAGCTCTCCTGAAGAGCTATTGTTTTCAAAGCCAGGGGTTGTGGAAACCTTCCCTGGTTTGTTTAAAGGAGCTGTTATTTCATTGTTTATAGTAAGGAGCAGAGATGAGCAGAAAGGTTCCCTGAGAATCCTTCAAGCCTGTAACTTTGCATCCAGTAGTCTCTTTTCACTTTCAAGGTATAAGTGCTTACAATCCCCGTAATTAGGAATAGTTTGAGTAATGGATCAATTCATAAAAGCTGCACTGCAAACTCAAATTTATTGTCTCAGAAAAGGGATTTTGAACTGGTTTCTGACTTAGTTCAATCCTGCTCTAAAATGAAGCCTTAATTTACTAGAGACTAGTGTTGTTCTTTTACACAGCACTTGGTTTTACTGGAAACGTACTTTACCAGATGGCTTGAGGAAAGAATGGTTATAAATAATCCTTAAAACATGACCCAAATACGTAGTTCTAACTGTGATTGCATATGTACTGCTATTAAAATACATCTTAATATTGTAAAAACAACAGAAAGGTGATTTTAAAGGCTGAGGAGGGAATCTGGGCAACTTAAAGTTGTTTAAAGTTAAGTTCTGTCTCTGTTTGTGAAGGGGGCACTGTCAACTTAAATTTGGATCAAAACTTATTTTGTAATACTAAAGGTATATAAAACCAGCATTAAGGTGTTTGTACAATGACTTCTAAAGTCTCTGGAAAACCAGCAGCTGTTAAACAAATAAACATTTCCTATGGTCTCTTAAATCCCTCTAATGCTGTGCTACATATCTGAAAATGAATCTGATCATGAGTAAAATTGAAATGCGTGCTCTGCTGAGAAATGCAGCAAAAGCAGGAGCAATGAAAGGAATTAAAAAAATCAAAAAAATCTGTGGTGTTTGATGGTACTGTACCAAAACCACAAGGGTTAAGCTCTGCCTGCAGTGATACCATGATATCAATGGCAGAAATGCTGGCTTGGCAGTGAGTAGAGGGAGGTGGGAATGCCAACGTTCACCCTTAGATTTCAAATGCTCTGTTTCCCTGCCATACTGAACGTTAAGAGAACACTTAAGGCATATTTCTTGTGTGGTGTGTGCTCTCAGCTCTTCCCTCTGCTTTGAGTGACGGGCAGGTTTTGGGTTCATAAGAGAAGAGCACCTGAACTGAGTCTGTCCCATGTACTTTCAACAGGAGAATTTTGCACACATGTATACTGCCCTGTTTTCAAAGGGCTTTTAATTTAGATAGTCCAGAGGCAAGGAAAATGGCACAGAAGTGTTTGGTATTTAAAATGTTGTGCAGCAGGCTCAGGGTTCTGGGTTGCTCGGGTCTTGCAGAGAGGTCTGGCCTTGAGGCTGAGCCTCCAAGGGCTTGGCCTCTGCTGGGAGCAAAGGGAGGAAGGCTGGCATGATTTGGTGCAAGGAAGAGCAGGTTTTGTGTGGCTCAAGCTCTGCACACTGCTGGAAGAGCAGTCGCATGCTTCAGCTCCCAGTCCTGCTCTGTTACCTGTTGCCCATTTTGCCTCCCACTACTCAGTGTAGCAGATCTTATATAACCTTTGTTATAGGTGACCTCTTTTGCCATAAAACCTCCCACTTGAAAAGCACAGCACCTCATTGTAATTTAGGCTTGTAGACTCAAATATATTTTACATTTGTATTAGAAGATGTGTGGTTAAGTTTCCCCCCCCCCCCTCTTTTAATGCCTCTAAACTTGGGCAATCAGGGTTTAATAAAATACTAAAGCACTTTCTTTATTTACTGTATAAACTCATCTGTATACAGAGGTTTATAGAGCAGCTCTTAGATGTCTCCTGTGATGTGGGACTTGCACTTACCTCTTCAAGAGCCTGCACTCCGCAGGTAGGAGCAGAATGGCACTGCAGCACTTGGCAAACAGGCATCTTCCCCCTGGGCCATGCAGTAGTTTGGAATCACACAGAGGTCAAGGTGTCTTAAAGATGTGAAACATCCACCTTTTGCCAGAGCCTCAGACTTCTTTAAACACATTTCAGAAATTTTTACATCTAAGTAGCTTACATGTTTTTTTTTTTCCATACAGAAAATTGCTAGTATGAATAAGTGCTTACAGGATTGGGTCTTTGATTTCTATTTCTGTGTTAATAGTTAACAGGAGGACTGTGTGCACGTTAGAAAGGACAAACAATCACGAATGTGGTGGCTTGCTGGCACCGTGGCGATTTCCCACAGTTGTGTAATCTGGTTACCAACCATTGTGCTGATGTGGAGCTGTTAAGAAGTTGGTATAAGAATTGGCTTCCTTTATTGTGCCAGAAACGCAGTGAGTGAATGTTTAAGGAACGTGATGTGGTCAGATACGTAGAGAACCGTGGAATATTGAATCTGGAGATTAGAAGAAACTACAGTCCTTAAACACTGAGAGCCAGCAGCACATAGGGCCTGCAGGATGGCTGTGGGTGTGTGAAATGATTTGGAGACGTGGACTGTCAACTAAAGCTTTTGTGGTCCAGATTTTCTCCCAGCTGTACACAAATCTCATCGTTAACGATTTATATTTTTAAACCTCTTCCACCTTGGGAACTGCTGAAATATCAGGAAGGTTCTGTGTCTGACATTTGTCATTCTGGAGCAGATTTCCTGTGAGATTTAGCTGCTTTTAGCAGTTGCTACCTTGTCATGAGATGAAGTGAGTGTAAGAAACAAGAAGAAAGAGGAGGGGGAGTGTTGGGGGAATAATAGGTGTAAAACACAACCTTTCTTCATGAGCACTTGGAGAGATTCCTTTAGGCTACTATGGACAGCAAGGCATAGTGCAGCTTTAAAAAGCTTCCAGCTTCTTCCTCTGAACTGCTCTAAAATAAAAATGAAAATCACAGTCCATTCTGTTGCAGTGTGGTTCATGGTTCAATGTTTGCTTGGTTTGAGTGTCGTGTGAAAAATGGTACCCTGCAGAACTCTGGGGCTCTGAACTTCTTCACTGCTTTCAGCTTCACTTCTGTTCTAGCTTGGGAGCCCAGGGGAACTGGGTGTGCATGTGGATAGTCGCATTAGTTTATGAGAAAATTGGCTAATAATTTCTGGCTCTCTCCATAATGTAGTACATAGATGTATGTTAATAATTGTTCTGTTGTAGCCCAAACATGAGAGTTTTAGTGGCTAATTTGCTTAACTGTTCATTTTATTACTTTTATATATTTTTGAAAAATTGGCTGGCTTCCCTAAAAATAAGTTGGTGGAGGAGAAAATAAATATGCTGTTGGTTGCACTTACAATAGTGCCATTGTGCAAAGCAGAGCAAGGATCATTTCCAAACGGCCTCAGGTGAAATCTAATGGGAAACAATTTCAAACTGGTCTGAGTTCATTGGTAGAAAGAATGTGTCTTAGATAAACATCTGATCCAAGTTATACTGCTTTGTATTATTCCTTCTCTGATTAAGCTTTTATTTTTTTTTTTTTAATTTTAATAAATATGGTCACCCTGGTTAGTTGGAATAAGGAGCCTGTTACGTTGTCTTTAATGTGGATTCTCTAAAAATGGTTGTTTGCAGGTTGCTCTGATCATGGTGTTACTGCAGATTTTTCTTATAACAAAAAATGATCATTTTCTGTAAACTCTTTTTTGTAAAGAGGATACTTAATATTACACTGCTCTGCTAGGGATGCCCTTTCAGACACAGCTTACAGTTTTGAAGTATATGCAACATTAATAGGTATTTATTTTGGTTTAGTATTCAGGTGTTTATTCTTATGCTTACAGGAGAGCTCCAGTCTTCCTGCTTCGCTGCTTTTGGCTCAGCATAAAGACAGATCTACTCAGCTAGAAATGCAACTGGAAAAACCCAAACCTGTCAAACCAGTCACATTTTCCACTGGAATCAAAATGGTAAGTTTCTTCCTTTACTGATTTTAAGCATTTTTCAAAATGCTGCTTCTTCTTTTTTTTTTTTTTTTAATGCCTTTCAAAAGACACAAAGTTTCCTAATTTGAAATTTAAGGTTATTCTAACCAGAGTGGCATATTGTATTAAGTAGTTGAATCTCTATTTATATAACTGGAAAAGAACAGTCTACGTATTTCATCATTCTGGTTCTTGGAATATATGCAACCTTTTCACTGCATAATTGTCTAAAAACAAGCTGTACCTTTTCCTCAGCAACGTTGTGCTGTATGTTGAGTTATTTTGTCTCTCATCTGTGTAACAATTCTGGAAGTTGAAATTTTAGAGCAGAAGACTGCACTGTCCAGGTTTGCTCTGAGCACTGCAATAATCAGTGAGTATGAATAGACAGCATTGAAAATGATGCTGAGTGGTTTAGGATGCTCTTTTCATTGCTACTGGAATCTAGGAGGCAGCAAGTATTTTTTTCAAGTGTTACTACTGTAGCGACAGCTAAAGATCTGTCATCACTCCTGCATTTTATCTCAATATGGTACAAAGTATGTATCTACTGGTGCATGGAAATGTAAGATTAATAAATTTAGTTTTTGGGATGGGGGAGGGCTGTAGATGGAGTGCGAGTTGTTAATCTTCTTTGTACCTGATTGGTTTTCTGCTTTTCTAAAGATCCCTGCACTTTTCTTAGTCTTTATTTTTTAGAGTTGATAATGCTAAACCATGTCTTGAAAATAACCAACACTCCCTACCCTTGTGGCAAACCAGAATGTAAGCAAAGCACAAACGTTTGTGTCATGCAAACTACTCTCCCATCAATTAATCAGTTTGATTTGTCATGGATATCTGGGTTGTGTTCATTGTCTATTTCCCCCGAAGAGGTTGCAGTGTAATAGCATTTGCAGCTTACTTTGCTGAAAGGGATGTCAGCTCTTGCAAACTCGTGCGGATTGTTCTTTTGCATTTCTGTAGTACAAAGCTTTATCTTCTTTCTTTTCCTTCTTACAGTCTAAGACCCTGGGGGGAGGCAGATCTTCTTTGTGGGATGTTTTCTCTGTGTAGAAAAGCTAGTAGACAAAAACATTTGTGGATACTGCTTACAAAATATTCCACTGAAATTCCTATACTTGCTGTGAGAACATATTCTCAGACTTTTTTAAGCTGTTTGTCTTTTCAACTTTGCTTAGGGAGCTAAGTTAAACTTCCATGTAGCTTAACTACATGATGAGGACAATGGAAGTACTTTACAATTTATTTGTAAATGGATTTTAAATAGTATTAAGCAATTGCAGACATTTCAAATCTGCAGCCCTAAGTAAACTTGATTCAAAAATGGTAAAAGACTTGGATGAGGAGATTTCTAACATTGTGACACTTAAATCTTACCATTTACAATAAGAAGAGATACTCCTGGTAACTGATCGTTGTTTTGTCTGTGTTCAGGAAGTGTGATTAGATGACTGATTTTATTTGTTCAGTCTCAGATGAATGAACAAAAGCCTCCACCCTGATTGATCTTAGATATCTAAAAAGAGACGTAAGTACAGTTAAAGTGAAAGATAAAGTGAAAGTTGAGGATATTTGAAGTTAGTGCCTCGTGTTCTGTGGAAAATGGATTCCATCAATCAAAATTGACTTCCTACAGATGAAAATTACAGGTTTGCTTGAGAAAGTTGTCTATCTCCATATTTCCTTTGTAGGGTGCTTGATTTAATTACGTAATAACATTACCTCTTAGAAGTTTATAGAAATGACATTGGACAAAAATAAGAATATTGATACTCTGCATGGTAAATGAATTATCTGGCTGACTTGTAACTCCTTTTGTCGCTGTTGGTTACCACACAATGGGAGCATTTCTGGAAGGGGTGTTCTTCAAGGACACAGTGCAGTACTGGGAAGCAGATGTGGGATTTCAATGGGTGACATGCAAGTTGGCAATTTACAGGGCGGTTTTGGCAAGCTGGCCTCCTGTGAATGACCTGTGTCTTAATTTGGCTAAATGCAAAATTATAAATAGAAGAATGAATAAATGGGTTCTATGAAGAGGACTTGGACGTTTAACTAACCACACAAATGAATTTTGACCCTCAGCCACATCAATGCATGTGAGCCTTGGGTTTATAAATAATACTGCAATAAAATAGGAAGGGACTTCTCTTGAATGCGGTGTTGAGAAGACTCATACACTGAAGCATTCTGCTGACAGAGTTTTGAAAGCAAGAAAGTTCATTCAAAGGTGGTAGGTTATGCTTTGTGCTGAGTTCTGCCTGTAGTTCACGAGAAGGTTATGCTATGACTCAGTGTGCAATAAGCACCTCCTCGGTGCAGAAAAAGCCAGGTCTGAACAGCACAACAGCTAGTGTAGCAAGAACTGGTAACCTTAGTTAAACAAATAGGAGCTTAATAGGAACTGGAGGAACAAATAGACCTCAAAGTTCACAATGTTCCAGTGGTTAATTGGCCTCACTGTTAAAATTGACTGTGGAATGTGATGAAATCTCTTATTCTTGAAGTTTTCAGATCAGGACAGGGATGCCTTTTGGAAAGTTACTGTTGTCAAATGCAAGTTTTTCAGCTCAGAATGAGTTCGTTTTGTAAAAAGCAGTAGTGCTGACTGTGTGTGACTTGGTGCAGATGATGATGCAGTGACAACACTGGATGACATCCTACCTTGAGACTCACCTGGGATACATAATATGTTCCAGGTTGAGTTGTTTTTCGAAAATCCTATGGTACACAATCCTCCTGCTTTCAGAATTCTGTTCTGGGCTCACCATTAAAGGTTCTCTCAGCACACGGGTGTACATCCTTCTCTTTATTTTTCCCTACCTGATCCTTTTTAGTGGATGTTTTCTTTAATTTTCTTCAAAAGAAGGGAACCCAGGATAAGCTGGCTGAGATGCTGGCAGATCTGGAACTTGTGTTTACACAAAGGCTTTACAGACACGCCAGTTGTGGCAGTGCATTTTTCTTTATCAGCTTGAACATGAGTGTTTTTCCTGGGATGGTCATAGTCAGAGATGTTCTTCAGCCTGACTGGTAATTGGACTGGTTTCTTGGTTCATGAATTAAAAGGCATGCCCATTCTAGTCTCCTGAGCTAAGCTCAAGGAAGTTGGCTCATTTAAGGTGCCGTGTAAGTGCTGTGAAGTTCCTGTGCTTACAGGGGGGAGGGAATGGCTGTCCCTGGTAAGCTGAGCAAGAGCATCCCCTATAGCACAAGGAAGACAATTAGATCAGGGGATAGAGTTTCCATCATCATTTTTCATTTTATTAAACTGTTATTTTGCTCCTTTCAAGCAGGAGTTGCTTTTTATTTGCATTCTAGTAGATCTCATTAATAATTAATTTCATTACATTGTACATTACAAGTACGTTGTATCTTCCATGCTTGAAGCACAACTGCCTGTTAGTCTGTGATTTGGCCTCCCCATGTGGGGACGGAGGCTCTTCAGAGTTTTCTGCTCATCATGCTTATCATAATAAGGAACAGGCTTTTAGCCTATTTGGATATGTAAAATATTAGTCTCATTATATCTAATCTCATAAGTATAAGCTGCAAAAGAAATTATGACAATTATACTTAGTGCAGTAATGCTGAAAATATTGCCTGCCAATGCATGCACTTTAGATTTTAGTACCAGACCAAAGAAGAGCAATGGTTACTAGAAATGAATACTGTTTCTAGGGCTTTATCAGGTTGTGCAAAGCAAATGTCATGTCTGGGAACAGAACTTCCATCTCTTGGTGTATATAGTGACCATTTCTGGTTGGGAGATGGCTTTAGCTGGGAGTTAGTTTTTAAAGTGGGAGAGGTGCCCTTATGCATTGTATGTTAATGGCAGTGTACAAAGCAGGAATCCATTACACTACAGTAATTCTAGTTTTCTTTTTATGAATCTAGTGTTTACACGACTGTGGAAGCCTTTTGGTGCTTGTAGTTATGTGCTTTACAGTACTTCTGGGGTTAAAAACGCATGAAAGTATAGTGATATTCAACTCCTCTTTAATTCATTGCAAACTGGGAACGTGCAAACCTCTGAGCCTGGGACCTGGCTATTTATGTGTTTGTAGTAAGTCCAAGTGAATCCCTTAGACTGGCTCGAGTGCATGCTGTCTTAAGCCCGTTTCAGGCTGCATGTCCTCTTCCTTTTCTGTTGCTTTCTGTTTTGCAGTGTCTTTACTCCCTTTCCCAGGTCCCTGGGGGTGTTCAGCCTCCTGTGATTGTATTCTTGTATTCTTTCATGTAGTTTAAAACTCAGTTACCTCTAACTGGATTGTCCAAGTATGTAGAAGAGCGTGGGTGTCCTCTGGCCTGTTACCACTTGAGAAAGCTTTCCTTCTGCATTTCGTATCCAAATACCTCAAAAGGAATATCACATCTCATTGATCATTCAGTTTCTGTCAGGACTTCTGTTTTATTACTTAACGGCGGTGGGAGGATTTATTAATAGAAGCATTAGTGCAGAATACATGCTTCGTCATCACCACGATGGTCATTATGAATTTGCAGTTCAAATAGAAGTGTTGGGGAGGGAGGGAACCAGATGCCCGGAGGCAATGTACTCGCCCAGGATTAGACAACAGAGCAGCGGCGGAAGGAGGAATAGGATCCAGCCCTACTGAATTCCTGACCTAGTGTCTCTTCCGCTGAGCCGGGCTCCATCTCCTGTCAACAGCACCTCTGAATGGCAGCAAATTAAGAGTGAAATATCTGCTTCGGCTCCTTTCCTGTCCAAATCACAGCGGCGACGTTGCCTTTAACTTAGTGCCTGAATATTTATCAAGGTTTTATTCCAGCCGCTGTAGTTTCAGACTGTTAGTTAGCTGGAAGCCGTAGAGCAGTGTGCAGGCTGGAGCAGTCAGAGCTTGCAGGAGGCAGCAGTCAAATCAGTATTTCAGTGAAATGAATCTATGTCAGACACAGGATGTCTAGGACACCTCAGGAATGCACGTTACTACTAAACTGAGCAGAACATGTGCTAAGGAATGGATTTCTTGCGGCGTTACACTTGCTGTATTATTCTAATGGGAAATAGCATTCTTATTTTACATGATGTGGAGCTATTTCTTTTAAAACGTTGACCTCATCAGCTCAGGTCAAATTAACTGTTCTTCATTATTGCCTTTTCCTACAATATTGCTTCCTGTGCAAACAACTGTTCAGCAGCGGCTCCTGCTTTTCAGTCTGTTTCTTTTATAGCTCATGGAGCAATTATCCAAAATCCTGTTCCAAACACAAAAAAAGTCTCTCAAAATACCTTTTTAATAAGTTGTGCTCCTTCAAAGCTGCTTAGACAAATGCCAGGGGCTCTGAGGTAAGTGAAGTGAGTGCAGCACTTCTGTTCAGGCTGCGGCTCTTCTCCAGCTTTGCCATCCCATCTGTGTGGCAGGGAGCTGTTTCAGCCTCCTGCTCTTGCTTCCCCAATTTTTACGGCTCTGTTTTGGTTTGGGTTTTTGTTTGTTATTTTGTTGGCTTTATTAAAGCGCTGTTAGAATTTGCCCAAAGTTTAAAATAAAATAAAATCCAGCCGTTTTCTTTCCTTTGCTGTTAGCTCAGCTGTCGATCTTCTGGCTGAAACACTTCAGATGGAACAGATTTCTTTGAGAACTCTGCCAGCCTGAGTTTAATTGGTATTTTCTTTTTAATCTTCATCAGGCTTGTGCCACACATGGCTTTTTTTTTTGCAGCTGGGTGGAGTATTTATCTTTTCATAACATGTAGTTGCGATTCTAGACAAAACTGCAACACTTTTTCAAGTGGGAGTAATGTGTTCAGGTGTACGGATTCTCTCAGAATAGGCACACTGGTTTTAGGAAGCATGCATGTAAGAGTAACACTTCTCAGCAGCCCTGAACACTGTCTGGAGCTCCAGCAGGAGTCAGTGGTTGAATCTGTACCACGAGGCTGCTTCGTTCCCCTCGCAGTGTCAGTGCCTGCACACACATAGCTGTGTCCCAGCTCAGTGCTTAGGCACAGTGGGCTGGGCAGCAGCCCCATGAAAGAGTCCCACTGCAGAGGAAATAGGATGTGCCAGTGAGGGGATTTGCTTTGCAGCACTTTCGAGCAGGTCTCTGGGTGAGATACTGAAAGAAACAGCACTTCTTTGGGGTGGACATTCAAGGGTTGCCTGTTTGGTGCACATGTACATCAGTGTAACACCAGCTCTGCAAGTGGGAATCTGCGCTTCCTCAGCACTTCATCATAACGTCTAGAAAGAATACTGCATGTTGCTTTAGCTTTGAATTGTTGCCATCGTTAGCAATAACTTGTTTTCAGCAATGAACATTGCATTGATCTGGTGGGAAGGATATCTGTTTCTGATAAGTGAAGAAGGAAGAAGAAACGGTGACTGTTGGATCTCTGACAATACATATAGAAACCAAACGTATGAATGAAGGGACACAAAAAATGCTGAATGGCAGAATTCAGTTTAAGGCTGAAGTGCTGGATTTTGAGTGCTGTGACCCATAAGGTGCTCACTTCAGTCCCACAGTGTTATATATACAATGTACCTGCAACTTCAGAGTGGTGTGATGGAGAATGATTAGCAGTAGTAAATATCTTTGTTGCCCCGAATCTCTTAGCCTGCTATTTAAAGATGTTATGTTAAGCTTTGAACGCATACATGCAGAACTGTGCTTAAATATTTGAACTCTGTTTTTGAAGTGTATGCCAGGTACACTTTATTTAGAACTGTTCTATCATCAGAATGCTTCGTGTGCACTCCAACCCACAAACTAAAGCCTAAAACATTTAATTGGGTTCTGGGCTTGCTGTGTAATGACTATTATATCAAAGTGTGTAAACATGAAGCACATTATATTCACTTAATGAGTGTTTTTCTAAATGTAGGTAAGAAATGTTTTTGGGGAAAGAAAAGCAAAGTAAATGATAGTATTTATCATTTCCCTTCCTTTCATTTATATGGTGTTGGCCTTGGAAAAGGAGGCTGGATTTAGAAAATGCGGTTCAATGTCTTGCTGTATCTCTTTGCAGGATTAATGTTTGGAATGCCTTAGGAAAGATGCCATAGTCAAAATTAAACAGTTTGGAGCGCAGACATAATCAGAACCACTTGCCCTGATTCTGTTTTATGGTTGGGCTCTTTTATACCGATCTGTTAGAATAAATATTTGTACATTCGCTTTAAGGCTCCTTTCCATGGCTAAATCAGCACATGTTTATATACACGTACAGTATAAATACGAATTCAGCCCAGAAGTTTGCACAGCTGTAATGAATGGAATTTAGTGAATGAAATAATGCCAAAGCTGTTAATTGTACAGGAGCGAACAATGAGACAAATGTATATATTAGTGAAGTTAGTGGCTCTAGCTAGTGGTGTAGTGCATCTGCCATTTATCTGGTGCTTTTTGAAATGGAAGTGTTCTTCCCTTATTTTATTCATTTATTTCTCCCTCCTCCTCCATATTTAATTTAGAGAGTTGCTCAAGGGTTCACTTGCCTGCCTCTTCACCATGAAATTTCAGCAGTACATCTGTGTGCCTCAAGCAGTAAGTACATTGCTTTAGTCACACAAAACAAGTGTTTCTTAGGAATAGGCTCACAGGGAGAAGGCTGCTGGGGTGCTTTGGTCAGCTCTGCTCCTTTGCCTGGAGCAGCACTGAGAGAAGGCAGCAAGAAATGGCCTCTAGGTTCCACTGTAGGATGCCCAAGTTCCATCCTGACAACCAACCAGACCTAATGCTTGCAACAGTAGCACAAAGACACATTGTAAACTGATCTGAGGAAAATACCACTTAAATCAGACTGAGATGTTCCCATTTCTGAGTCTTATAGCTCTGAATAAGCTATTGCTTGAGTAGGTGTTACTGTGAGCAATAAGGAGAGATCTGGCTGAAAGAAAGAAGGTGGCTGAGAGGGGAGTCCAAAAAAACAGCTGGCAAGAAAATAAAGAATAATAAAAAATTTCTCAATCATTGTTTGTTTTGGAAAGATTGTGCTTTAAGCACATGGAAATACTTTACACATTTGAGAAGTGCTGACTTCCTACATGCCTCGTGAAGGAACAGCAAATCACTCATATAATGTAAACACATTAGTAGATTGTTCCAATATAACTTTTTGGTGCTGCTGTTCTTTTTAACAAGATACAAGTTAGTGTTTGTATGCCATTTTGATGCTCTGCTTTGGCCAAGAGTTGCATGCATCATGAATGCCCAATATTAAAGTACATGCTAAAAGAACAGCACAAAGTTATCGAACCACATTTCTTAATGCAAAAGGTTAAATGGTAGTGCTTGATGCACTCTATAAAAATAAGCATACCAGATGGTAGTGATAGACTCATGGAGAGGTAAATACCTTTTATGAAAGCATGGTTGCAACCTGTCTCATTGTATCCTGAGTTGGAAGGGATCCACAAGGATCATTGCGTCCATCTCCTGAAATCTTGCTAGAGATGATATTAAAAATGAAGAGAGGACAAATTCCCTCATAAACAGAGGAACTTTTGGTCTAGTAAGAAAAATGAATAAGATGTGAAACTTGGTACCATAATTGCAGTTGTTACTTGTGGAACTGTATAATTACAGTGCTTTTCAGAGGTCCTGAGGTCATGAGTCCTTCCTTCTGCTTTGAGGGTTTGGTGATACTTAAGTGTTCCTGACAGGGACTTGTCTAACCTGTTCCTAAAGACCTTCTGAGATGGAGGCTCAGCAGTCTCCCCAGACCTCTTCTGGTAGCAGCTCATTGCCTTTGCCTTTACGTTTTAGGGGAAGCTTTATTAATGCATTTCCTTGACACAGGGCAGGTTCATTAGTTTGTGCTCTGTCTTCATGCATGCAAAAAGCAGGTTGCTCTCTGACTCCATGTAGAAACTTGTTGTGTACTTCAAGGTGATGAGGTAAGAGGACTTCACAGAACTAGATGTTTTAGAATTTACATCTAGAAAAGAAGTCCAGATGTCTTAATTGTTGCTTAACAATCAAATACTTGATTTCTTTTGCAATTCTCTGGTAGTTTGTCTCTGCTCTACAGACTAGATATGAATTACATTTATCAACTGGTAAAGGACTCTTCAGAATTAGGAAAATACATTTACAGAGAGAAGTAAAAATATTGAAGGAGCTGTAGTAAGAGCAAAGAAAGATTTGGAGCCATTTAGTCATGTTAAAAGATTGAATTTTTGTATGTGCACAGAAAAATGTGAGCTCTTCCTGTTATAGTCCCATTTTCGTAGCACTTAGCATTTGTGAGAACACTACAGGTTTTCTTTTAATCTTCTGTTGCTGCTGATCAAAGCAGCTTTGTGTCATTCCATGATCCCCTCTATTGTTTACCTGAGGGAGGGCTGACAGCCTGGAATGGCAGAGCTGGGGAATGGGCTCACAGATTCCTCCGAGTCGGCTGTCAGCTGGATTGCATCTGTCTTGGAGACGCTTGCCTCTTAGGCACATGTGAGACTTACCTCACAGATTAGTTTTATTCTCAGCTACTCCCATTTCTTACAAAGACATGGAGCTCTTACTATTATAGAGCCTCCAAAGGAGGGCTACGAAGATGGGGGAGGGTCTGGGGGAGAAGATGTATGAGGAGCAGCTGGGGCCCCTGGGTTTGTTGAGCCCAGAGTGGAGGAGGCCTGAACCATCTGTCTGCCCATGTTGTAAAGCCTGTTCACCTTTGCAGCATTGTTAGAAGGTCTCTTCTTTGCCTTTGTCATCTTCTTTGCTTGTATCTTATTCAGACAAATTTTGCACAAGTACAGCCCTGCATTCTCGTTGGAATGTCATGCAAAGAGAACCTAAAGGATAAAAGGAGTGATTGTAGTGGGAGATGATCACCGGAAGAGACATGGAAAGTTCAGTATCCAATCCTGGTAGCAGTAACAGTGGTGTCAGGATGGAGCATGGGTTCAGGGTATTTTAGGGATGGGGAAGCACAGGGCAGAAAGTGATGGATGGGGGAGAAGAAAGGGATTTTGATAGGAGATGCTCTGGGGAGAACAAAGAGATAGGAAATGTGGGGTTGTCACTCTGACAGGGGACTTGGGGCAGTTTGGCAGAAAGGTGGGAATGAGAGTACAGTAGGAGGAGCAGGAAAGGCTAAGGAGTTCCTGTATGGGGTTGGGATTTTTAGGAGAGCTCAGTGATGGAAGGATTTGGGGAATGGATGTAGTTGTGGTTTGCTTGGTAGACAGCTAAGCATCACACAACTGTTGCTTATTACTGCACTCCAGTGGGACAGTGGAAAGAACTGGGAAAAAAATGTGTATGAGAATTCAGGGGTTGAGATAAGGACAGTTTGATAAGATAGAAAAGAGGATAAAAAGAGACCACAAAAACAACCAAACCCAAACAATCAATGTACAGTGCAATTGCTCATCACCTGCTGACTGATGCCCAGCCACCCCCCAAACAGTGGCAGCTCTCCTGGCCAGCGTCCCCAGTTTTACTGTTCAGCATGACACCGTATGATATGGGATATTCCTTTGACTGGTCCGGGTCAGCTGTCCTGGTTCTGTCCTACCCAACTCCTTGTGCACCCCCAGCCTTCTTGCTGGTAGGGCAGCACTAGAAGCTGGAAAGTCTTTGACTTAGTGTAGGCACTGCTCACCAACACTGCTATTATCGTGCTATTTTCATTCTAAATCCAAACCATTGCACAACCAGGTGCTATGAAGAAATTTATCCCAACTGAAACCAGGACAAGTGTTCTGTCACACATCTGGCTGGAGAAGTTCCTGTGTAAGGTCTGATCTCAGAGGGCAGCAGGATTGTATGCACACTTGGATGGTTTTGAACATGACAACCCACTTGCTTTATAACAGGGATTCTGGCTGTAGACAGGGGCGTACATGCAAGACCTCTGTTTCCCCACAGCATCTTCTGTTTTGATTTAATCTCTGAGATGCACCATCTTTGCTAATACCTTAATTCCCTACAAGGAAAAAAATGTTCAGCATGTTGATTGGGGCTGTGCTGGGCGTGCTGTGTAGCAGCCACTTCCTTTCTGCATCTATGCTTGCATGTAAGACACCATAGTGGACAAATTACTCAACTTCTGAAGTTTAAAATAGCACGTTTACAAATGAAAAATAGATTTAAAAATAAAGATGTTTTTTCAAAGGTTTACTCGGGGCCTGAGTTTCCAGTAGTCAGCCATACAATATACTCTCATATTGTACTAGGATACTTGCAGTAAAAGATATTTTGGATCAAAGAGATGATGTTCTGTACCAAGAAGACTTCAATAATAATTTTCCTGAAGAATGTTTGTTCAGGTGCAGAGGGTGGGAGAAGGGAATATTGTTTTAGGCAATCAGTGTTGGACATGAAAAGGTGACTTTCCCCATACATACCTAGTCTGGATTCAGTGTGTCAGTCAGGGTGTTGCTGGAAAGAATTATTGACAACATTGGCTGCTAATGAAAGAGAAGTCATCCTCCTGAATGAGTGTGTTGGTCTCTGAAAGTTTTGCTTGTGTTCGTTCCTCCTAACTTTTTAAAAGAAGAGCATCCTAAATACGAAATATTTATTAGTGGATAAGTTATTGTTGTAGTTTATTGTTCTGCTTTGCCTAAGCATAGCTGCCACAGAGGTAACTGTATTTTGGGGAAATGGGGGAGCCAGGCATAACTTGTGACGTGTTGCAATTCCATCAGAATGTGTGGCAGAGCAAAACATCCTCAGCCTCTTGCAGGGAAGACAGTAACATAGTGTAAATGTTGTATTTTATGTAGGTTCTCTTTAAAAATGTAGGATAATTAAGAATATTTTGGAAACAAAGAAACCTGCTTTGACTCACTCAGACAAATGTGAGTAGTGGTACGGACAGGAAATGGAGGGACAGAGAGCACATATGGAACAATCCATCTCAATTAGCTGGATGGAGGCCAGGACACTGGAACTTGCAACCTTTGCAAGGATTAGTAGAACATGAAATGATGGGTTTGTGTCAGTATAATGATTCTTGTGTTACTCTGAGACATTAAGAAGATCCTGGGCAAGGTAGATAGTGCACTGAAGGGTTGTGCAGGGGGAACTGTTACAGTGGAACAGGGAAGGGCAGGTAAGTAGGTTGGAGGGAGGAGCAATTCAGAACCAAATGTTGTGGGCAGCAGTAAAGAATCATGTATTTTTAGATCTGAGGGCTATTCTCTTGTTTCATCTCTTGAAAGAGAGGCATGAATAAAGGCAGTACTGCTCTTTTCTCTAAAGCAGAGAAAGAGAATGACAGAAACGTGATCCCCTGCAAGACTGTCACAAGCAGTGCTCAAGTAAACAAGACCTTTTGCTCTGTGCCATGTAGACTTGCTGACAGATCTAAACGGGATCGATGTGGGCATCTGATCCTTGCCATCGTTAGGCACTCTTTGGCACCAGGGTTTAGGGCTGCCTGTATTTGTGTACCTGTGGGCATGCAGACACGGCTAGTGGGGGGGAAAAAAGCCACATCCATCCAAAACTATATATAAAGCTTTCCAGCTGTAATGCTGCCCTTAGAGCAGTAGGATCTTAGAGCTCATAC
This sequence comes from Gallus gallus, assembly GCF_016699485.2. Taxonomy (NCBI): domain Eukaryota; kingdom Metazoa; phylum Chordata; class Aves; order Galliformes; family Phasianidae; genus Gallus; species Gallus gallus. Next base: position 53,823,101 of record NC_052536.1, on the reverse strand, counting down.
AAGTAAAGTTTGAGGAATAATCCATTAGTAAATAATCAAAGAAGCTCATGCCTTTCCAAAAGGGCAGCAGTTTCTGTGAAAGCTGATGGTAACGATACTGGAAGTGGCACCATTTTCTTTGCTTTCTTTTGGAGTGAGTTTTGAGCTGGTTCATAACTGCAGTTCAGAAAAAGCATAATTCAAGGAGCTTTGTTGTAAGGATTTCCCACCAGCCACTGGCACGCTGTCATATGGATGAAGTTGGAGGGCTATCATGTGGTCTGCTTGACAGGAGAGAACTTGGCATAGAACTTCAACATCTATATCCTGGTGTTTAATGTCTGTTGGCACCATCTTAGCTGTGCGTGCATACCAAGGATTCCCTTTTGCATTTGTTCCTACTAGTGCGTTATTAGGGTTTTATTCATTGCGTGGGGAGAGGAAGATGGCTTGGCTTCAGAGCTGATGGGAGGATGTATGGGGGATTACAATGGAAACTATCTGCCTCCTTCATCTTCACCCATTCAGTTTTCACTTATTTATTCTATGTACTCCTTTGTGAGATGCCTTGAGCTTGAATTCCCATTTTGATTTATATAGAACCTGAAGCCTAGACAGGGTAAGACCATTCAAGAAAATGAAACGTTTGGAATAAGAAGAAAAACCCCCAAAAAACAAAAAAAACCAACCAACCAACACAAAAAAACACCTTTAAGCATAGTGTTCCATTAGTATAGTTTTACTGATAGTGTTGTGTACAGCTTATGTTAAAAAGCAGCATAAAACATAACTTACATCTGGTTGGTTAATTTCGGATACAAAATCAAACAAATACGTGACACTGAAAGCAAAAGAAGTGTTGTACTCATTTAACTGTTGGTTGCTCTTAAACCTTAAGTAAGATAATGGCTGTAGCTGGGCTTTTTTTTTTCCTGTTTGTTTTTGTTTCTGTGAAGAATGAAGTATAAATACAGCTGAATTTTTATTTCTAATTTATTTTTATTTATGGAGAGTACACGACCACTGCAGCTTTTCAAAACGTGGATTTTCTTCTGTAGGAAGAAACCTCTCATTAGCACTCAGGATACTTGATTCTTAAGTAAAACACTGCATATCATGCTGATTCATCTTCGATTACCTTCAGGCTATCTCTAATCCATCCTAGTGGTATTATCAGGCTTGGAAATCCATGAGTGGACTGTTTTTAAGGTAGCAGATGAGGACCTACAGAGGGAAAGTACATTTATTTGGTAGAAATTCTGGCTGAATGTTATGTAAGGAAGACCTCTGCAGCTCTGATGCTATGAAGGTGCAATATGAACTTGGGAAAGATGGAACGGTGGCACATTTCTTTTTTTACTTGTATAGGGAAATGTTCGCGGTTGTGCACTGTTGTGTTTGATTTCACTGATGGGAAAGGAGGAGGAGGAAAGCTAAGGAAAGACCAGGGGAGGCTTTAGGAAGGCCATACCTGATAGCCTGTGTGTTAGTGAATGTGAGACAAGGGGAGGGACAGGGGCTTGGGCTGAAAAAAACAGATGACTGCCACGTGTGTGTGCACCGTCACTTGTCTGTGGCTGCTCCCATTGCAGGGGAAAGGAACTTCTTAGGGGAATTCAGAGGTTTAGATAAGAGAGTGTTTGTTTCAATCAAAATGCTTCAAGTTGATTCCAAGAGGCTATCAGATGAAGCTAGTTTGAACATGAGTTTTTGGAATGGAGTATCAATGCAGCTTTGGGTGGGTTTTGTTTTGGTTTCACTGTCTTCCCCAACAGGACATGTTGAAAAATCAATGAGGAAATACGAAGGAAGGTGGATGATGTGAATGATACACTTACTACTCTGTTCTAGCGGGTTCATTGAATTTATAAAACTTGTCCCTTTCGTAATTAGTACTTAAAATTTACATTTCTAAACTCAGTCTTCTATTTTATCTGCATTTGGGCTTGCGAAGTATTAAGTTGACAGCATGGAAAATAACTTTGTCGATGCTTTCCTACTCTTCTGAAATCTAATTAAAAACCTGCAAATGTTGTCATTCATCATTTTACCATAGCAGTGTGTTTCCTATGGAGACAGTCTAATATCCTGCAGCAACTTCGTGGCATTACAAAAGTAATTAATGTCCCCTTTTAAGGCAGTGTGTGTTGCTACAATGTGGAATAATACTTCAGTGTTGTAACTGAATGGAGTGCTAGGAAACACCAATCCCTGGTGTATAGTAACAGGAAGTATGAATACTATTTATTAATGATAATAAAAAACACCTTCACACACATGCTTTTTCTGGGCATATCCTCATTTTGGTAAATGACAGTGAATTTTAGTTGCAGAAAAATTTGAGAGTAAGAACAATTTGTGTAATAAAGAAAATCTGTTTATTTAAAAGCCTTTAGAAGTTGTAAAAGATAGACTTTCTCTGTATGAGAGGGATGACTGTTGTGCAATAATGCCCCTTCATTCCCCTTTCATAATAAATCTCAGCAGAGTATTCATCTGAAGGGCTGGATGCCAAAAAGAACAGGTTCGACTTGTCTGTGAGGATTTACACCACACTAAAATGCACAACTGCTTTTGTAGAGGTCATTGTGAAGGTCACAGAGCTCACATGCACTGCTGAATGAGAGCAGCCTATAACAATAGCGTGAGCGATTGGTCTGTGTGAAATCAATATTTAAAACCTCATATGAAATGTAGCAATAAGCTGGAGTCTTTAAAACACAGCTTCAAAGCCTGCTTTGCAAGGGTGAGTGGTCTTTTCTTGCAGGAGTTTGCATCTTGTACCTTCTGCTGATTGTAACTCCCAGATGAAAATGTAAGATTTTTCTCAATTCTTGCCAACGAACACTGAAATAATTTAGTATGCTTAGTATAAGCACTTAAACTGTTAATGATTGCATGAGGGTGCTTTCTTTGTCCAGTTAAAAAAATAAACTCAACTCGTCATTGCAGTGGATCAGGTTGTCTGAAACTGGGAGCACTTTGTTTTAAAGTAAGGTCTGAGCCTGACCACAGGGTCGCTATGTCTTTAAATAAAAGATGATGATCATTTCAAATGGCAACCGGCCATTGGTGGGGCTTAGTGCAGAGATTAATTAGTAAAATTTGGAATGCGCTACAGCAAATGCAGCTGATTGGCAATAGCATGTGGAGCAGCAACTGGTGGAAGCCTTGTGCTTCTGGGCAACAGAGGTATTTCCAAAAAGACTTAAGAGCGCTGTGATGTGTTATTCTTTAAATGGAACTGCACTGATTGCATCAAATGGCCGTTTATGCAGCTTAGTAAATGCAGAAATTAAATAAATCTGATGTGGGTTGCAAAAGAGAGCAGATTTTCAGGTTGCTTTGATGTGATTAGGTGCATTACGTATCGATGCCCCAAATGTCACTTTACAGAGGATTCTGATTTGCCTGCATTGCATTTTGTGATATTTTATTTTTTACTATGGAGACCAGTGTTAGACGCACTGTCCAGCGCTGAGGTATGATTTAGTCAAATAAGGCCCTGCAGTAAATGCAGTTAATTCAATGGCTATTGAGGTGAATCGCTTCTTTGCTCTACTTCTTAAAATAGTATGGGTTGCTGCGGCTGCGTGTTTGTATGATTTACAACTGTCTGCTATCTTCTTTTTAATGTTTTAAAGACATAATCAGAGAAATTTGGAAACTGTCACTGTAAATTAGCTTCTTAAGGATGCTCGATACAGTTTGTCCGAGTAATGGACCCAATTATACATAATCCCTAATGAGACTGTTTTCTCAATTTGTGTAGGCTGTGGAATTGGGGCCCAGGTAATAAAATTAAGATGTTGTATGTAATGAATTACTACTCTTAAGCAGGTACTCGGAAGCCCTATCTACTTCTTAAAATTTCTCTTGCTTTGTATTACTCTCTTGATGCCCACCTGCAATTAAAGAGGCACGGCTAAGCATGTTTTAATCAGTTTCAGAAGTGGGTGTTTGCTTCAAAAATGGCCCAAGCAACTTAATGGTCTGGTAGTATTCATCTTACTGTAAGCTTCCACAAGTCTGCCTTAGTGGACAAGCCAGCCTGATCATGGCAATAGTCACGTTAAAATGATGATCTAAAGGTGATCATCAAGGTGGTGATGATCTAAAATGATCATCTAAAGGTGATCTAAAGGAGCCTGCTCACATAAGCTGCAGATCATCCTGGCTCTGACCCAGAAAACCCTTAAGCTATGAAACGAAGCAAGCACGTCCTCATCCTCGCTTCACTCTTAGCTCCATTACTCCATCGTTGCTGTGTGCTCAGCCCTGAGGGCTACCGATGGCCGGCAGCACTCTGCGGGCCCAGCACGGCCTGAGCGAGCTGCTTGGCTTCCAAGCAGTGTGCGTGGGCTGCCAGGGGACGCAGCGGGGATTGGGGCTGTCAGGGTGCTGGCTGCTTCTCTCAAGGCCTGTTTCTGCAAGCCCCTGCTTCCTAGGCCGTTGTGGTTCCTGCCATCGGTAATTGCAGCCGAACGGATGGGCTCAGTTTACGCAGTCGCGTTTAGGCTTGCTGGGCTCTGTCGGACTGGACTTGCAGGCCGCCATCCAGGCGAAGCAATCAGCATGGGACTGCTTCTTTTGCCTTCTGTGCCTAAAATGAGTAATTTTTGGTAATGTTGATTCAACTTAGCATCTGTGTCTAAGCCCCAAATAAGCGTCTGATGAAATTTCCTCATAGCAAATAGATTTGTTGGCTTGAAATGCCTTTGACTGAAGCCTGTGTGTAAACCCTCACAGGAATGGGGCATTATAGAGTGTTGCAAAATGTGCACTGATAGCATTTGTTAAGAACTGTGTAATTACTGTGCTGGGTTACTTGTGTATCAGGGTATATGCATATGTGACAGAAGTGGCTATGAGCACAAAAAGCATCTCCTTTCAGAGTGCACTATCCAAGCACTGCAGTCGGCACTCTTATTAACTGAGACTTGGTTATTTTTTAGACTAAATAAGCAGCGTGCACGTACACTATACACAACCAAGTACATTATAGATAATAATAAAAAGCAAACTGTAGCATCTGATAGAAACAAACGTATGTGCATTCTGTGATGTGTTATCCTGACTGAGCTGCTCGTTTGCTGTGACTGTATGACTTAAAGAGTATCACTGCACGATTGCCTTTTGGTATATGTTTAAAATAAGGAAGATTAAGTCTGAATTTCCTTGTCTGGATAGCAGCAAGCAGTGGCTGTGACTCCCAGCTTCTGCTAACGCCCCAGGGCAGGCTGCCATAGCCACTCCTGCAGGTGAGTCTGAGATGAGACAGCTTCCTAAGGTGAGCTGTTTTCCTTGCAGACCTCTCAGATGCTGCAGGTTTCAGTGCTCTGTCCTACCAATAGACGTTTCAGCTACTCAGTGGCGGCTGTGAAAAGGAGATGGAGAGAGAAAACTTGATACGGAGTTGTGGTTTCACTGGGACCCAAGATTAATGTGAAGTCAAGGGCAAAAACATGGCTTTCAGTCCATTATTGATTGAAAACGGTGTATGCCCAGAGTTAGGGCAAAGCCAGTTAAGCTGGTGGTGATTTTTATTTTTAAAGCTATCTGTTGCTGCGAATACAGTTTTCATGAGTTGTACATATTACCTTTCTTGGCAGATCTTGGAGACTTAAATAAAAAAGCAAAATCCCACTCTGTATAAAGATGAGTGTGCTGAAGGCTTCTTAAGCAGCTTGCAGTGAAATTGGGGCAGGGTAGAGGAGGAGAATACCTTCTCCCTCCCCCCCCCCCCCCCCCCCCCCCCCCCCCCCCCAAGTGCCTGCTCTTGGGAAAGGAAACACAACAAAATATCATTATTCACAGTACTCAAGGCTTTCTGATTTGCTCCCATTAACTTCACTGATACAGTATCAGTTACCCCATGCCGGTGAGGAAGGGTTAGTGTTTCGTGTAATGGAGTGGAACGGCAAAGCAGATGCAGGGCAGCCCAGTGTTGCCTGGTGGATGGCTTCCAGGTAGATGGAGATTGGGGCTGATAGCTCAGAAGGCAGATCTTCATAGCTGGCCAGAAAATCAGCTTGGCTGGTGAGTCCAGAAGTGCATGCGCGTGTGCTTAGTCAGTCTCTTGTGTACCTGTGTGATTGTACCGCTGATTAAACTCAAAGGGCTTGGCAAATCCTATTTGTGTGGGAAGCTTGAGTGCAAAAACTTGCCTAATTTACTTTATTTAAATCAATATAATCCTGCTTAAGGCGTTTTGGAAAGCACATCTGAGTGAATGGTGTTTTAAGTTAACACAGTGTCTTTCGTGTTCACAATAAAAGCTAGTTTCATTTGAAAAGGGTGTGCTTATGGTTACCTTATACAAACTTGTGCCATATTAAATGTAGAAGAACTCAATTCTCCTGCGTGCACACATTGTCTTTTGTGAAATTTGTACTTGGAAGATTTAATATCTCGAAGTTTGCTTTATGATCGGCGATTCTTTGAACTCACAAACAAGAAAGTGTGGATAACTTCAAATGGGTATTTGAAGTCTGATTCTCAGGAATGCATATGTTGATTTTTGACCTTTCAACATGAAGTTTGATCTCTGTCTTAAAACAGAGTATTCCGGAGGAAGTGTAAATAGAAGCAGAACTTTTTTTAGCTATCTTTAAAACATATTCTGTCTCCTAAAGACGGGAACTTTATTCCAGAGATCCTGGTGATTCAAACCACAAAGGTCCCGATTCAGCAGTCGATCTCTAATCAGCAAAGCTCACTTCTGTCCTGTTACCTTCCTTTGGGAGACGTGGATCCGTAGTGTGTTAGACCTGAATGTAACGTTACTGGTAACTGTGAAGCTCCATAGAATAGAGAAGAACTAAGGGTGGAAGCTGGCTGAGCTGATTTAGAGTTTTATATAAGCACATAAAGCTGCAAGTTGTCCTGTTGTGTTTGGTTTTGAAACGCTCCTATTAACTACTTTGACATCTCGCTTTTATTCTCAAACATCTGCTTTAGATTGTTTGCCATAAAAGTGTAAGAATTAATCTTGCCCACATTTTTGTTATTGCTACCAGAAACCGAACTATTTTTATTACTTCTTATGTAGGGATTCGGACTTCGTAGTTCAGAGTTGAGAAAATGAGCTTGGTTTTCTTTTTTTTCTCTCCTACAGGTAAAGTTAAATTACAGTTTTTAAATGCAGAAAAGTGCTGGACGTGGCTTTTTAAGCCGTGCAGTAAGCTCTGCTTTGCTATATTTGGCTCAATATTGAGAGTTTTAAGGGAATTCAAATGATCAGCTCATTTTGGATTGTTTCTCAGAACAGCATCTGCCCCGAGCCAGAGTTGGACATTTGCATCGTGTGCGGAGAGCTCAGTGCCTATTTTCCTGCATGGAAATAACATACGGGCAAGCTTTCATTTCTTTGGCTTACATATGTTTAGTCCTTTGATTAACAAATGCTTTAATACCTGTTCTTGGAGCTTCCCTTTCCTTGGAGTACGGCTAGGTTGTGGTGCTTCCCCGAAAAGAAAGAAGGAACCACGGCATGCGACTGCAGTGAAACCCTCATCACCCTTTGCTGCACTGCATTTCAGTGATTTCCCTCTGAATTTCAGGGCATCCCGCTGGTGTGGGTTCATCCAGTACTTATTTCAGAGCTTATCACTCTTCCTACAATGGAAGTGTTGTTTTTAAGGCAGAACTGTCTTGTTGTAAGCCTGTAGCAGGAAATACCCATGCAACCTCTGTAACTCGCTGGAAATCTGATGTTTGTGCTGCAGTTGCTTTCACAGCAGTCTCCTCTTTCAGAATCTGTGGCAACACTTGCTTTTTTTTTTTTAATTTGAATACAAGTGTTTTAGCTGAGGGACTCACAAAGGAGCCAGTGAATGAGATAAAACAGATGAGGCATCTCCTTATGTTTTAAATAGATAAATAGGCTTTTTTCTAGGGCTAAGTGAAATAAGCGTGTGACTATGTTGCTATTCTGTTGCCCGCTTCTCTTTTCCTCTGAGTGAGCCTGTCGATTTTTCACAGCAGGAACCGTTCCTTTTTGCTTGTTCTAGGGATGCTTTAGATGTTTCTGGTTGTTGTGCTTCAAGGAGCTACAAATCTGCAGCCCCTGGAACCACGGGAACACACGGGGCTGTGTCAGTATCTGAGTACACAGAGGGACTCTTGGTGCGGCGCTCCCAGGAACAGCCTGAGCGTGCAAATAGAGCTGCTGGTCCTGTGAAGTTCTGGGGATCCTGTGCAAAGTTCTGCTAGGATTCAGGTGCCACGGGAATTATACGCCACTTGGAAAGCCGACACTGCTCTGTAATTCAGGTGCAAGTGTCATTTTGCTACACGCAATTAAAACAGAGATAGAAAATAAACCTCTCAAAAAGGACAAGAGAACATTTTGTGAGTATTTGTGAGTAACGCAGTTGCTTCTGCCCTAGAGAGTTTCATATTAAAATTAACGTGCGTTTACAAAGCAGCGCGTGAACCGTGTGTTTTATTTCCAGTGCTTTCTGCATGCAAGTGAGAAAAAAGGCTGGAAATAAACTCCTTCCCACTCTGTTCTGAAAGCAGTAATTTGTAAATATGTTGCTGAGAGGTTTCAGTTTTCATTTAAAATTTATAGTAAATGTGGAGCATAAATATTTTGAAGATGGGTCATGCACTGCTAATGCGTGGTGATGCTGTCTTCATTTTTCTGCTTTGGGCTGAAGTTGTTCTGAGTGTCTCCTCGTTGCTGATTGTTCATTCAGACTTGCTCTTCTCCTGTTTTTCCTATTCTTTTCTTGCTTCCCATCTGCCTTTATTGTCTTTTCGTATTTTATTCCTTTCTTTGTTCCCATTGCTATAAAAACTTGCATGCTTGCTTTTGCCAGAGAGTTATCAACTTCTAGCAGTCCCTCCTTAAAGTCCAGCTATTCAAGGAATCTCACTTTATTTCTTTATCATTCAGACACAAGCCATTCTGGTTGTGGTGTTCTGCATCTTTATCAACCTTTATCTGGGGCTAGGCTGTATGCTCAGCAAAATAGGGGAATATGTCTCAGATTTTCACACATGGAATTTCTCATCTTTTCTAGACTGAGGTCAGCTTTCTGTTCAGTTGTGTTATTTTAAGCAGTGTTTCTTTAAAAATTGTCCATCAGACTCTGCATTCCTTAAGGATGAAATTGTTTAGCTGGAGATATTTGTGGTTGAGGAAGCTGCTGCAGAGGATCCCAGGAAGGAGCGGGCGATGGGTACAGTGATATATGGCTGTTCATGATCTGCCATCGTGTTCACCAATAAAACAGCTATGTTTTGCAAGTTCCATTGTTCTCCAGGAATTCACAGAGTTACAGTGCTAAATTATTTTCTTGCATAATTGAGGCATCGAATCAGCGTAATACTCAACTGCACTGCAGCCCACCAGGAACAGCAGCAGGTTCAGCTGCACTGAGGCTCAAGCAATTGTTGCTGGCTGGTGAGTGATGCGTAGCTATTGCTGTGCTCTGATCCCCATTGTGTGCCTGTTCTTCTCTGAAAGTTACGTGTCGTGATGCACAAAGTGGCACTTGTCAAATTGATTTCTATTTCACATCCCTTGAAAAATTCGGCCCTTAATGGGAGTATTTAAAGCCGTATTATATTAAGGCCTATAATCCTGTAATTAGACTGGCTACTGCAGAGCTTATGCTCTGTTGAGAGCCAAATCAAAATGATTGAGGCTCCAGAAGTCTGATGGTAGAAATGCAACAAAAGTTTGCTTAATTCTGCTTAATGCTGCAATATTGACATAGCACACTGGGAAACAGCAGAGCAAACTGCACAGAACACTGATGCCAAGTCACCCTCTCTGAAGCTTGCCTCTGGGGTATGGAAAGAAGATGCTGGTGTGCCACGATAAGCATGATGCATTGCACTAAATGGAGTATAAGCACAGAGGAACTGAGACCAGGTTGGGACCAGCGCTGAGCAAGACTGAGAAATGAGCCCTGAAAACAAGGGTGCTGACCTGCGGGCTCACAAGTTGCATGAAAATACCATTGTGTTTTAATCCTCTCTTTCCAGAAACGGTGCTGTCTTGTGTTGTACAGTGCTGTCCTTTGAGCGGTGAGAGATTTTGAGGAAAGCTTGCCAGAGCTGTGGAGTCAGTGCTGAAAACGAGTGCATGACTCGGTCCCACAAACATCCAGCCTATCCCCTGGGTCAGGGCTGTGCTTCGACAGCTTGCTGCGAGATGCTGGTGGCACACAGGCAGCGTCATCCATGGATGGAAAAAAGGGCAGAAGACTTTTCTGTAAGGAGTAGTCACTAAATCCTGATGCTGGCACTGAACCAGAGTTATATTTCAGCTTATGCAATGGACGTAGACTTTCTTCCAAGAGATTAGAGAAATGTGGCTTTTTGGCAGGAACTTAAAGATAAGTCTGGTCAAGTAATTATTTCTGTCAGAAAGTTGTAAGGAAAAGCTGGGAGGCAAGTATAGCTGAACACATGCAACTATGTGGTTAATTTCCCAGATACAGGTTTTCATGTAACTGACCGCATACGTGACTGTCTTTGGTAGCAGCTTCTTCTGTGCTGATGAGCTCTTGCTGTGTTCTTGCCATTCGTAAAGAAAGCACAGCTTTTAAATCCATTTTGGCATTCAAAATCAAATTACTGTGGGGGGGAAAAAAAAAGCCTACATCTACTCATATTGGTAAGAGGCATCTGAAGTCATCGGCCCCCGAGGGAAGTGGGGTGTGGGTCCTTTATCTTTGTCCTGCCACACATGGTCACATTCTTCATTTTGAGATCAGTAGCAAAAAATTGCATGGATTTTGATGGTTTCTGTGTCAGATCATTTGTTCTCTTTCTGCTTAGCTACTGGGGGATCCCCTTAGCACTTCTCACAATTGTGTAAAGAAATTAAATTTATTGTTGGTTTTCGAAAGCAGAAGAAAGAACAGTTGGTTTCAGATATTTCAGTGCTCGGAAAAACCTCACTGGTGTAGGAATCCTAGGCCAGGGAATGGAATTATGCATTTTAGTTTGACATTTTTCTTGTTTATTTGAAAAAGCTGTGGAAGACAGGGAGGGTAAAGGTTAAAATAATATTAACTGAGCCCTCCAAATCTATCAATTTCATTCTCCTTTTCCTGAGTATTACTGTAGTCAAACAAGGTAGTTAATCAGAATCAGAAAGCCACATTAGCATTGCTGACATGGATTTGTCAATAAAGTGGGGAGGGTGGAGACTGAAAACCCAACTCTTGGCTCTGGCTGCACTGCTTGGGATGTTTGCATTAATATTGTTCTGAAGGAAATTCTACTAACGTGGAAATACATACACAAAAGCTGAGTCTGTCGTGAGTTTAAAAGTGAAGTGGTTTTCCAAGACTGCTCGTACTGAAAAACTGAAGGAATTTAAAGTATTGTTTTACCACTCCTTGCAAGCATTTGGATAATGACAGGCTCAAGTGCAGCGCAGCAAGAAGAGGTTGGGCTGAGTTCTGCAGCGCTGCGTAAGGTCGAGCTGCAGCAGTCGTGTCCTGGAGCCCTGTGCTGTGCAGCTCCATCCACACTTGCCAGCAGCTCCGTGTGTGCAATCCAGTGGGGCAGGGAGTGGCACCCAAATGCGGCACTGCTGTGAGTTGAGCCAGTGAGACTCAGCACTTAAATACTGCTGTTTCTGTTATCTGCCTGCATGGTGCATTCTGTTAGTGCGCTGATAGCAGTCCTGGGGAAGTTCCTAAGCAGAGGGAAATGTGAAAAGCAAAAAGATCAGCCACACCATCTTGTCCAGCCACCTCTAGTACAGAAGCATGCACTGCCTGGACAAGTTTTAATGACCCCAATCTCTGGCTTCTGTCTCTTGCCCGGGGATGTTTTTGTGGAATAACTGTTCCTCTTTTTTCCCCTAATAGTTCATTTTTGGTGTTGTCATTCTGCTTTCTCCTCCTCTTTGGCACTTCAAGTTTCTGGGAAGGCCGCTGCTTGTTTTTCCTTTTGCTGCAGAGGGAGGGAGGTGCAGGAAGCCGGTGTAGTTTTGGCACCAGGGAAAGTGAGAGACGAGAGGATGGGAAGCAGTGGGAATGCTGCACGTTGAGCTGCAATTTCTGGACTTGGCATGCTAAAAGAACCTCTTTCTGCAAGCAGGCAAATGCTGACACACCTGGCATTTGGCAAGCCTCCCTGCACAAGCTCTAATGCTCTAATAGACTGAAGTGGGCTGTGATGTTTCCTAGAAGGGCATTGTTTGGATTTACTGTTTTTGTTTGAGATAAGCTTCTCACCACTGCAAGGGCAGCTCTTTGCATCTGTGTATATAATCTGTGAATCGGTGTTTGTTTGCTTTGTTTTTCTTAATGCCATGTTGCATCACAGGATGAAATGAAGAAAAGACTCCTTTTTTCAAAATTACTGTTTAAAGTTAGAGCTCTCAAACAAGGCATGTCAAAGAGCAAAAAGGAGATCAATCCTTTTTATTTGTAGCACAAGACCATTATTTAACACACCCCTCACAATTCAGTCCTCCATTCGTTCAATTTAAAACCATGCAGTACAGAAATGGAAAGTCAGTTGCTCACAAATCCGTTCCTGTGCAATCTTGTACATGAGGTTATATGGATAAGCAAATGCCTTTGTTCTAATTAGCAGTGTTTGGTGGTTGGGTTGTTTTTTTTTTTGAGGTTCTGTACATTCCAAGATGTAGAAGGCAGCTATAGTGACTAGAATAATCGCAGAGAAAGACTTCTATGCCATGAAGATAGAGGGTGGGAAGGAGAAGAGGCAGGAAAATCTGTTGTCTTTGTTCTTGGAAGTCTTTTCTGTCTCCATTTGGATGCTGTCAGTTTCCTTTACACAAACATTACAGCATCCAAAGGGAATTAGAGATACTTACCCATGACCACAACGTCAGTCTTAGGTTTGTCAGGAGAAAAGCAGAGTCTTGAACCTCGTGCCTTTATTTTGGTTTTAGCATGCTAATAAATGACTGCTAATGCTGGAAAGAGGTAGGACTGGCTGTCTAGGTGGAATACAGGAAATTTATAAGTCTTACCTCAGAGATGCGAGATGGTTTGGGGATCTGTAAAAATGCTGTCTAAGTCCTAACTAATAGTTACTATCTCTTGTGATGTCTGAAGTTACATGACAGTATAGCAGACATTTGTGCAATAGTAAGGGATGTCTCAGGACAGAGACACAAAAAGGGAATGCTGCTGGACAGAAGGATTTTAGCTGCCTGAATTGGTCATATGGAACCTTTCAGCATTATTTATTGTAAATGCATCTTAGCCCAACATCAGTGCAAAGATAAAGGGCGATGTTTTTATTGGTAAACTTTTATTGACTTCCATTGTGACCCCTCTGCACAGACGTGTGCAGCTCGATGTTGGGACCCCCATGTAATTGTGTGGGGCTGCACAAGCAGGAAACAGCCTGCCCTGAACTGCTGGATGTCCAAAATACCTACAGAGCTGGTGTGCTTGTGGGGTTTGGCCAAGATTCAGCCAGGAATGTGGCTTGTGGCTCTTGTGCTTCCCTCCAGCCCATTCGCAAGGCAAGGAAGATGAAAATCTAGTTTGTAGGAAAAAGCCTATAGCTACAGGCCAAGCAGCTATAGGGCAGTTGCAAAAGGCAGTTATGTATTTTTCCCGTTGCTAAGTGGAATTTAATCCATGTTGCCAAAGCCCATCAGCTAAAGTTGTGATTTTGGGAAAGGAAAACAAATGAGCTGTGTCACACAGCTGCACGATCTCCTTGGGGTACAGATGTGCTGGCCAGGTCCAAAGAGATGCAGTCGCTTTGCCATGCCAGAGCACACGATGCTTCCTAACACTCACACCTTGGCCTGAGATGGGAATGAGGAAGGCCAAGGAGATAAAGAGCGCTTTGAGACTGTGCTTGATAAACCAGAAATGAGCTGCCTGTGTTTAATGGTGAAAGTAATTGTCTGTTGGAGCAACTCACTGATAGGATGTCTGAAATCTGTAAGTCTGGATTGGATGCTGTTCAAAAGGAGCTTTGCCTGAGCTGCCAGTGGCAGTCCTTGGGCACCATAGAGGAACATGCTGGCAGCCCAAGGATGGACAGTGTTTGTATGCAGCCCTGCTCTCTGGGACAGCTTGGTATGTTGTTTTTGCAGCATATACCTCATTGAAGGATCCTGCCATGGCTCTGTGGCTTTCCCCTAATGTTTAGACCAGTGCTTGCCGTGCAGCTGGCATGCTGACCAGTCAGCCTCTCAGTGTCCAGATGCAGCTCACCTGTGCTTAACAGCTGACCACTGTGAGAGCAAATAACCATTGTGATCCCTTGCAACCTCTGGCATCTTGGGAATCCCACAGAGGAAGACAGATGAAATATTTTCATCCTATCCTACCAGGATTTCCCAGACGGAGATGGGCATCTGCAGCAATATGAATGGTGAGGAAAGGGACTTGTGATGAGCCCAGTCAGTTTGTCAGGAGCCTTCCTGCGCCTCTTGGCCAACGTCAGCAGGAGTTGCTCTCATTAAAAAAGTGTTAGGAATGCACCAATGGCAACTCTGCGAGCAGCGAGCAGCTGTTCTGGTGATGCCCTCCAGAGATGTGGCTCCTGCAATCTGAGCTGCTCCCTTTTTCCACACACAAGTAATTTCCAAAAATATTTATCGAGGTTTTGATCTCTGCCTGAAACTGAATTTTCTTTTCTATGGCTGGAACAAAATTCCTCAGGATTTGCAAAGAGTGAGACTTTTCACTCACCAGATGAGGGGGTACGCACGTAAAATGTTGATATGTGTTTCCCATTCACTTTGGTTGGAGGTGCAGTGGTTGTTAAATCTTTAAATATGGATGTCTCATTCAAACATTTGTTTCTTACAATGGATGTTATCTGCCCACATCAGCAGAGTTGCAAAGTACGCTATTTTCATCATCTTGAATGGATTGGAAATTGACAACTTCTAGCAATGTAAAAAGAGACCCTGCGTTTGTATCTCAAAAAACCACCTAAGAATATTAAGGCTAAATTTTTAACCTTTCTTTTCCTGCTTTTTAAAACGTGTGGTTGCCTGGTTCTAATGCTGCTGCAATAGCTCGTGGCAAAGAAATAAATGTGCTGTGACTGTGGATGTTGGAGTGACTCATGGCTGACTTGCAAACTTTCTCCACCATGTTTTGTTTCCAACACTGGCACGCCACTACCAGCAGCCCCTCCTGCCTTGTGAGCAGTGCAGAAAGGCCACAGCTATCGTTTCCATCACAAACACAAAGCTTTTTCGATGGAAATCTTGAGCCGTAGAGTTCAGCCTTAATCCATGATAGGACATCTCAGGAAGGTCATTGTCCCCAGCCACACATTTAATTATCAGCTTTCCCTTTCTACTGACTTTTTTTTTCCTGTTTAGTTAATTTTAACCCAGTGTCCCACGTGAGGAATCTTTAGTTCCCAGCTGGGGGAGTAGATGCGTCTTGAGGAGTCCCAGGGAGCTGAAGCTCAGTAAGTGATCAGCAGTGGGAGCCTGGGTTAAACATGGCATTACACCATGGAAGGTTTCCGATCTCCTGTTGCAGACAAAATGTCTACATGAACAATACTACTACTTTCCTAAATTCCTGCGTTTTGCAGATGTGAAGGTCAGTTTCTGTAGGGGAAGCCAGGCTATTTTGGGGGAATTCACAATGCTCTGTCTTTTTGCTGCCGCTGCTAATTTTTGTGAGCACCATAGAATACAGTAGAAAATTGAAACTGTGTGAAAGATCAACAAATCAGTGTAGAATGTCACGCAGCAACATCTGTTAACTTTGGCTCTATCTCATATCCTCCTGACCCCTCCTTTGCAGCCACAAGTCTCCTGTTTTGTGAGAGCTTGGAGTGATAGGGACTTGGAGAGCAGGGGAAGGAAAGTCTAGCAGTTTCTCAGTGTTCTGAAGGGCTTGCAAAAGTACCATGTGGAATTAAAATTTTATGCTTGTGTGTTTCTGTATTTTTAGTTATGAAACAAATGGGAATTTGCTGAATGAATTAATTGTATTGCACCATAAAAGTCTTATCTGGAGAGCCGTTATATATTGTAGCTTACAAAGTCTGCAGAGAGAAATGAAAGAGGCTTCCCTTTCTAATTAAGGCCTTCAGGAACTCATTGATTACAGAATCTAATAGGTTCACTCAGAGACATTTGTTTGATATTACTTCTGATAAATGAGTTTTTTTTACCTACTGGTAATTTTACTAGCAACACTGGAGGCAGCTGCTCTCTCTAACGGTAAGTTTGCCTGCAATAAAACTTTATCCTTTCCTTCCTATCTTGTCCAAATAGCTACAAATAGTGAAACATGAGTTCCAAACTGTAGATCACAATGAAAACTTCAAATCTTGAAGAAATGAGCGATGCAGTAGACAGTATGTCCTTAGTGGGGATGGTCTTTGTCCAGACCAGCTTGATGCTCTATGCTCGTTCTTGCAATGAATTTAATAAGTGTAAACAAGACTATGACCTGCTTTATGGACATTTATTTATCTCTTTTTATTTTTTTTAACAGGGTCAGCATATTTCATTAGCTCCCATTCAAAAGCTGGAGGAAACTTTGTATGAGTATCAACCTCTGCAAGTGGAGACATATGGGCCACCAGTTCCAGAGCTTGAAAGTTTGGGAAGACTGGGGTAAGTAACACAGCAGATTTTCATTCCCATTTCACAGCATTAAAGCTGAGATGGCTACTATCTTCACTTTCCCAGCATGTAGGTTCTTTTACATATATATGTATGTAAAGGATCTTAATGAAATATTAGACTTCCTGCCCAACCAAGCAACATTTTGTTTGGGTGGATAAGCTAAAATTTTTGGTCTTCAAGCCTTTATAGATCTATTGAGAGCTGGACTGGATTGCATTAGTGTTTTTAACGTTGTCCTTGGCAGTCGCAGTGAAGTAGCTGTTCATTTTCAGTTGCACGGTATTAAAAAAGAAATAAATAAAATTCTGGGGCTTAATTTACCCAGCTGTAAGCCAGTAAAAATATTAAAGTTGGGCCTTTTGCCATGGAAAAGGGGTAGTTTTACTTGTCGACTGCTGTCTACAGTCAAACTGCGTTTGTGAGAAATGAAGCACAGAGCTTAACTATGTCAAGAAGTATAATGTAGGGCTGGTCCAGCAGCTTGGCAGCATTGTGGTGTGCAGCCATGTTTGGAAGTGAGTTTGGGAGCTTGCTGTGCCTGGGTAATGGAGGCCGGGAAGGCCAAAAGTGATGTCTGCCCTCTGAAGAAGTGTTCGTAGCTGAAATGTCACCTGAAGATGTGTAGCTGTGAGGATAGGGAGTATCCCTAAACTGGTTGTGTTCTGACTTCCAAGGTCACAAGCACTTAGAGCTGCTGGGAAATGATGTGGCAGAGTGAATGTGAGATCAGGCAAGAAGTACATAAAAAATAAAAAATAGTTATTTACCTTAATGCTTATGGGAAAACTGAAACCAGAGGGGACTGAATAAAGCTGAGACACTTCAGTATGCAGATTCAGAGAGCACTGAAATCCAAACAGGAATTCCAACTATGTTCAGTGGCACAGGCAGAATTTCATCTCACCCAGAAAATGATAGAGGTAGATGGACTTTTTAAAACAAATATGCAAAGTAATGGTGATGTAGAAAATTCAAGGTTGTCTGGAATTCAAGTTGTCTCCATTTTTATTGTTTCTATCCTTGTGGTGCCTGTGGTTTTTATTATCTGTTCCCAAGCTTCCGAGACCAAATATTAATTAGCAGTTTAAACTTGGGCAGAGCCAGATTCAACCTTCACCACCTGTTTGGATGGAGCACAGCTGTGAGGGACCTCCAGCGTGATGGGAGCCTTGGGGCCCTCCCAGCCCTAAGCCTTATCACAAATGGAAATGCTGGGGGGGGGGAATAAAATTACTTGTACCAGGAGGGTTCCCAGTCTCCATCTCTTTGGTCGTGCCCTGTCAGGTGAGTGCTGGCATCCAGGTCCAGCAGGAACTGTTCTGTCCACATCCATCCCATATAAATGTCTAGCCCTATACCTCCAGGTGTCTAAAATACCTTAAACCATGCAAGGCTGTTCATTTATGTAATTTTTTGTTTGTGTGTATATGAACTCGTGTGCATTTCCTGTTGATGGTGAATGCTTAACTAATGTGCTTTGATCCCAGGTTTTTGTCGTTCTGTTTTTTATTTTCTTCAGGCAGCTGTTTGCAGCTGCCTCAGTGAGGCAGAATTGCTGGGCACAGTGTTATCCATTCCTGCTAAAGATTGCTAGTTTCCTCTTAATTTGGACTCGTATGAAGACAGGTTCAATCTAAAAGTATTTACAGTTTTTATTCCTTCATCTTTGGCCCATTTCCATCATCTTTCTGTGAGAAAGAAAGCAATTTTCTGTAGTCCTTCCAAATTTGTGAGTATTTGCTCAGTTTGACCGTGCTATTGTTACTCATAAAGTATAGCAACATTTGTTGTTCCTGTTAACAATTTTGCAGATGAAAGTTTGGCCATTTATTGCTGCTAAATAGTTCCCTCAAATGTGCAGGCTGTTATCATCTGAGTTTCTGGAGCCGGAATTATTGCAAAGATGCTGCCAATCTGGAGACTTTGAGTTCACTTCTGTTAACATAATTAATGACCTTGTTTTAATTTATCTTCAGGACGCCCAACAGAATGAGTGTTTTAAATATTCCAATCTTAACCTTTTACATTCTGCAAGTCTTACTTCAGTTTTCAGCATACGTGTTGCTTTTTGTTTCTTAGTGAGCTGCTGTAATGAAGGAGACAGCTGGCAAAGAGATTTCTGCCAAAACTGGAAGAAGGGTGAATCCTTAAGAGACCATTCAGAACATTTGCTAGGGAGCTTTTCTGATAAAAAAAATACAACGTTTTAAGTTGACTTATATTATTTGCTCCTTAGACTAACAGAAAATCCAGCAAAGCCCACCAACTTTGTACAGTCCAATAACTTCCATTCTGCACCATCCCGCTGCTCGTCTGTTTGGACTTTCCTTGTTTTGCAGATAACAAAATTATGTTCCAAATGGCTTTTAGAAAGCTGTTTGTAGTTTCTCTTAAGACTGTAATTTTTCTTTGTTTACCGTAGGAAAGCATTAACATCCATATGATGCATATTTGTTTGCTGTTTTATTGGTGGTTTGACAATAATGAAGAACCAGATTTATTTTTTTTTTCTTTTCTTATAGAAAGGATTGGTACGAAGTATAGGATTTTGTGTCTTTCATGTGTCCTGTCCCCCTTCCAAATCATTTTTTTCACACTAGAAAACTTTCAAGAAAGAACAAAATATAAGCAAGAATCCTGAAATACACGACTATCTAAGAACAATGTGTATTACCCCAACTTGTAGACAGCATTTAGCCTTTAGGCAGAGTAAGTGAAAGAAACTTTCTCAGAGTCCTCTGATAGAGGTGCCCTTGACCCCATAGTGGTGGGGTTGCTGCAAGGAAGTCCTGCGATGTTTCCATGAGTCCCTCTGAAAGTGCTGTGGCCAGATGGAGATGATTTGATCTTGGTGGTGGAGAACGCTTCATGTGCGTAGTGTGGCTTGGAAGAAATAAGCAGTGAAGACATGCCCATGAAGTTCAGAAAAGATAAATGTAGGGTCCTACAGCTGGGGAGGGATACCTGCAGCCATATTAGGGGCTGACTTGCTTTGAAGGAGCTCTGCAGAGAAGGACCTTGGTGTCCTGGTGGATAGCAGGTTGGCCATAAGCCTGCAGCGTGCCCTTGTGACTGAGAAGTTCAGTGGTAGCCTGGGGTGCATTAAAAAGAACATAGCCAGCAAGTCGAGGGAGGTTCTCCTCCTCCACTACTCTGCCCTGCTGAAGACATACAGAATCATAGCATCACATCTGGAGTACTGTTTCCAGTTCTAAGCTTCCCAGTTCAAGAAAGACAAGGATCTTGTTCATTTTTCAGACCTGTTGCATCCAGTTTGGTTCCATCCAGAGAAGCCTTTGGCAGAGTGCACCTTCAGGCTACCAGAGGCTTGAGGGAGCCATCAGCAAAGGGCAGCTTGATATCAAATGCTGAGATACTGACATGACAGGCACCTGCTTTGGGATTTGCTCTCTGTGTGGTGTTCCAGTGCCAAAATTTATTTCGTGTATCTTTTGTCAATTCTGAATTTTCTTGTTAAAAAAAAATACCACATTGGCCACTGTCACCTTACCCTTCTGAGATTTTACTTCTGTTCCTCCTCCTTTACCTGGTGTAGTTTCAGAGATTAGTTTTGTTTCCCTTGAAAGTATGCTCATACAATATTTCTTTTTCAGTATCATATTTGGGAGCCAACATTTCTCCATTTCTTCCTGTTCCAAATGAGCTTCTGTCAATTTTGCTTTTGGAAGTTAACTTGGGATGCCACGCTAGGAGCAGAGCATCCATGGGCCACATCGTTTGTTTTTGAGGACCGTCTGGGTTGGTGTCATTTGTCTGAATTGGGGAATATCATTTTGTGGTTCAGATCAGTCCTAATCTGTTGAACTGCCTAAGTCATGCAAGGCAGTCCATCCGGGGATGGAGGAATAGTAGCTGAGAGAGTGAGAGTGCCCAAATGTTAGGGCACTTGCTGCCATTACTTTACTTCTGGGTATCCTAAGAGGAGCCAAAAGGATCTTTTTTTATCTTTCCTTTCCTTTTTCTTTTTGCTTTTTTGCTAATGTTTAAGCTGAGCACACTGAATCTGTGGTTAGAGATCTGGAATAAGTAGAATTTTTCTTGCTGCAAAGCAGAAGGAACGAAAAATAAAACAATCTGTCATGCCAAGTAGTGAAAAGGTGAAACAGGAGTTGCCTTTAACATGTGAAGAGGTTTGTTGGTTTAAATATGCTTGTTGTGTAGTTTTGATTTTAAAGAATAATAATAATGCAAGGATGAAAATGATGGTTTGTTTGAGGTCCTGAAAAATGTAAATTCATTCTTTGGATGGTCCATATGGTTCGCAGGAGCTGCTGCACAGCAGTCTCGCCAAGTAGTTACAGCTGTGGGAGTGCCATGCACAAGCTACATACAAACCAACCGTACATTAAAAAAACCTACTTCTGCCATTAACATTTTGGATAAAGAATTTTGTGTCCCAAAGTTTAAAAGCAGTCTCTTGTAATCCAAAATAGCTCTTACTCTAGCACAGCACCAGTCCTATTGATGCCATGCTCATAATATAGAAGTAATTTACAGATATGATTAATTACAATTTCTGTTAGCACTCAACTTCAAAATCCTCAGCCTTAACAGGGAACTTTTATGCAGATCTTGTAAAGAAACCAAGCCTGCTCTGCTTAAAATAAAGTGGGGTTTGCCTACTTAACTTCGTCTGCAGAGATGCATCCCGAGTATTTATATCTGCTTGTAAAAACTGAGTTTGCTCCAAAAATATTTGCTTTTTCTTTAGGGAAACATTGGTTTTCCTTTTGATGTATCGACTTGTTTTCATCTATTTCCACACTTCTAGGAGCTCTCAAATCATTTGGTGTCTTGGTTAAGTGTGATGCAAAAACAAAAGTCAGTGGCAAACACTATTGCAAGCTATTAACATAGCTTCGTAGTTAATTTAGAAGTTAAAATGATGAATCAAAGTGTCATTTTAAGAACTGAGGGTAAGCTCTGAAGGAAAATCAGAGTTTGGTGGGAATTTTGTACATAAAATGAATATGTTGTAGCCCACTGTGCTTTTTATAATGAGCAACTGGATCGATTTGTTCCTTTCTTCCTCAGTATGCAACATCTCCCTGTTTGAAATCTTGAGTGAAGATGAGTAGGCTGGACTTCATATCTGTTACAACTGTGTTAGCATTTAATTTGTAGCCTTCATTTCAAGTGGAAAATTTCTGCATAGTTCTTTGTTGTACAGTGTTGCAGTGTAATTTGAAACACATGTAGACTTCTGGCACTTAATCTAGAGATGACTAGTTTAACTTCTTTGCTGTCAATCACAAGGGTGCTTTTTTTTGTTTTAAATGAGGCAATAGTAAGGATGCTCTCCAAACTGTTCTTAAGCTGGTCAGTTTCTGCACTGTGTTCGAGACAGGAGAATAACTGAGAGTTGATTTAGAATGGGTGACAGAACCACTGGGCTTTAGAAGTTGTAGCAGGTGATTTTTCACACCTTCTCGCTTTGTGATTGGAGTATGCAGATACTTCTGGAAAAGCCAGAAATGAAGACCTTATTTGGTCTGTCTCGGCCCATTGATTTTGAACACTGAATTCATTCTGCTCCTTTGAACAGAATACAATTCCTCACTAAGCTCAGTAGTCAGAATCAAAAGACAAAGTAAGAGTAAGGAGGAGAGCTTGTCTTGCTTTGGGGGCACTGAGAGTGCTGCGCTTGTTCTTACAGGAGTTCTCCTGGCTCTCAAAGCATACGGTCTGAATTTCCCAGTGCCTCTTGTTGCAGGGCCTCATCCTCTGGTTTCTGAAGTCAACAGGAAGGTTTCTGTTGGCTTCGAGATGCTTTGAGTCAGACACTTAATGAATGAGGATTGGCAGGTAAGAAGTGATTATTGTTTTACTGACATTGTTCCTTCTGCATACAGCCTTTAAAAGTAAATTGTTTGTTATACCATGAATAATTGAATGAAAGCTTATGAGTAATGGTGTTAGCCATCTGTGGGTACGTTTTTTTTTAATAATGAATACGGTCAAATGTGCTGTTTTTCAAGAGAGGTTGGAACAAGGAAATAGACCTGTGTGTAAACTATGTATTTGGTTTGATGTGGATGCTACCTTACATTGGTTTAGCATACTGCGGGTTTTTGCAGTAGGGTTCTCTAACGATGCAAATTCAATATATGGGAGGTAGATTAGCACCAATTTTTCTCCACCCAAATGGAAATCAAGGAAAGGAGCACAGCCTATGGTAAGTCTGAAATCTCACTGTTTAAGAAATCAGCTTTCTGGCAAAAACGTCTATGAACATTTCAAACGACACCCTGTAGTATATGGTGTTTTGCATGGAGCTCTTCTGTCAAGATCATTAGCCATTGAATATATTAGAAGTGGATTGCTTATGAAACAGAGAGTTTTACTTCCTGCCCGCCCACCTGTGGGTATAGTGTGGGTTCTGTAACTGTAAAAGGTCTCGGGGGGGTTATAAAAGCAGAGAATATGGAAAATATATAAAGAAACAAAGAAGGAAGCATACATACACCGTGTTGTTTCTTATATTTAAAGCTGGCCGTAGTTGTATATGTACCACTAAATTAACCTCAGAAGCTGGCCATGACAGCAGAATGTCCATGGTAATTGTTTTTGTTGGCGTGTGGCTTCAATATTAACTCATCGATCTAACACGAGTCTCTGTACTCAGAATACTGCTCTGGTAATGTTTTTTTACTTTTTTCATGCAATCATGGAAAAAATATGTTTCTGCTCGAAGCAGTTGTCAAACAAGCTTCTTTCATCGACAATCAGACACAGGGCAGCTGAGTAAGGCTGTTTAGTCTAGAATAAATACTCGAGAGATTACAAGGTCGCTGTAGGAAATGTAATTATACCATTTATTCCAGAATAGTCTTTTTGTAGTGTGGGCTTGCAGAACACTAAACCGTGCTGTTTATTAAAATACATGGAATATAAAAAAAATAATAAATCACAGCCTTAACGTATGGAACGAAGAACTAACTGCCTGGCAAACTGTACTACAGTTACCTAGTAAATATTTTAAATTGCTTCAAAAATCAGGATGGTAGCATTGCTTTTATTGCTGCTAATTGGTAGGAGGCAAACACTGAACCCTCCCTGCAGGTGTGGAGGCAATGCTGCTAAGTAGGCAGCTGAAACAGCATCAGGCAAAACTGTCTGATGATGGATTGTGATGTGACAGGAGGCATCCTGCAGATGTGTGGGCCAAATACACTGTTTTCTGCACTCTGTGCTTCACCAAATCAAAGAATTTTTACTACCAGCCTCTTACATACCTGATGGTCTGTGATCTGTACTAGCTCTTATGAAAGCCCATTGCTGCTTTCATCCTTCCCTTCATCCCCTACACTGTTATCACTTTCTATATGTGGTTCTCCGGTGACTTAGATGTCCACAGACTTCACTCCTTACTTGTTCTCCATCTGCTTAGAAAAGTATATTTTTTTGTGGAAGTTATTTTTAGCTCTTTCATTGCATCTCTGAAACTGTGGTAAGTTTGAGGTCAGTATTTTTTGTGCTCTGTGTTTATCTTCACTTTATTTTTCCTTCCTTGTTTCTCCTGCACTCCATTGTGTTGCCTTTTTGAGTCCTTCCTCTGACTCCTGTGTCAGATGGATTGGGGATTGGAAGTTACCACAAGAAAAATATTGTTTTGCATGGGCAAGAGTGATCTTTCCTGCAACAGAAGAGCCTCAGTGCCCTCAGCTTTTGTAACTGTTTCCAGGACACAGCCACATAATGCTTTCTTGAAGACCAGTGATGAACTGCAGAAGGAATACCTTAGTGATCAGGAGCAAGATGAGCAAAGTCATTTGGATGACGGATGGAGAGTATGGGAGGACAAGGCTCGATATCTTGCTGAGGAGTGAGGGAAGAAGCACCCTGCTTGATTGACATCTGAGAATCACTCTTGCTTTGCACTCCATCATAAGTAATGACAGAGGGATGTCGTGGCCAGGAGTTGTTCTGGGGGAACCTCAGCAAACACTGCTATGGCTTTCTGAAGGGCCTGCTTGAATAGACTAATCTTCTAAATGAATTATTTTAGTCTCAGATGTAGTTGCAGCACGAAGGTGAGGAGCATGCTGTTTTGAATTTGCCCTCTAAGGCATTTATAAAAATTCACTGAGTAGTAAAAATGCAAGAAGGTTGTCTGAAAAGAAGAAGAGCGAGTTTTCCTGGACACTTCAACACTGCTGTTTCAAGAAGGATGAGTAGTGCAATGAAAATTACCAAGACGGTCAGAAAAACAGACCTCCAGAAGAGGAAAATAAAGTCAGAAATAATGTATTTTCTTGACTCTTAATGCTGATGAACATAGTTGTAATGCAGTATTCCAAACGAAAATGTTTGCTCAAGCATCAAATGGCTAAAAAAAAAAAGATTAATTACAAGTTTTCTGAAATGGCAGAGAGCAACACGAGGGAGATGCGTCAAGATTCAAGCAGCATTTCAAGCTGTTGCTCATGATTCTTCTTTAACCTCCCTACAGATAGCTTTGTTCCAGCATTATTCTTGACGAGAGATGTCAACAATGTTTAAAGTTTATCTGAAGTGTGCAAAGAAGTTGGAGTAAAGAGTGTCTTCCCAGAGGAGGATGCCACTAGCCAAAGTCAGTAATCTCATTCATTAAATTGATTCTGTGCATATAACTGATTTCACACCCAATATTCTTCATTTTTTTTCTGCTTTCCTTTGAAGAAAAATGAAATGCAGGTCTTACAGACCCATACAAACTGGGGAGTCTTAGTTTGTATCTCCCTTCATTGCAGGAGTTTTTGCATCTGTTCACTAATTTCAGTCAGTGCAATGGCAGAAATTTCAAGGGTAAATAGGCTCGAGGCTGCTGCGTGAAAAGAGGTGTTGGATCTGGGAGGTGACCCTAAAAGGGCATCTGCTGACAAAAAAAGCTGCATGGTAAGTTTAGAACTTATTGGACATCCAGGAAGTTGCATGGGAATGAGACACCCCATAAATGTCCTGCCTGCTGAAGAACAGCTTCAGTCAGAGCTTGCAAGCACCCGTGGGAGCGAACTGTTGGAAGTCAGGCTGCATGAGTCGTGGTGCTTATGGCACTTCTTAAAAAGAAGGGAGAGGAAAACTGAAGCTCTTTGGATCTTTGGAATTGGAAGCTGTCCAAGGACAGGTAAAAGGTTATTAGTTCAGATGTATTTTGTATTTGGAGATTTGTATGTTGGGGCAGGGGGCAGAAGAGGAGCCCAAGGCTTTGAAAAACCAACAGCCAACCAAAAAACTCACAGCTGTTCTTAGCTTTGTGTTTCAGATACCTTTAATTCACCATGGGCACTGATGACGTGCGGTGCTTTGAATTCGGAGTCTCTTAAATGCCAGTGTTCGCAGCATGGGGATATAATCAATGGGAACTCAAAATATTAGTTATTTATAAACATCTACTGCTTTAATTCCAAATCACAGCAGATGATCACATTAGCCTACGTGTTCCGTGAGTGAAATGATACTCGGTTACCTGACACCTACTCGTGTGCTGTGTTACCCAGAAATCTCACTGGTGATGCCAAAGTTGGCTCATGGCTGTGGTGATTTGCCTTGACCAGTAGACTCCACAACGTGGCCAGGGAGGGTTTGCCTTGAGCCCTGAGCATACAGCAATCTTCTGAAGACTGGTGGTACTTAACATACAGCTCCAGAAGTGCTTGTTAACTCAGCATTTTTGAAAATGAGCTTTTTCTTTTTCTCTCTAGGGTTAAGGTCATGCTCTGTGGCTTTTGTGTGTGTGTGGGGCTGCTGACAGTGGGTTGAGGAAAGTACCTGCAATTAAGGTGGTTGGCTGGAGTTTATATATACACATTTAGGAGCTGATTTTCATCATTCTGTTTTTTGAAGCTTTGGTCATAGTAAGCTGAGATCTGTTCTAAGTAAACAAACCGTGCAGTGTCAGGCTTCCAGAAAGAGCTGAGTTGTTCACTTCTCATTCTTCAAAACTGAGGCATTCAAGTTAGGCCATGTTTCTAATAACGAAACAGCGGTTTGAACATAATCATCCTTCACAGATGAACTATTGCTCAGGCTTGAAGGTAACACCACCCTATTTTCGTTTCTCTACCTAACTGGTATTAAATGTAAAAGCATAAATCCTTTCCAGTGGGAGAGGAGAAGGGGAGATGGTTTTCATTTGGCATAATTTCCTGTGAGACGTAGTTCTAAACAAGGCCCATATTTACACAAGACAATACAGTTTTACATGTACTGGTGTATCCAGCACATTTTAAAATTGTTTAGCCAGCCCCAGGTATTTAATACTTTCACAATAAATGTGTTTAATAAAAGTAGATGAAGTTTGAAATAATTTTTGAATAATTTTACAGTAGAAACACCAGTTAAATCAACTCCATTGCAGTAATAAATGTCACAAAAACAATTAATTATACATGCTTGCCGCTGCAAAATCAATTGTGTAACTGTTCTTTTAAAACTGACTTTTACATTACTAAATCCTAAACACTACACTTCTGTAACTTGTCAGAATCAGGTTTTGGTTAATAGATATTTTCAGTGATGTAATGGGAACTTCTGGCATGGAGTCAGAATATAATGGACTGTGATTAATGTTTTAATAAGCACTTTTCTTCTACTTATGATGCAGCAGCGAAATGGTTTCCTGCTTAGATTGATAGAACAGCAGGTGTGCGTACTTGTTTTTTCCTTAAGAATAAGTTTTTCAGTTCCTCTGCTTGAAAATATTTAATGTTTTTCCTCGAGTCAAACTCCGCTCCTTTGGGTTTTTTGTTTGTTTTAAATCCAGCTGATATTTGTCATCTGGAAGTGGAGGGTGCCTTGGAAACATTTTTGGTACTTTGAACGATTGCTTTACAAAAGAGGAAGCTCACTTGTTTTAACCAGTTTTGATATATTGATATTCTCTTCACTGAAAGGATTTGTTTAGAAATAGTGTTGGAGTAATTCAAAAGTGTGTGAGAACCAAGTATGGTGTTGAAAATATTAGCAGGTTAGATTTATTATTGAAGCTGACATAATGTGCATGCTACATGCTTGGTTACTTTTGCATTGGAAGGGTTTGTGTTTTTCTGTATCTTAAATATTTCTGTTAAAAAAAAGTCAATTTTAGTCATTCTTTGTGATGACCCATCTGTACAGATTTGTCAATACAGCTTTTTTTTGCTAGGAATTCAGAGTCCTGATGGAACAGCAGTGTTTCCTCTAGGCCAGGTGAGCATGTTCCCTGTGCTTTAAATGCCTTCCAGATACCAGGTGGTGGTTGTTGTTTGGCTGTTACCCCTGTGCACAGCACAGAGCACAAGGACTGCCTTCTGTTGGGTTTGAAGTAGTCTGTTCTTCCCTTCTCCTCTACCCTTGCAGTTAGTTGGTGACAATATGCAGCTATTTGAGAGGCACAGGATGGCTACCTGGGATTTGTCAGCTACCTAAAGGGCAACCAGGTCAGGCTGCTGTTGGTGACAGCCCTGAATAGCTTCTGTCCTAAATCACACCATGGCTGTGGCTATTGGCAGCACTTTATGATGCCAGATAGGCAGGGATGATGAGAGATGGCTAATCCTTTGCTCCTTGCCTCCTAATACCTCTTCAGCTTCCCAAGTGCAGATATATTGGCAAGGTAGCTCTGGGGCCATGCTGCAGAGAGCTGTGCTAAGGCTGTGCTAGGAAGAAGGGGCAGTGACTTTTCATTCACAGAATCATAGAATGGCTTGGGTTGGAAGGGACCTCAAGGATCATGAAGCTCCAACCCCCCTGCCACAAGCAGGGCCCTCACCTCCATATCTAATATTAGACCAGACTGCCCAGCCTGGCCTTGAACACCTCTAGGGACGGGGCATCCACAACCTCTCTGGACTTCTCCAGAGGGGCAGGGTGTCCCTCCTGGGTAGGGGGCTGGGAAATGCTCATAGCAGGGAGAGATGTTGGCTGGTAGCAAGGCATGTACCTGTGCTGGGGAGTCAGGAGAAGGAGTCGTCCTTGGAGGTCTGATTCTAAAGCTGCCCAGACATGGATCTTGGGTATTTGTGGCTTTAGTTCCTTAGGCTTGGCTCCAGGCAGCACTGATTTCTCATTTCAAAATGACAGGTGAACCTTACTGGAAGGGCAGAAAAGGAGCTGTGGTCCTGGCTCTAGAACAGCGACTCTTTTTTCTGCCGTCTGTTGACATTGGTTGGGATTCAAGATAAGAGATAGTTTATCCATCTTTTCATTCCCCACTCCACTCTTGGGAATCTTGTTGATTGCTTTATTATTAGGAGCGTCAATCTACATTATAATTTTTCTATCAGCTTTGGAAAAAATGTGGATATTAGCATATTCATGTTTTTAGTATTTACTGAGAATTTCCCAGTGAGCCTCTATACATTGGTTTTACGCCAGCTTTGCACACTGGGGTAGCATCTGTCTTGAATAAAGTATTTGCATTTCCTCTTCTTGCTACCACTGCATTTTAGTTCTCCCTTAAAAAAAAAAAAGATTCAGAGGTGACTGCTGGCTGCTATCTTTATTTCCTGATACTCTTCCAGAAGTCATGAGGAAATGCTCATGAATAAGGCCAAAATAAATCTACACTTCTTCTCCCCTTCCTGTCATTAGAAGCTTCCCTCTCTCCTCCTCCTCTTTTCACATTTAGGCCTTGATCGATTGGGCAGACTTCATTGCTCTGTGGTCATTGATTCTGTTAATTGCCAAAAAATATTCCGAAAATGAGAGAGGAGATCTGCGCTCTGAGGGCCATCTCAAAAGTTGGAAGTGGAAAGGCTCTGCTGTTCCAGACTCTTCAGCGCACCGTTAATTTTGGAGTGAAAAGCCCTACAGATACTGCGAGCAATCTGAAACAAGGGAAGAAAATGTTGCCGTTATTTTTTCTTATTCCATGCTGTAGGTGCGTCCTGCTCTTTTATTTTCTCACCAGAAGAGAAGCAAACCCATTAAGTGTTGTGGAGAAGGTGAAAGTAAAATACAACAGTTTGCTTTCAAGTCTACTGTGGATGAGAGGGCACTCTGCCTAGAGGAGTCCAGGCTGTAGGAGCCTCCTTGATCTTCTGGCTTTTGAGTAAAGTAGTCATCAAAATGACTCCTTTACAAAATGGCTGTTCACTGGGGTGAGAGGTTGGCCAAGTTACTGGGGATGGGGGAGCTGTTGCGGCTGGTTGACTTTCCCACATTTCAAGGCAGAAATGTTGTAAAACCAACTGGAGCTATCTGTGCTCAGAGCAGCTGCCCACCCGTACTGTGGTAGCTGGTTTTGGATGCTGAGACTTCTAGTTCAGAATCTGCCCCTCTTAAGAAAATCAATATTTTTTAATACTGTTTTTATCCCCTTAGAAAAATGATTTATGAATGAAGCTAAATTTGTGGAGAGGTAGGTACTATTCCATACTTTCCTCGTGCACTTGTGCACCTCTTGTGTCAGTGGGAATGGTGGTGGAACGCTGCTGTTTATTTCAGATATCAGACTGTGCCCAGCAGCCCTGCTCAGGAGTGGCAGTGACACCAGAGGCTCTGCACCAGGCCTCAGGAGAGCTGATTTCACCACTGTATTCCTCTTTGTAAGCTTGAGAAGGTTACCAAGGTCAAATCTTCTCTAAAAGCTAGTTGCATGCCTGAGCTCCTTATGGGCTGTCCTTTGACTTTCCCACTGGTTCTTTGGCACATTATCTGCAAAGCTGGAAAACTTGCTTTGGAATATCAGTGTTAGGCACAGGGAAGTGCTAATTACAGTAGAGGAGACCACATAAGCTGCAATGACTGAGTGGAGGTGGTAACACAGGCTACTGGTATTTTCAAAGAGTAGTACATACTGTATTTTGGACTGCTTTGAAGGATGGTTAGTTGCAACAAACCCCAGAATTTTGTTGATTCGTGACTTATATTTTGTTTTTATTCAGCATTTTTTGCCTTTTCTGAGGGCTCCCGCAGCTGAAACAGCACAGCCTTGCCACACAGCAGTTTCAGCTGAGTCTGGTGTTTGAAATGGCAACACTGCTAAATGTTTGTGACTTGGTTTTAGTAGAGCATTTTTGCTGCCAATTTCCTTAAGAAAGCAGAAACAATATGTAAAGCAAGAAATACAAATAAAGGAGAGGTTTTAAAATACTTTTGATGTTTAAAAAAACCACAGCAGAACAAAGAAAAAAAAAACAAAAAACAAAAAACCCCAACATGCTAAACAAAAATGGTTCAGAAGACATGCTAAATTTAGCAAACTTCTTTTGGAGTAATAGGAAAAATAGTGATATGCAGTAATAGGAAAATAACATCTAAATAAACATGTACTCCTGGATTCCCATCACCTCCTTTCGTTTCCACTTTCTTCCAACCCACATCTAAATTCCCTGATTACCTTTTCTATTAATGAGTTGTTACCAAAAGCTTTGCTTTTCCTCTGGCCAAGGGTTTGGATGCTACTGGTGGAGCAGCTACCACGTGGAGGGGGGAGCAGAGGGGCAGGGAGAGCTCTCCAAAAGGCTCCACTTCCTGGCAAAGTGCTGCCGAAACTGCAGTGTCACTGTTGATTTCCCACAAGAGGAGAGCTGACCTCGGGGCATCAAGAATAACTGCCTTGGGAGCGTGCTCTGTGTGCTGAGAAAAGCTATAATTCCTGCTGGTATTACTTTATATATAGAAATGTGTGTAGGTGCACATATGTGCATGTGTATATCATTTTACATATCCAAAATAATAACTCATTGCCATTACTGCTGCTGCATTATTAGGTGTTTCTGTAGGCATGTCAGTGCATTAACTGTTTTAGCAGCCACAGATTAAGGTAGGTGTCTTGCCCCAGAAGAGAGAAGCTAACACTTACTGTAGAACTTCATACAGAAGAACAGTTTGAGCACTGAATAGACAAAGGTTACATTTTCTGGGGCAGCTAATTGAATGAGGAGTCTGTCTTGCTGGTTTTAATGAACTTGAGGCTCTGGCTTGATTTGAAAAACATACGAGCTAAGGGTAATGAGACCAGAGGATGAAAGGTGTTGGAGACGTGGTGTTGGTATAAAAGGATGTGCTGGTGCATGGGGCTGAGCGTGCTGTTTGGGAAGGTACTTGCAGAGCAGCAAAGGCAGTGGAGTAGACGGGCCATGCTGGGAGAGGGATCAGATCTGCTCCTGTCACAGATTCCTGTATAACTTTTGTTAAATCAGGTAGGCCAACATCTTCAAAGGTAACTGAGCACTAAATACATTTGGATTTTGGCTTCAGTCCTCATGTAAATCTATCTCCCTTTACCTCCCTATGCTTAGCACTACTTTGTATGTGTACCCACGTCCTAGGCTGCAGGAATAACTGGAGCTCAGGTTTTGTAAGTTGGCCACTGTTACCTCTGTTGTTTCCAGTATTCATTCATTTACGTACAGCTGTGTCTTGCGTGCCCTGTGTTCGTTACTCCTAGCTGCATGACCTGTGCTGTTAACATGTCTCTGGTTGGAAGAAGTCAGGAAGTGCTGTGGACTAGTCTGAAGAATTCATCTATTTTCTCAGCCCCCTCAGATTTTGTGACAGCTGCACATGTTACAAGCAGTGATTTTTAGATTGTCTTTCAAATAGTAGATGAAAGCTGTTGAGTATCACTGAGATAAAACGAGATCCCTGCAGGGAAAATACCTCATCAGATGATGAATCCCCATTCACACTTATTTTTTGTGATCTATTGGTGTAAGCTGCGCTTAAATCTATTTTGGTGTAGCAACTACAAAATAATTTTGAATGTGGTACTTTGTAGAAACCTAAAGGTGAGCTTGATCTTTCCTCTTTGTTGAGGCAAGTCACTGAGAGATGTGTTAGATTGTGGGGGGAAGAAATCGGAGAGCTGTGTCGGCTAAACAAACACATAGGTCAGTGTGGAACACGTTCAGCAGCAGTGCATTAAATGAAGTCAGAGCTTTTACACTCTGGTGGAGTTGAAGGACAGTAACTCCAATGTGAAAAGATTACGATATCAGGAAGATGACTCACAGCATTGAAATCTTAGTATATCTTTTTTTTTCCTTCAGGAAAACACCTTAAAGCACTTATTATTTTTATTTATTTTTATTTTTTTAAGTGAGGAATTTGCATAGAAACAGTTTTAATCCCTCTGAAGAGTTACAGAGAAACTGTCTAGAACTGCAGTCATGGTAAAGTGCGGGGGCTGTGTTTGAGACAGCTTCCAGAGCAGCTTGGAGCACAGGCATGGCCAGACTGTGTTGGATACCAGAGGTGGTCTGGAAGAGCCAGCTCTGCTTTTGCTGTGTGTGTTTTCCTTCTCCATGGCTCCAGCTAGCAGAACTGATGTAGTATGAGAAATTCTTCATCATTAACGGGATTGAGAGCCAACATCACATTAGCCTATAGTGGATTTGTGCGCCAAACTATTACTTAAGCCTTTGAAAACCTCCTTAGCTTGTCCTGCTGATGGGAGAAATCAGTATGGTCCTGTGCTCTCTTCCCTTAAATCACGTTAGCAAGCTGTCAGATGTGATGGACTATGCTGGCCTGACCAACCTGCTGGAAATCACTACTTTCCTTCTGCAAGTAAAGTGACTGTATTCAGCCCTTTTTCTCATCACGGTGTCAGAGTGGTTTTGGTGAATAGAACACCACTTTTTGCTGCAGAATAAATCCAAGTGACCGTTTTCCTTCTGTTCCACTCTGGGGCTTCAGAGCTGAGACATGGGGATCCACAGAGCCCCTGACTCTGCCTCTCATTCTGCTGTGTATTCATTATGTTTTAACTGAAGAAGCGCATTAAGCACACGGTATGTGTTATTTTTCTGTGCTCTTCTGCCTTTAAGTAGGAGGTCTATGCATTGATATATGACAAACACTGGGGCTAAAGGGAAATAAGCCCAAGCAAGAATTGTAGGGACAACAGAACGTGATGAGATCTGGCAGCTGTTCTAATAATGCCAAAGTTTGGCATGATGTAAACGCATAAAGCACTAATATTTTTGTGTAGTCTTAAAAACAAACTTGGCTGTAACATCCAGCGTGCATACAAATGTAAGTGCACCTGTTTGTGACTGTGTTAAAGCAGCAAGCCACACAGTTTCTTTAATTTCTCCTCAGTAATGAGGTTTTATATCTCAGTGATATGAGAAATTAAGCACTCCAAGAGCACGAAGTGAGAAAATTATTTCAGATCACCTTATTTGACTTTGCACAGGTGCTTATGATAATAATTGAAGACTAAAGGATTTTCATAACGAAATGGCAAATTGCATTAATAAGTTAAAATGAGCTCAAGTACAAAGATGTACTGTATTTCAATATTTTAGAGGAACATATCCTATTAATTTAGTAATCACTCACCTCTTGTCTTGCAGCTTTTTGAGTTAATGTAGCCAGGGAACTCCCCTTCAAAGCACAGTAATTTCTTTAGAACCCGTTTGATCTGTCAAGTAGGTGTAGAAGTTTGTGTCAGACCCAAAAAGACAGCAGATTCAGCTCTGACAGGCTGTACAAATACAGCAGAGGTAATTGACTTAGCCAGGGGAGAAAATTCTTCCTCCCAATTATGTCAAGTACCGGACAGCCTTTCAGAGGTGGAAAGAGAAACATGCCTAAAGGACAATACTGGCATAGTCCTTTACTAGTAGTGCTTTCTATATGCTTTTTTTATTATTATTTAGGCATTGAGGGATAAAATAATAAAATCAACCACCTCAACTGCATCTTTGTTCTGGAGTTCTCAGTTCTCATATATCCATTGCCTGTCTGTGGCCCTGTGATTTCCTGCCTGAGGTGTGAAGACAAACTTTGAGGATGCTCTGTGAAGCAGTGAAGTCCTAGACTTTGTATTCTGCTGGGTTTTGGTTGTTGTTCTTCTCTTTGACTTCATGCTGGTATGATTTAAACCTCTTCAGTGTCTACAGATTTCTGTCGCATTTTAAGTTTTTAGTATTCAGATGGCAAAGGAGCTAGGACTGGGCTTCTTATTTTGTTCTTGAATCCCTGGTCTGGACTACAGTCTGTGTCATACCTGAAGCTTTGCAATTTTTCTGTTCCAGCAGCATGGGATTCTTTTGCAGAAATTTCCTGCCAATGGAGGAGGAGCTAGCAAGGCTGCCATAGTAGGGGTTATTGTTTGAGGAATATGACTCTGTTCTCTCCACTCTGACACCTTTTCTTCCCATAATTCAGTTTTTTGAGAAAGGAAACCTGAGGCAAGTTTTTCCACTGCAACTCGTGATAAGTGATACTGCCAAGAAATGATAATGGCAATAAGGAGGGATTGAGGTATGTGACTTTCTATTCTGTATCACCTCCTTCTGCGATTGTGATGCAGACAGATAATGGTGATGGGCAGCATATACTCATGCATGTTTATGCACGCTTACATCTATGTACAAACACACAGCACATCCAACAGGATATCTGCAGAACTATTAAAAGGCTCTGTGTCTCTCTGATATATTATAGCTCGTGTTGTCAGAGTGGGTGACCAGACTGCATTCCGTCTCTCCACTGAGTACTACAGGTGGCTGCATGCTGCCGCAGAACAAAGATAAAATTGTTGTAGGAGTTAAGGTTTTCACAGGCTGGGAAGGTACGTGACTGTCTACTCTGTGAGCTTTCTGTCCACTGGACAGATTCCTTCCTGGCTGCAGGAGCCCTTTAGGTCATCAGGGCCGAAAGCAGTCACATTCACTAAAGCTGCAGGGTGATGAGTGTTCTTCTGAGATTGCTGGGAGATCTGATTATTATTGCACTTTGAGGTCTTTTTGTTTTGTTTTTGGTTATTTATTTTTTGCTTTATAAATGTGCCCAGGAGTATTCAATGCAAGCCCATGGTACTCGACACCACACAGCCGTTGAAAGGTGTGTGGAGGAGCATTCCGTGCTGCAAACTCTCTAGAGGTGGAGGTTGCCATCTTTAAAAGAAGGAAATGAAACAACACACATAAGTAACAAACTGCTCTGATTAGCTCCTTCTTTCTCCTGCCCTTGACTCTCTTCTTGCTAAATGTGGCAATGCTATCAAAACATTACATTCTTCTGGCTTTTCCATGTCAGTGCACCCGTTCCAGTCCTTTCAGTGGAACTCCATTCAGTTTGTGGATTCCAGTATTTCCTCGTTCTTGCAGCTGGTTTTGCTTCCTTAAAAACAAAAACAGAGATATTTTCAGATTGACGCAGTATTGATGGCAGTCCCGTTTGGTTAAACTTGAGGCTAGTTTACACAAGTTGGTGATGAAATTTCATGTGACGCTCTTTTGGACATCAGGCACTCATTATTTCTAAATGCATTATATGAGAAACTTTATTCTGCCACTAAATGTACTTCTATGAAAACAAACTCCTCAATATAGGTCATTTAGATCTGAAGTCATGGTAAGTTTGTTTTTTTCACGCTTCTTGGAATATGCTTTCATTTTAGCTAAACAACGTTCTATTTAAGGTATAAATTCAAGAATAATTTTTCTAGTTGTGGCAGCAAATGCTGTAACACTGTACACATCCAATATTTATTTTCAGTAATAAACTGGCTATAATCCTAGATCTTGAATGCGGCTTTCTTGTTGCTGTCATCTCAAGTGAAGGTGAAGGAAGTCTGTTTTTCCTTCTTTAAAAGTGATAAAAGCCAGCAGATGCCTGTTTAGAAGTAGAGGTAGTTCATGTCCCCATTAACACAGCACTCTCATTTAACCTACATCAAATTCCAAATTGGAACTAATTAAACCAATTCAATCTATTTCCCAAGTGCAAGAGGGGGATGGGAACACTGAGTTATCACAGACTTAAGGCACCTTCACCTGAGGAGAGATTAAGGGTGCTGGGATAGCTCAAGGTGGAGAAGAGAAAGCCTGGGGGGAACTTGACAGTGTGTATAAGTACCTGATGGATGGCAGGGAGCTGGGAGAACAGTCAGACTCTTCTCAGTGGGCGCCACTAAGAAGACCAGAGGCAGTGAGAGCAAACTGAAGTAGAAGGAATGCCATTAAAACACAAGGAAAGGGAAGGGGAAAGGAATGTTTTTATTGTGAAGGAGATGAAACACTGGAACAGGTTACTGAGAGAGATGGTGAAGCCTTCCTCCTTGGAGATCTTCCTTGCCCTGAACAGGCTGATGTGCCTTGCAGCCTCAGTGCTCCTCTGCTTCTATGGCCTTTCCGTCCATCTCCTCTGCCCTCTGCGTGAAACAGTGATAAAATTTCACCAAACCTCAGCATCGAGGTATGTAAAATATCTCTCTCTATAAAAAAGAGAGTATTTCAATCATATCAAAGACTTCTAAACCGGAATCTACCTGAAAGTGTCTGTCAGCATTACGTTCTTAGTTACTTTTTGCAGAGGCCTCAGTGGTTGTCTGTGGAAGTTCACCCACCAGTTTCTGAAGTGGTGTTGTGGATGTTAGTCACCATCAGCTGTGGCCTCGCTAGTGAGAAACCAGTGGAGTTGCACTGCGGGGAGGAATGGTGAGTGATACAGCTGAGTCAACCTGAGATTTCAGAGAGATAGCACAGTTTTAAATTGGCTTTTTGTTCATATACCACAATCAGTTTTATACTTTCCCTACTGGGTTTGAACATTCCCAGAATCAAAAAGTGAACTTGGATTTTATCATGTGGGCAGGTAATTATACAGTTGGCTTGTCTGTTGCAAAGTAAATTGTGTTTGCTGCTTTGTAGCAAGAAGCGATGGTGTTTGTTGTGCCTTGATCTCTGTAAAGTGATGAGATCACACCTAGATGAAGCACTAACAGGTTTTTCCTTCAGTTTTTTTATTTGACTTGATGTAAAAGGAAGAAGGAAAAATGGAATTGAATGCAAGCTTATTGTGATAATTAATTTCAGTCGACAATTAGCGTGTTCTTCAAAGTTGCTGTACAGGACTTGGTATCGAAATGAGATATTAGCTGATTACTTTGTTAGTTTTGACTGAAAATTAAAATTTCAACTTCTAACTATGGGGCAAATTGTGTTTCCAAGACGAATAATACAGAGCACTGACCTCCTTTTCAGAACTAATTCCCTTCATTGGTGTATTTGCCTGCATGTCTTGATTCCCCTTCTGGTTACTGCCTCAACAGATGTGGGAAGGAGGGTACTTGTTCCCTGAAGGTTGCCTTAAAACAGTCCTTGTTTGTGTGATACTCAATGAATTAAGTATTTCCATACACCATAAAACTTTATCTCAAAGAAAGCCTTGAGAAGTTAAAATAATGGTAAATATTCTGTAGCCTAACTCTTGCAAGGGCTAAATAGCCTGGCCTTGATCCAGGAAGGCACTTAACAATGTGCTTAACTTTAAGCGCATTGAATATTCTTACTGGTATGAGTGAAAAATCAATGGCACTGCTCACATGCTTAAAATAAGACATGTGCTTAAGTGTCTTTCTGGATCTCAGCCAGGGCGTTCGATGTGCGAGATGTGCTGAACTCTAATTGTGGGCAAGAGCTGGTAGTGTTTCATTTTGCTTGTCTTGTGTGTTTCTGAAGAATTCATTGATATTGTCTGTGTTTATTTTAATTGGCCTCCATTTCCCATCTAAGCCCTACCAACTCCAAAGCACTGGGAGTAAAATAGATGTGCAACTTAGGGTTGTCAAACAGCTTGTCAGGGATAGTACTTAGGCTGTATATATTGCTATCAAGCAGGAACTGAACTTCAGAAAAGCTGGGAAAAGATGAGGTGAAACATGATTGTTTTCTTTGGTAGCCAAGGTTTTAATATAGGAAAGAAGATGAAGAGGAGAGAGTAGAAGGGATGGTGACACATCGCACCTTTTCAGTTAACATAGTTGCTTCTTAGAAAACATTAAAGAATGCAGACAGATGCATTAATAATCTGCTGGCAGGGCTGTAGCCTTGGCAAGTAGGCTTTCCTACCTACTATTGGTTTTCCTGACTTTCAGGCAGCAATTTCCAATGGGTGGCTTGATCTTTTACCCTCCAAATGGGCCATCAGATGAGTTGTCACAGCCAAAGTAATTTTTACTTTCTAACCAATCCTTCCTGTTTTTTCAACAGCATCTTTTACTGCTTACATGACAATTTCCACTGCTGACAAGTGTGAATGATAAAATACACTATATTTAAACACCAAGAGCCTCTATGTCTAGAGGTGCAAAATAACCCACTGCAGTGCTACCAAGCTCTTTCTTCATTGGCATCAGCTACTCCTGCAGGATCTGCTCCTCGAGCGCTGTAAATCTGGGAAGTTACTGGTTGGCAAGTGTAGAAGCAGTGGAGCCACAGTGATTTGGAAGAAATCTTTGCTCTCAGCTCTTACTTACTGTCAAAGGAAATAGTGTAATTTTCCCCACATCTTTTTGTTTTTGAACACCTAGGCTTTGCCTGGTTTTCACTTTTTCTTTCTGTGTTCAGAGCTTCCTGCTCACATCTCACGTTGATGTTTGCTTTCTTTTCTATCCAGGTTGCTAGAGCCCACAGTAAATTCTTCTTCATTCACTGCCTTTGAGTTGTGGTTGCTGTTATTTCTTCACTCGCCTTTTGAACCAGAAACTGAACGTTTTGTTTCCATATTTAGACTACATGAAAGAAACTTTGAGCAGATAATAAAAAAGTGGCCAGAGCAGAAGAAAATGAAGCATGAGCATTTTTCAAAGGACAAATACATAACAGTAAAAGAAACTAGTCATACTGTGAAAGATCGTATGTAATTACAAAAATATCTTCTAAAATGCTTCCCCATGAATGAACAGCTGCCATTTTTAGGAGACCTCCTTAGCACTGAGTCTGGAGCAGTTTGCATGATTTTTGTAGGCTGTTGGTTTCTCAGCTGTGGCAGTGTGCTTGCTGTCATAATCCAAGCTTGGCTTCAGGTTATTTTGCACAGTAACCGTGTATGTTTTTATTGTGTTGTTCTTGTGACCATTTCTGTCTCTTAAACTGTCAATTTTTCTTTTACTTATGTGAAATCTGAACAGAATTGTCTGTCAGTTACGGAATTTCCCCTCACTAAAAAAGATGCAATTTATAGTTCAAGTGCAGACAGTCTACCCAGGTCCAGGAGTAGCCAACGGTCTTAAGTCAATGAGTGGATCTGTTTGCAGGTGTCTCTAATGTGACAGAGGCTTCTGCCACCTAGTGTTAATGTGAGTTCTTTCCTCAGCAAGGTACCACCAGATAATTTATGACATACCATTATTTATGAATGATAATCCCCCCCTGCCCCACACACACAATTGCAAAGCACTCCTGCAAGCATCTAAAGGTGCAGTTTCTTCACCAGAGGGTTTCAGAATCAATTCAATCAGTGCGCACAACTTCTTTGATATGTTTACTGAAGATACAGTTTGCACGGTGGGTCAAATTGCTGTACAAATAATCCATGGAGAATTTCAGTAACTTTGAATGTCTCTCATGTGCAACAACTCTGCTAGCACTTTTCTTCCCCCAGGTAAAGCTGGTGGATTCTGCCTAAATCACTGCTCTCCTGCTTTGATGTCTGTACTCCTGCTGGTTCAAGAAATTGTAGTAAACTTTCTGAAAGTAGCTGCAGAGTATAAAAATTAATTTAACAGAAATTGTGTAGACTCACTGTCTTTTTTAGAGGAGTAAAATGAGAATCTCCCATCATCATGTTTTTTCCCTGTAGAAATTCTACTGGGGCACAATGGAGGGAGACAATAAAATCCAGAGAATTACACCCAGATTTCACAATAGAAACATTAAACTTAGAATAGAAAAAGAGGCTGAATAATGTTTTGTACTCAGGCCAAAGAATAACAGCTCCTACACTGTGTTGACAGAAGTTGATCAGAAGAGGCAAGCCAAGGAGAGCGTACTGCCTCTGATAAATGAGAACTGAGAACTGACTTCAATAGACATGGAGAAGGCTGAGGTACCTAACATGTAATTTGCCTCAGTATTCACTGGCATTCAGACTTCCCATGCCTCTCATGTCCCTGAACCTGTAGTCTGGGGTTGGAGGAGCAGTATCATTCTCACTGTAAGACTAGAGCATGTCCTAGACCACCTCATGAGACTGAATCATAGAATGGTTTGGGTTGGAAGGAGCCTTTAAGGTCATCCAGTTCCAACCTCCTGCTGTAGGCAGGGACACCTCCCTCTAGACCAAGTTGCTCACAGCCCCATCCAGCCTGGCCTTGAATGCTTCCAGGGAGAGGGCATCCACAGCCTCACTGGGCAACGTGTTCCAGTATCTCACCTCCCTCACAATAAAGAATTTCTTCCTATTATCTAGTCTAAATCTACCCTCTTCCATTATAAAACCATTTCCCCTCATCTTATTGCTACCTGCTCTTATAAAAGGTCCCCCCCTCAGCTTTCCTATATGCCCCCTTCATGTACAGGAATGCCGCTATAAAGTTTCTTTGGAGCCATCTCTTCTTCAGGCTGAAAAGCCCTGGCTCTCTCAGTCTGTCCGTGTAGGAGAGATGCTCCACCCCTCTGATCGTCTTCACGGCCCTCCTCTGGACCCACTCCAACAACTCTGTCTCCTTCTTGTGTTGGAGGCTCCAGAACTGGACACAGTACTCCAGGTGGGGTCTCATGAGAGCAGAGTAGAGGCAGAATCACCTCCCTTGACCTGCTGGGCTCAGCGGTCTCTTTGCAGGTGGTTGTTTGAGAGCTCAGCCAAAAGGGTGCACGTGGCTTAAGCAGATGCTTGTAACTGTTGGCCCAGCCACGTTTCACAGGATAAGCCCCCACTCTTAGCTGCTGCCTTCCTCTCTTTTCTACCTCCCACCTCTTCCAGGCCTTCCTGAGGAACTAATGTCATTATGGCTAGGAGCTGTAAACTTGATCCTCACCGTCAGTTTGAAGTGCTGACCTGATCAACTGCACCCAGAACACAAAGACACAAAGAGCCTAATGCATCTGAGCATTAGTCAGCTGTGATATCAGGCAGGCTGTTGTTTTCACCTTGTTTTGACCTGAGCAGTTTCAAATTCTTGAAGCAGTATCATTCAACCTAGTGGATTTTTGCTTTTGACATATACGTTTTTTAAATACTGCCTAGAGAAAATAACTCTGGGTTATTTTTTAGCTTGCTCTGTGCTTGTAGTTACTCATTCAAGATAATTATTAGGTTTGGCTGCTTACTTATCTGATCAGTATCAGTGGTTAGAAAAGCCTCTAGAAATTCTTGTGCATCTTGTACTGTTTTGCTTCTGAGTCATCTTAAACTGGAAGTGGCATAGAGCACAAATGCATTGTGTTCTGTTGGGATGGAGGATTCTGCATCACAGCGAAAGCAGAGCAGCTGACCTGGGGAGACGGTGTTTTCAAGGTTGAGATTGTACACATCTTTTGCTTTGTTCAGATGATTTTGTTCCCCATCAGAGGTGGTTTCTGCAAATCCTGCAGCTGGGTAAATGCATTTTCTGTGTCACTTTCGTGCACTTCAGTCCTTTATGCTGATGGGAAGAAAGCAATGCTTTTTAAATCCTCCAAGTCCATCCGCAAAAGATAGCAAAAACGGAGGGGAAAAGTTGCAGTACGTCCCGTCCTCTTCCTGGAGGTGGTGGAGGCTGCTCGGAAAGGGTTCCAGTTTGCTTCATAGCTGCATAATTTGCATGGGGCTGGTTTGTTAGGAATCTCTTTCATGTCTCCTGCTCAAAAAGCAACGCGGTTCATCAGTATGGATTGCTGGCCGTGCACTGGGGGATTTATGGTATGCGGTGGGGTGTGAGGAAGTTGGAGAAAATGCAGAGAGTGAGGAACAGCGGGGAATTCTGATCCTTAAAGAAGAATATGTATATCCAAAAGGGACTTTCAGAATAAAAGTTGCGTTCTCTCTTCTTGCCTGCAGAGGAGATGCTGTTTTCCAGGAGCTGAACCCAGGGAAATGTCCCCCTGGTTACAGGGAAGGTGCGGTGATGTCTTTTAGGCTGAACTTACTCTGTCCCTAAAAGATAGGTCTGTGAGAACAGCCCTGGCTCAGGTAGCAGACAATGCTTAGCTTCTTCAGAGTGATAATAGTTACTTAAAGATATGCATGCTCTTCTGGTGCCCTTTGTCCTAAGCGCAGCCTGCAGAAGGAAAGCACGGTTTGAGGGCAAGGGGAAATCTAAAGATGGAGCCATGCCGAAACGTTTCCACAATGCGTTGAAGCAAGTGACTTTGGAGTTATGGATGCGGTGGCTTATTGGTGCTTTTAGCCTTTAAATGGGAAAATATGAAATTATAGCTGAGAAAAGTCCCTACATTCAATGACATTCTTCCCAGGGTCAAGTATGAGCGGAGCCTGACTTAGTCATAGACTAAATGTAGCTGCAGTTCAGCAGTCCCAGGGTGAAATCCATACCAGCCATGCAGAGCGAGCGCTTTGCTGGATTCCAGCTGGGACTGCAGTGTCCTTGTTACGCGGCGAGGTTGCTCAAGGGTGTCAAACTGCTTACTTGCAGTTGTTGGAGGAGTTTCTGCATTGGCTGATTGATTTACTGGATCTGGAAGTTCAGACCTGGAAACCTGAGCGAGGGAGAATGCCTGGGTGGTGGTGGAGGGGCCGGGTGTTGAGAGGACAGACAGCTGGCAAGTGACCTCGGGGGGATGACAGATGGGGGACCAGGTGCCCCTCCGAGCCCTCCTCACCGCTCCGCTTGCGAGGGCACGGCCTGCGGAAGTGGCTCGCGCTGAGGGAAGGCTTCCTGTGAGCAAGATAACCCTTTCTGGAAATAAACATTAACCATTTGTTCCCCGTTAGGTATGCAGGGGTGATGAATCCAGGCGGCTGCTTGGGAAAGGATTTAAGCAGAAAAATCGGTTCAGCCAGAAGGAAAAATGACTCATCCAAATATTTGGTGGTGGTTGGGTGTGTGTTTTGGGGATGGCGTTTGGATGCTGGAAGCAACGCGTGGTGCCAGGATGTGTGGTGAGCAACAAGGAGCAAAGTGTTTGCACAGCATCATCAGTGCAGGTTTGTGACCGGCGTCTGTGAGCCATTATAAACGACTGAGAGTGTTACAGGGAGGGATGTGGGTGTAAGGGAGCCCCCGAGCCATTAAAGGAGAAGTCGGCATGTCACTTCCAAACAAAAAGAGACTGGGAAGCCTTTAGTTTTCCTCCACGCAGAGGCTTAATGTGTTTGCAGGTTCTGCTTTCCATTTCCCATTTTTATTTTAAAACACCGTGTGCCAACATGAGGAGAACGGCAGAATAATGGCTGTCCTGGATTTGCCCTGTAGCAGCACGGCAATCTGTAAGCCATGCCGTGCTGGGAATACGGCCCTTTCTCTCAGTTTGGTAATTGATGGCTGTGGGGTACTCTGCCTGCTTCAGGCTTTTTGGTTGTTTGTTTTTAATTTAGAAGAAAAAACAAACGGCAGCGTGACCTCTATCAGTGCTTTAGCTTTTGAAAGCACTTTCAAGATTTCCTGCATAGGCTCAGATGCCCAAGTTTACCACAGAGACAGGAATGTGCTAGCTTGCAATGCTATTTACATTTCCTAGGGGTAAAACAGTGCTATACCTTGTCTGAAGTGAGGCTGTCCAGTCACATATTAAGAGAACCTGATTAAATGTGACATTTGGTTATTATCAGAGTAATTACGGTGACATCCGTGGTGCATTCTGTGCTCACATGAAATGCAGAATGGTTTTGTCAAACACGCTCTGGATTTACATACGTGAATTCCTGAATGTAAATCTCTGACTCGTGTAACTCCTCGCTGGAATATGAGGTTAATTGTGCTTTAACATTTTTAACACGCCGTCTACAGGTGTAATTGGATTTGTGGTTCCTGTGAAAGTGAGACCAGATCAGCCTGCGCTGCTTAAGGGTGTTATGTCCCATGCCAAAGTGCTGAAAGTCTACATATAGTCTTTATGGCTGCAGTACTTGATGGCTGCAGTCTTTGTCCACGTGAAATGGTGATGCTGAAGCTGCTGCCTTTGGGGCAGGACCCTGCGGTGGGACTGCGGGTCTTTAAAAACAGCTGTAGCAGCAGCACCTGCAGCAGCCAGAATGATTTGAGATAGCCTTTCCTCCGTTCCGTCCCCGCTAACTGTAGTTGCTTTCCAGTGGAAATGTTTGTTATCTGGAGAGGCTGGATTTCATGGCAAAAAGAGGAAGTGTTCAGGGAAAATGATGTGGGAACATTTGATTCTGTTCTCTTCCCCCCTGCCATGCAGTCGTGTCGGGAT
The DNA here is from genome assembly GCF_016699485.2 of Gallus gallus. NCBI lineage: Eukaryota > Metazoa > Chordata > Aves > Galliformes > Phasianidae > Gallus > Gallus gallus. Next base: position 53,778,509 of record NC_052536.1, on the reverse strand, counting down.
GCCTGAAAGAGGCTGCCTGCTTTGACTCTGTATCCTGGAATCCAGAGACATTTCTGCTGCAAGGTTCCCAGTTGTACTCACCGATGTCATAGATAATTTGTAATAAAATCCCTGATAGAGGTCATTGGATGTCTCTTACACTTTATATGAGTGCTTCACCATTAAATGAGGAAACAGTTTATGTGAAACATCAAATTAAAGTGCCTTAGTTCCTATGTTAAACACTCCAGAGATCCTTTTATAGGCCCAGCAGCAGCTTCCTGGTGAGGAGGAGGAGCAGTGAGCTCTGTGGACCTGCTGCTGGGTGCTGCAGGGCTGGCTGATGCAGCAGGGCACGCGTGGATTTGGGGTCTGAAATGTCTGCCCTTGGATCCAAGGGGGGGAAAGGAGCGTAGGCAAAGAGTGTGGAATAGCTCAGTGTGGATTTGTAGGCTTTGCCTTTCCCACCTGTGTCCAGTGGCAGACCCCAGTGCTGTCTGTGTTAGCTGAGCTGTGCTGTGGCACACCTGTTGCATTCTAAAGAACTCTTTTACCACCTGCTGTTAATGTGCAACTCCACATTACAAAACACAGACAGCGTTTGTAGCACGTTACCATTTAGAAAAAGCAGATGGAAGATGATCAAGTGAATCACTAGGGGTCCTGGATTTCTTCTGTTGATTTGGTAGGTTGGATTTTTTTGGCATCTCTACTAGGAAGAGCTACTTCTGTAGAACAGACTTTTCAGTCTGGTAGACCGAAACTCCAAAGTGTGTTTTCATAATGGAGGTTTAACAAATGGCAGTGCAGTGGAGCCAATAGGTATCTGATTCTGAGGGGTTTGTTGCAAGATGAGGACTCTGATTTTTCCTTGTTATAGAAGTTGGTTGGAGTTTCTTTCCTAGAGTAAAGGGAGAAAAATACTAAATCATCTCAGTATAGATAGGTTTATTTCAGAGCAGTTCATAAAATCGCTAAGGTTGAAAAAGACCACAAAGATGCCCATGCCCACCCCACCCCACCATTCCCACTGCCCACGTCCCTCAGTGCCACATCTCCACTGTTCTGGAGCACCTCCATGGATGGTGACCCCACCGCTCCCTGGGCAGCTGTGCCACTGCATCACCACTCTTTCTGAGAAGAAATTTTTCTTCATATCCAACCTGAACCTCCCCTGACTGAAACTGAGACCATCATCTCTTGTCCTGTCATTAGTTATTCAGAGGAGTCCATTGAAATGTCATCAGGGGAACCAGAAGGTCTGTCTGCAATTCAAGCATTGCATTCAGCAGTAAATTTTGTTGACTTCAGCTCCTAAAGAGGAGAATCACTTCTGCTTTCTCCCTGTTGGAGGCTCAGTGGTGGCCTTACAGACAGCCAGGAACAAGGCTGCTACACCTGGTCACGTTCTAGCCTGGATGAGAGGAGGCACAGCTGAGCCACAAGGAGCAGGTGACAGCTCTGCAGCAGTCTCAGGGGCATAGCCACTGTGGATGGGCTGAGCCAGCTCATGGCATGGAAAAGACAATGACTGTCATGTTCCTTTCTTTGTGCTGGGTCTGGCGCTCATCTGACGCTGTGGTAAGCAATTTCAGCTCCCTCAGAAAACTAGCTTAGGTAAACAGTGTTATTAATAATCAACAACCACACCAACTTAGCGAGCTGACCCTGAACTGGTGGAGCTGCTGTCTGCAAATGGGATTGCAGTCTTGCTGAGGTTTCCTGGTATTTATGGTAGCTCAGTGTTGTCTGTGACTGTTTTTTTTCTGCAGCCAAATTTGTATTGTGGCATTGAGGTGGACCTTTCCTTGTACCCCTGTGATACGGGCTGCATTTGGTCTTGCCCTGTCGCAAGACTAACAGGTGACATAATCTGGTTAAGAATACATTTTTTAATATCTGCCTTGGAATCTGTCCTATTTGGACCTCGTTGCACTTAGCAGATTTTAGACATTCACACTGATGGTTGCAGTGGTGTAAACAGAGCTATCCAGAGGCACTGAGAAACAGCAACAAGCCATTGGCTTTTGCAGCCGGGGGCTGCCTGCCTGCTCACTGGTGCCTGTAGCAAACCCCACACCACAGTAATTCACTGTCCATCTTACTGTCTTCGTAGTCACATTCCAATTGAAGTAATTAAAACTGTTACACCGCATTGATCGACCCAGTGTCATCTTGGATCCTGGAGGCAGCCCAGGACCTACCCCTTTCTGGTGAACAGTTTTCCCGATTCAGCTCTACAAGAGATTTCTCCCTTTTGGTCCTTGTTGTCCTGGGGGGGTCAAGGAGAAGAGCAGCTGATGGAAGCCTGACCCTGGGCATGGTGCAAGGCCTGCAGCAGGGATGGAGCTGGGCCTGCAAGGAGTCAATGGTTGCCTTACAGCTGGGTTGTATGTTGCAGCAGGCTGTGTACAGGCTGGATTTTTGGACACCAGTGATAGCTTGTTTGTTTATAATATCTGAATGTAGTGGCAGTGTCCAAAGAGTGTCTGTTAAAATAGATGAAAGATTGCTTTCTGACTTGTGAGGACTTGGGATCAGGCCTACAGTGAGTCTGTGCATGGTTGAACTGCAATTCCAGGCTGCTTTTCTGATCACCAGCCTTGCAGGTTGTGTTCTTGTCCTCGGACATTACAATCTCTGAGATAGGGAGTACAAAACTACTCCTTGCTACTACCTAGCAGAGGCCTGTTCCTGAATGAGTTTCCCAGGCCTATTTAATGAAGAACAGCAATTAACCTGGTTTATTTTGTCAACAAATTCTGCTTTGGCTGCATAGGTCACATCCTAGAACCGGTTCAAGCCAAGACGAAGGTGAGCGAAGAGTTTCTGTCTGCTCAGAGGCTATAATATAACCCAGGCCACACATCCCTCAACAAGAAAAACTGCCCAGAGAAAATCCAGTTGGTGCATCTTCTGTCTGATAGAAACCACTCTCTGAAAGAATACTCTGAATAATGCATTGGTAGCTTATCTTAGAGACTTGGTAAACCGAAGGGAAGTACTGTCTCAGGAAGAGTCAGGAATGCAGCACGTGCTGCTACGTTACTGATGCTTTACACGTTTTCCAGAGTAGTATTCTGCTTGCTTTCATGCAACCAGTATTTATTATTTAAATGATGAATCTGGAAAATATCCCAGATCTAACGTCTGCACCGTTGCTTTCTCTGCTGGATACTGCAGATAATCAGATGAACAGTAAATCTATTATGTGGAATAGAATTACGGTATCTTTTCTTTGTCAAACATCTTGTCAGTGATTTCTCTTTTCTCCACCTCCTTAGAATGGCTCACAGATAAAGAAAAAAGTGAAATCTGTGTGCCAAATACACAGTGCTGCACATACACCTCCAGTAAGGCATCTGCAAACACATTTATCATGGTCAGATGGGGGTGATTGTGTGAAATAGCCCCAAGCGCTCATGCATAAGGGGTTTCTGACTGGTGGGTGAAGGGAAATACTGTGGGGTTTTTTTGCTTTGCCATCTGGGTAGTATTTCTAGCTTGATTTGCTTATTTGATTGCACTGCCCCCAACTTCCCTTGGACATTTCTGAAGCCTTTAATGAGTTTCAGTAAGACTTACAAGTGGGAGAAGAGCCCCACAGATGCTCCAAAGGCTTTCTCCATGCCAAGTGCCACCGGGGAGGAGGAAGGGAAGCCAGAATGTGTGACCCCACAGAGGACAGTGCAGGCAGAGCACAGCAGTCCCTTTGCATGGAATGTTCCAGGTAAACCCTTCTACTTGCACCACCCCCAGAAAAGCATCAAAACTTCCGTCAAAGTGTCCATAGCTGTGTTCAGCCCAGATAAATGAGCCAAGCTTACCCTTTTCTTGCTCCTCTAATGGCAAATGGGGAATGGTGCTTTACTGGTTCCTGTGGTTTCCCTTTCCTTGGGTTACGGAGTACCTGGTAGGGCCCAGGGCCAGACCAGGATGGGAAGAGCAGCAGGAGCTGGTCAGCAGCCAGCACCACGTTTTCTCAGCAACCTCCTCTGGGGAGTGAATTGAGAGAGCTCCCATTTCCACTTCAGGTTCAGTCAAGAACCGTTACAGAAGGTGTCTTCCTTGTACTTTACTTTCACGTATACAATCACAGACTGGTTGGGTTTGAAGAGAAGAGAAAATGTGATGCCCCATCCCCACCAGCATCAGTTGGCTTAAGCTGTATGGAAACCACATCCTGGCGTGTGGTGAGCCTGGAGGAGATGCTGTGGTGATGACAAGGACGATACAGGGTGACACTGTGAGGCTTTTGGTGAGACTGGTGAGCAGAGCAGGAGGAGGCATGGCAGAGGCTGCTCAGACTGGGACCACTGCTGAGATGCGGCATCTCAGCCTGGAAGAGGTCAGGCAGCCCCAGCAACGACCAGAACCAAGTGCAAATTACCCCTTTTTTCCCTGAATACAGGAGACTTTTTTTCACGTGGCGATGAGAAACCGAAGGTCAGGAATGAAACCCCTTAAGGCTCACGAAGAACAAAATACGACGTGTTTTAACTGACGTGAAAGGCTAATGGGGAAGATGAACACCCAAGGGCTGCAGCGAGGGGAAGGGGCCGCTTGGGCACAGCGCGGCACGGAGCGCCGGCACTGCGGTGGATGGGAAGTGTGAGACGGTGGTGCGGGGAGCACGCGGCTGGTTGGCCTCGTTCAGGAATAACAGCACAGGGGTTTTGTTTAAGTTCAGAGCTCCGTCTGCCCTCGGTAAATACGAGTCACGTTAAAAAACTGCGCACCAGAAAAAGCAAACCTCTTTTTCCTGGTTTCTGCTTATAAGATTTACAGGTACTTAAAATAAACCTATGAAAAACAGACCCAGCGTGCTGGAATTTGCTAACTAGTCAGAGCAATTACCTCCAGCTCCCAGGACCGAACTGAGCCTGACTTTTGGAAACGAGACTTGGCAGGCGCTTCTTCCTGGTGCTGTTCTAAAGGTGCAGATGAAAAGAGTTGCTGACCTCTGCCAGAAACCCCAGGAATCCATTTCAGAGAGACGCTGCAGCGATGGGCATGGCAGGATTCAACAGCACAGATGGCGATCGGCGTGGAAAAGCCGGCGCTGCGTTCCCTTCTCATTGTGCGGCTGCAGCGTGGCACATTCTTTGCAATTGCCTGGTGCACCACAGTAATTAAATGGGTCAAGAGCATTAGGTTTAGATCCTTAACAGGAAAATAAAGACCTCACTTGTCAGCTGGCAGCGCGCCGTGCTTGTGTCACGGGAGCGTGTTGCCCTTAGGAAAAGCTGATGGGAGCCCTTTTGGCAATAGCAGTTGTGTATTGCTTTGCAGATCGTGTACCAATTAACTGGAAATGCTGTAATATCTGGAAAGCAGGGCTTGTTGTTGTTAATGCCCCAATTTTGGCTGAGCTAAAAAAGGGAAGCAGTAGACTCTGCCTCTCTCTTCCTTCAGCGATATATTAGAAAAGTAACAAAAAATACACTGCCAACCTTCGGTTAATACAGAAACGTAAAACAATCTCTGTTTTCTCTGCACTGTTCTGTACAGGAGTGGAAAGTAAAGCTCGTGTGATGAAATAAACATGATAGAAGTGCAATCTCTCTGCGATGGGAATTGGTTTTATAAGACTCTCTGGCTTGGAGGGCGGAGGTGGTTTCACACCAGTGCTGGGGAGGAAATCGTTTGGTATAGTCAGGATCCTTCCATCATTCCTGGCTGGGGAAGGAGCTCCTGTTTCCCACAGCAGTTGTAAAAGGCCTTTGGGAAGGATGAGATTGTCCTCCAAGCATACTAAGGGACAAGTAACAAGACTGCTCTTTTAAAACACCTCTTAAGGCAGAATGCATTCTCCTATGCGACATGAGCTCTCCGTAGGCTGCCTTTCCTTACAGAGTAAGAGATGACAACAACTTAGCTGCTGTGTGTGCACATTCCCTTTGCACGGGGCACAGTCACCGCAGGGTTTGTGCCCTGGTGCCAGGCAGCAGAGCTCCCCTCAGCTCAGCCACTGCAGGCAAATCGTGTCCTGGCTTTAGCATCTTACTGACGATAACTCGGCAGCGTTCCTCGTGTCGGTGTGTTGCGGTTATTAGGTGCAAGAAATAGTTTTTAACTGCAATTAATCATTTTTAAGTAACCTCTTTTTTTTTTTTTTCTGCACGTTTATGGCATCAATGGGTATGACTGTTTATTATGGCTTACCTATAAAACCTGACCTGTTTTATATACTCTTTATGGAAACAGCGTATAGTCGTAAATTAAAAGATGCAACTGTTTTGGATGTTTTACTGGTGGTCCTGTGCTTTCCTGCCAGAAGTGCAGCTGGTTTGGGTTTCTCGGGATAGCATTATAAAGGGCTGTATGTGTTTTGCAAGTTGATGCTTGAATTGCCAAGCCAGAGGTGGAAGGACTTCCCAGGACCTACGCTTACTGAGTGATGAATCACAACAGCTCTCTGAAACTCAGTGACTGACACTGCAAAGCAGTTCTCGTTTGTGATATTTGATCTGGTGTTCAAAATGGGAGATACTCTGCTAATTGTGCAAGGCAGAGCCTCTGGCTTTTATTATTTGACAGTTTATTTGATGGAGTTCGGGTGTAAAACGCTGAGAATCTGTTCTGATGTTTTCTTATGCGGGATGCGAGCGCTGTAGGGTTACAGCACTGAATGAAAACACGCAGCCTGCTGAGCAGATGCCTTCCATTGGAGCTCTCAGTGTGTGCAGCAGCTGCCTTTGGGCCCTCAGGAAGGAGCTGAGGCATCTGCAGGTCTGCCTGGGGCAGGGCAAAATTTGATGGCCCTGCAAGCTGGCCGTGGTGCTTAATGAAGGGTGAATTTTAGCCCAAGTGTTGACAACAGCCTCACGCTGATGCAAGTTCCTGGTGTCCGTAGGCTTACTTCAGAGACCCATCGGCCTGAGAGCAGAGTTCAGCCCTGTTGTTGTCAGAGCATGGCTGGATATGGGAGTGCCCGGCATTAACTGCATGGAGCTGAAACCCCGTGACTGCTGTGGGGAGCGTAGGAAAGCTTGTGCTGGCCTTGTCACTGTGAGAAGGAACTGCCAAATGGGAAAAAGATGACCTCTTCCCTGATGAGGCGCTGCAAACAGGCAGCTTCTTCCTCTTTGCTTTCATAGAATGGCCTGGGTTGAAAAGGACCACAATGCTCATCCAGTTCCAACCCCCTGCTATGTGCAGGGTCGCCAACCAGCAGACCAGGCTGCCCAGAGCCACATCCAGCCTGGCCTTGAATGCCTGCAGGGATGGGGCATCCACAGCCTCCTTGGGCAACCTGTTCAGTGTGTCACCACCTCTGGGGGAAAAACTTCCTCCTAATATCCAACCTAAACCTCCACTATCTCAGTTTAAAACCATTCCCCATTGTCCTGTCACTCTCATAAACAGTCTGCTTTCTCCCAGAAAAACATGCCCAGCCTCACCACTGGAATTATGAAGGTGTTTGACATCTTTCTGTGCTAACGTAATGCCTCTCGCCATTCCAGGTACCTGAACCACGTACGAGCCGCTTCTCCGCAGGATCTTGCTGGGGGCTACACTTCTTCTCTGGCGTGCCACCGAGCCTTGCAGGATGCTTTCAGCGGTCTCTTCTGGTTCCCCAGTTAGCCAGCATACACCAGCTGCAATAGGAGGGTGCTGGACGAGGTGAGGAGCAAGTTAAGGCGGCAGAGGTTGGTAAAACTGCTGCCATTGCACAATGGCTAAGCTGCAGTCACTTCTCTGTGTAAAACCAGCTGTGTTTAAGTGCTAAAGGAAAAAAAGAAGTCCGCACGAGGGCTTTGTACAATGGTAGATACATTTTTGTGGAGCGGGAAGCTCGTTAGTCATGTGGCACTTTGCTGAGGGAGGCTGAAGCAATCAGCCACATCTAATGGAAGATGTGAATAACTCGGCTGCGTATGGTTGAGGTTTAAAAAAAAACATCCACTTGTAAATTTCTTTAAATAAAGCCAGACTTTTTTATTAAAGTTCGTGGTTTAACTCTTATTGCAGGGTTTTATTTGCACAAGCATTTAAATGCCATTTTGATTATAACGTTTAGTGTCAATATTCGAGCCTACATTTTCTTGCCATAAAACTGACTTCCCCAGCTCAGACAAGTGGGTTTTTCCTCCTCCCAGCTGGATGAGACGAGAAACACAGGAACTGTGCTGACACAACTCCTGTGTAGGACCCTTCCTGATGTCACTTGGTTGTCACCTTTGCCTGGGAAACAAGCAAAGTTTCAGCTGAAAGTCTTTCAATGCATTCCTCTAAAGCAGTCAGGAAGACCTGTATGTACCGCTGGTTCCTCAAAGTTGTCACAGTTGGTTTTGGTTCCTTAGCTCTGTTTGCACCTTCTGTGTCACGTGTGCGGGAGCTTCTCTTGGAAGGAGCATCTCCTCCCCTTTGGCTGTTGGCATGAACCCGGCCACTCGATTTGCTGCTTTCATGTATCCCTTCCCCTGGCTCATGCTGACTGCAGCAGGACAGAGTCCTGTCTTGGGAAATCCATGGATATGGATGAATTGCAGGAGACTGGAAACCATTCAGGACAGTGTGTGCCTCTAGAGTAAAACCCGGACCACGTTTTATGTCATCCATTCATAGTTGTTAAATACTGCTCTGAGGAGCATACTAACTGAATGTATTTTTTTCTGAGTTGTAATAAAGAGAAGAATAAGCTCCGTTCCAGATTCAGTGCTTCCTTTATTAAGGACGGGGGAGGGGGGTGCCAACATTTTCTCTCTAAGTCCTGTTGTGCCGTGCAAAGTGTTGTCGACGGGTATCGCTGTGTGCGGGGCTGAGGTGTGGAAAGGCACAGCACGCTGAGTGCTGCCTGGCCTGGAGAAGGGAGTTTGGGCTGGGTGCCGTGGGCCTCAGCTGTGCAGTGCATGCTGGAGACTGCCTGTACTCTTGTTGTCTGGCCCTGAGTGCTGATTTCAGCCTTCTGTCCTTATAGGCCCTGCTTCCTTTCCTCTCATCTGTAAGGCCTAAAAGTTTACGTGTCCTTGGTTTATCTGTTCCTCATCTCACGGCAGATGGCTGCCACTGCTGCCAGATCTGTTTGCTGGTTTCCCCGGCAGCCAGAAGCCCGGGTAGTTCCTCTGGGATTCAGCTCAGGCCCCTGGCAGGGAGCTGCAGCAGCCGGGGCACTGTGCTGTTCCAGGCTCACCCGGACCCAAGATGCACCTTATTGAAGATCCAGTTTCCATTCAGTCTGTACAGCCTTAGCTTCTTAACCTAATGAATGCAGAACTGCACCGTGTACTGATATGTACCGTGTACTCCTGCCACTCGGCTGCACACTGGCTGGCTTTTGCTATTTAAATGTGCAAGGTTTATATGCAAAAGTTGTAGCTGCACACACAAACATGGAAAAAAACCCCAATTTTGAGTGTAGTTAAATGCAATCCATTCACCTGCATGTAAACTCAAGTCATTCTGCTATAGCATATAACCTTTAAGTGAAAAATCTGCTGAGCACTAAAACCCTGCCCGCCCTGGGAAATTTTGGTCACGTACTGAAAATCAGCGTGATGTAGCCAGCAAAAAGGTGATCAAACCCTTGTTTCGCTCACGGCAGTAGTGCCAAGAAGCCCCAAGCTGGGACTGTGAAGCAACAGACACAAAGGGCTCTGCGTTCCGTCAGTTACAGGTCATGGAGTTAGCTCAGCTCAGTGGGTGACTGCATCGTGCCAGGACGGTCAGCGCCCTTATCACCAGCACAGTGTTTATGGAGAGCTCTGAAAAACAACAGCAGCTTTGCAAATGTTTGTGAGAAATGCAAAGAGCAGCTGTAGGAGAGTGCGCTGTGGTGTTAGAAAACATATCAGACAGCAGAGATAGCATCGTAGCCTGGAGGCAGGAGTCCAGCTCCTGCTCTGAGAGGAGCCACGGCTGGTAGGATGTGATGTGACTGTCACTGACAGAAAGGACAAATAGGTTAAAGTCACTGTGATACCATCTGAAGGCCAGTGGAGGAATGCTGGGGCTGGAGTGGCAGGCTGGGGAAGCAATCTGTACAGCTGCTTTCAGATAGTATGAGTGACTCATCGTGGTTTTTTTCCCCCTGCTCTGATAAACGCAATCTAGCAGTAACCAGGCCGTGGAAGCCTGGCTGCATAGCCAAGGGAGAAGGGCTGTAAGGCTGTAACAGAGCCACTGAGCAAAACTGATCTACAGCAGCAGGTTGGTGAGCACTGGGACACAAATATGGGCCCCGGTGAGGAGGGTGAGGGACATGTAGCAAGTGTTGCTAGGAGTGAGCTTGGGCCGAAGGAAAGTATCTGAAACTGAGAGCATGATGTGAGTTCTCTACCCAAATACATTGTCTGCGGTTGACGTTGCTCAACAATAGTTTGGAGAAGGAAGAAAAGGAAATGAAAGGCAATGATTTTTTGAATCCCTGCAGAATACCAGCAGCCGGTCAGAGATCATCCAGAGGCTGCATCAGAGGTAGGGGACAGCTTGAAGAAAGCACAAACGGAGAGGAGAAGGGATCACAATGAGAGGAGGACCCATCAGCCACGTACTGGTTTTCAGTCTGGTGCTTTAAACAGAAATGTATCCTTATTCTGCATTAGAGTATCTCCTGTTTTAACTGTGGGCAAACGCTAAGCCAGGAATCAGCTAAACCCCAACTCGATCTCCTAGTGGTAAAAAGCATTCATTACTCCAAAAGCCCAGAAGCAATACATGGCTATTGCTGCCTCTCTGTACTTCGGGTCAGCCTCTGAAAGGCTGCCTTGTTCACAGTAGAGCTGTCTGTGCATCTGCTAAGAGTAATCCAGTATTCCTAAGGACCATTTATCAAAGAGAATCCTATTCTGTGCTGCAAATGAGGGGGTTACACAAATCATCTTGCTCGGTCCTACAACATACACAAATACACTGCAAACTGTACTGAAATAACACTGCAGCAGAGAACCGTCCCAGTCTGCGTCACCAAATTGTGACAGGGTGTGAAATAACAGAGCATGACAATACATTTTTGTACAAAAACAGTGAAGTTTTATGTACTGCAGTAAGAAGAACAGTATCACTCTGGTAATTGATCCCACAATTAAAAAAAAAATTAATACAGGAAGCAGTGCTCACAAAGGAAGGTTATAGCACACGGTGCATCTACACCTGAGGTGGGTAACAACTGAAGGGGAGGACTGGAGGTAACCTAAGCACACCTACTGCAAACTGATCAGGTCATTACCACAACTCTGGTTTTCAGCTCTGTAAGTCTTCTTCAGTAAAAGCTTTGCAGGTACGCAGACGCTTAGGGGCTGGTTCTTCTGGAAGAAAGTTGGAAAAGTTATTTAACATGCAGCAAAGAGACCAAACCGAAGCACAAGCCATGCCACACACACGGACTGAACTACGCAGTGAGCCCAAACACAAATGAAGACTGTTACAGCAATAAAGGGAGGCCTTTCCTTCACGGACTGCTGAAGAGGATTTTCAAAACACCTGCACTGAGCTGCATTTTGACCTCCATCTCAGCACTGCGCATAGCAGCGGAGAAATGTTTTGTGGCATTCAAACCTTCTTAAAACCTCCTTCCAGTTCATGTAACTGCAGATGGAAGGTCTCCCTGTCTCAACTCGTCACACTGTGCCAAGCTCAATGTCACTGAAACTGGTTTCTACAAGAAACAAATGACCAATTTCTTGGTCACTGAGGATATCTAAAGGCAAAAACTCTGCTTTATGGCTGTGGGATGATCCTATGCAGTCCGTGGAGGCTCCTGCTGGGATCAGAGGGGAGGACTGTGGTTGCTGATGGTGTGTGAAGCCCTGCAGCTGTGGCACACACGCACTTGTGCCATAAGTGGCCCTCAGGACTGATGAGGTGGGGCCAACCTCAAGCAGCAGAAGCGCAGCCTGAAATCCACACGCCAGAAGGATCATCCCTTACCTCCAGCAGGGCAGGGCCTCTTGTACAGCACGTCTGCTGGAATCTGGAAAGTTATGCACAGCATCTCCTTGTTTGGAGCAACGTTTCTAACCAGGTAAGTAGAGCAGCGTCCCTCCAGGGAGGCTCCCAGCGCAGCCTCAGCCCGTTCCTGGATGTCTTTGGCTGGGTTTTCGTGTTTGGAGAAACCATAGCAGTGCACTGTGGGGAGGACAGCAGTGCTGCAGGGCTCTCCGACTAAGAGATGCCTGAAAACATCCAGAAATTCAATAGCTAAAGCTGGCAAGTTCATGACTATATGAAAAGCTGTTTTCTGCTCTTTTGCAAGTGTGAGCTCTTTCCTTAGCTCTTCTCTCACTGGCCCCAGGAGGAAGTCCCTGCCATCCATGTTGAATGCTTTTATTTTGTTGTCTACTTTGTTTAGCTTGCAGTTGTGCAGCAGCCAGTGGTAGGACTCTGGATTGAGATCATTTGCAAATACAACGCACTTTTTCCTTGCTGCTGGAATAGCAAATGGTCCAATCCCAGCAAAGACATCGAAAAGGACATCACCAGGCTTTAAAAGCTCAACGATACGGCCGTGTTCTGTGGAAAGTCGGGGGTTCCAGTACACTTTAGCAAAGTCCAATTCATATGTGAAGTTATTTTCTTTGACCTGGAAGACAGAAACCTTTGGTTAAGTCTCTGTGTTCAAATTCCAGGCATGTTAAAGCAACATCAGTAATTAAGACAGCTAAAAAATAAAAGGTAATGTGTGGACCGACACTTGTCCCATTGATAGCATATGTGCAACGTGTATAAACAGGTCTGCTCATCATAAATAGCCATAAGGAATGTTTCAACTGTCAATCCAGATGGCTGACTTATGCATTTCTTAATCACCAGGTGGAAGTAAAGCAACAGCTTAAAATGACCATAAAAAATAAAATCTGAGGCTTTTCATGAGCTTTGTGGCTGTCTGACAACTCTGTTATTGAAAGCAGATCTTGGGAAGATGCCTCAAACCCTCCTTAGCACAGAGTCTACACAATAAATAAGTGTCTGAGAATGATACAGCACGAGAATGGCAGCAGTCAGCCAAATCCAGAGCCACTGGGAGCCAGTTGTGCCGTCTGAAAATACACTGCATTTTCTCTCTCAAGGTGACAGAATCTGGAAACAGATCCAGCCCCAAACTTCAAGATGACCCTTATCCTACCAGCAGACCTAGAAACAAACTGTTTACCCAGACAAGAGTGCGATGCGATACAATACTCTCTTCTCACCACTACACTGAATCGTGTGGCTCTCAAGTAACTTATTCCAACTCACTGCAGCGTTTGCTTTGCCAGCAAGAAACACAGTGACGTGTATTGGCATTCTTTAGTGTGCACTCAATGGTATAGCAGATGTATGCGTAATGAGCTAATACCATCTGCATAATATTTGCTTGTCACTTCTGATTTAACAATTCACATGCCTTCCCTGTGCAAGGAAACGGCCTTAACGGTGTCTTCCCACCACAGCTCTCCAGTAGATGGCTTTGGGTTTTAGCACATCAAGTTTAAAGTAAGAGGGGGAAAGTTCTGTACCTTGGTTACCAGGTTGTTCTCTCCTGCAAGAACTTCCATTTGAAAGTTTCTGTATGTGCTGTCAATAATACTGGTTTTATTCACTACACAGGTGATTCCTGGGTTCTTGTCAACTATAACCTGGCCTGAAAAGAGGACAGGAGATATTCTGGTTAAGGGACTACAACCTCTTTACATTATATAAAAGATACAAACACTGCAGTATACTTTTACATTTATAAAAGCACACATATATTACAACAGCCCCCTCCTAAGGACTGCACATTACCGGATCTCACTGAAGCACAGTTATCCCTGACCCAATGCTCAGTGCAGTGAGACCACAGTTACTGCTCAGAGGAAAGAGTCGTGTCTTCTGTGTACAGGTAAAGCATCAGCACAAAGCTATTTAATGCCAAAATACAAGGGAATAGAGTTCTTGTGAGTTCTCTTTGTACACATAGTAGTTTTAGGTAGAATAATTGTAAAAATATCTTTGGAAATGAAATAACTTCTTCGATGAGAGCTGTTTACCTACCGATCAAATGTCTGTAAGGGAGCTGATGGTCTCTAAGATTCACGTGAGCGATGTGACCAACACGGCTAAAACCAGAGGTGACATCCTGGCCTTCAGGAAGGACTGCTCGTAAGATCTCCTCTGACTTGAAATTCTCATAAGTCAGCTCCAAATTGTACTTGGACACCTCAGGACTAACGTGAAGCTGTTTTAATACCTCTTTCTCCGACTCTCCCAATGAGAACTCCGGTATTTTATGAGGATCCAATATAACAAGTTTACTGTCCTCATCTTCTGGATCCTCAACCACTCGCTTCAGACCGGGTCGCTGCAGTACCGTATGTTTTAGGGACTTCAGCAAAGTATGGACAATTTCTTTCTTTACTTTAAGAGCTGGGACGACGACTGTCCTTTTAAAAGCCTCTCGGTTGAGCAGTGTCATCCCACGCACTTCAGGATGCGGCGAATACAGTTCTGGGTTTGTGTTATCCTGCGCCGTTTCAGGCATTGTGAAAATTCTCCTCTTCTGAACTGCTGCAAAGAGTGCAGGTATTCTGCCAGAACGCTGCGCCAATAGCATCCAAACTGCTGGAGATGATGTATTTGATGCAGCTGTCCTATAATGATTAGTTTTCAGTAGTCTGGCAGAGTATCCAAATCTCCATAATATCCTAGAAGAGAAATCATTCATTTTATAGACATTATGTAACCATTCCATTAAAAAGGCTGCAAATCATATGGATTTGCTGTTCTCTTTAACTAGAATTTCCATGTGTACCAGGGAATCTGCAAATAGTTTTGTAAACCTCTTTATTACCAATTATAACACGACACATTTCTGTCCTTTTGCAAACACATTTTTAAACTCAACACACTGACTGCCTTTAAGCAGTGAGATAAGCCTCTCCTGCCAAAATAAAATGGCCTCTCTCTGTTCTAATAAATGCAATATGAATCCCAGTAAGCCAAATGAAAGAATTCTACCGCCTTCGATCCTACTGCCGGATCCCTTCTGCCTCTGATAAATGCATTACCAAGCAGTGGTTGCTAGAAAACAACTATTAGCAATAGTGGTCACAGCTGCTCAGTAGGAATTCCTGCCTCCATATCCCAGCAGTACAGGTTGCACACAGTACTGCCTTTGCTCCATGAACCGCATCAACTGCCAGAAAGGCAAAGGATTAAATGGAGGATTCTCCTAGCATTACAGGGAAGCATTAGTAATGTCTGCGCAGATGGCTGAACCATCCTCCAGAGCTTGCTCATAGGATGTGGACTTGAAAAGGAGCTCTATGCTTCTTCAAGTGGTTTCCTCCACTAGGGATAGGCTGAGGGGGTCTTGGCTGCTCCTAGACAGGAATGGACGATGCCGGTAGCATTGGAGGCTGATGTTGTCCTGTCTTCTCAGGCAGTTTGCCTTAAGGCTGGTGGTTGAGGAGAAGGAGAAGTTCCACTGGCCTGCACGCTATAAGATGACAGTTGTGCCAGACGAGGTTCAGGCTGGATATTAGGAAAATTCTCTCCTCAGAAGGGATAGTGACGCAGTGGTACAGCTGCCCAAGGAGTGGTGGGGTCACTGTCCCTGGAGGTGTTCCAGAACCATGGAGATGCGGCACTGAGGGATTGAGCAGTGGGTATGGTGGGAGTGGGCTGGGGTTGGACTTGGGGATCCTAGTGGTCTTTTTCAGCCTGAATGGTCCTATGAGTCCATACCACGGCTCCCTGCTGCAGGCCCTGGGGTGCTGGAGCTATGCCCGTGCCCTGGCCCTGCTCCTGCCCTGCAGGCCCCGGTGCTCCCCACATCTCCACAACAGCTCATTTTCCTCATCCAAGCTTTCTGGCACCACACGGCTCCCTTCCCTGCTGACTCAGAAACAAACACTGCATTCTTTAGGCGCGCTCCGGAGGAGGCAGGCTCAGCTCAGAGGCCGGAGCGTCCCATCGTCTCCCTTCCGCTCTCCCCTTCTCCCCAGCTGAAGACCGCCGACCCAGTTAGCACGGACCCCCCGTTACCAGAGAAGCCCACGATTTAATATTCACCACGCTGGGCCCAACTGGAAGTCATTGCAGCAGCACCGTTGCGAGAGGAACGACAGCATCGGCTCTGGGGAGATCTGTCGTCCCGCAGCCGCTCCCAGCGAGGCCTCCCCTCCCACTGCCACGAGCGGCGTTGAGGGGATTCCTTCAGACTGAGCTGAGAGGAAAAGAGAGGAAGGACGGCGGGGAGGATACGGCCTCGGCACTTGAGTCAAAGCACACGGCCCCAGGCCGCCTCAGGCTGGGCGCGAGCCTCTCCCCGTGGAAAGCCCGGGTCGCCCCTCACGCAGGCCGCAGCCTAGGCCGCGAGGTCGCCATGGTTACCGCCCCCGTCCATTCCCGCCCTCACCTCATGCCGAGCCCCTCCGCGCGAGCCGGCACCCCGTTACGTCATCATAGCGCGCCGCTTCGACATCCGATGGGCGGGGCCTCAGCGCAAACCCCGCCCCCGTCGCCACGCCCCCTCCCTCGGCGACGCCCCGCTCTCCTCAGTGCTGCGGCGCTGCGCGGCCATGGAGGCGCTGCCGCGGGGGGCCCAGCGGGGCTGGTACCTGTCCGCCCGGCGGCAGCGGGACTGCGGCCAGGGGGAGGACGGCGACGACGATAGCGAGGAGGACGGGGAGACCGCTCCGCTGCTCCCGGCGGCGTCGGGCAGAGTGCGTGTGAGGGCGGCGGGCGGCGGGCGGCGGGCAGGGGCGCCGGGCGGGCACCTCGCGCTGAGCGCGCTCTCCCCGCAGGGCTCCTCGCAGCGCGGCTCCTCCTTCGGCCTCTCCGTGTTCAACCTCATGAACGCGATCATGGGCAGCGGCATCCTCGGCTTGTCCTACGCCATGGCCGGCACGGGGGTCCTGGGCTTCAGGTGAGGTCCGGCGGGCGCGGAGCGGCTGTGGAGGAGCGGGGGGGAGCGGCGAGTTGTGCCGCATCGAGCGGCGGGCAGCGGGCAGCGGGCACCAGGACCCGGCGGGTCTCGGCTCCCCTCGCTCAGTGTTCGTAGGGCCGCCTCCGTGCTCCCTGTAGTTCGTGCCTGTCTCACCCCCGTGCGCGCACTGTGGAAGGACCGTATTGCCCCCGAATAGAAGGCACGAAATGAGGAAATCCTGTCTTGTGATACATGATTTGTTTCTTGCAAACGGAGCGTTTTTAAAGACAGAAAGCGTGTGGTTCTGTGGGAGCTCCTCACGTGAATGCGTTGTGCTTCCAGCGCCCTGCTGCTGATGGTTGCCAGCCTGGCGTCTTACTCCGTGTTCCTCCTGCTCAGCATGTGCACGCAGACCGGTAAGTGAGGGGAGCTGTCCCACAGCCTTCTCTGGGAGTTTTCCCTCGCCTGCGTTACACATCATAGAATCACAGAACGGCCTGGGTTGAAAAGGACCTCAGAGATCACCTCGTTTCATCTCACAATTGCCATTTGGCATTAAAAAAAAAAAAAACCCACAGTTTCCAAACGTCTGAGATGAAAAGCGAACGCCGAACTCGCTGATTGATTCCCAGTGCTGCCCAAGTGGCTTCTCAGTGATCTCCCTCAGGGTGCACCTGGCGTCTTCCCAAAAAGAAAGGTCTCGTATTTCCCCACCAAAATTATTGTGGTGTGAGCTGGACCGTGCTTTTTTGGTGTGTGCTCGTCTACATGCAGTCTCAGTGTTGCTTTCAGTAAGCAGCCAACTGCCATTATTCTAACTGTAAGCCACATTTATCCACTGTTTGAAGTGAATACCTGTCAGATTGTGTTATATTATAGACTTCATAGATGTGTGTTTTCACTCTGTTTCTGATACTGAGTGAGAAGTGCAGTCCTTACTTAGAAATTACACTGCCTTGAGAATGCCCAAACAGGAGTTCCTAATGTTTGAGTTGTAGTCTGCTGCTAATATTTTAATTCTTGTTTTAATTGTTACTGAACGCCTGGCTGCATCCTTGAGTTCCAGCACACAAAGGCCTTGTCACAGTGGGAAGGCTCCATCTCTTCCAGGAACCTGGTTATTGTTTCCATCTCATTTCTTTTCCCCTCTTTTCGAAGGTGATGGGAGAAAGCTGCATTCCGTTCCTTACAGGCTGTGCTTTCTACAGCTAGCATTGGGCTCTTTGATCATTGCTTCTCGATTCTCCTTAGATCTGCTGCTCCTGTCTTCACCTATTGAGTGATCTGCTTCATGCATTCCTTAAAAATCTCCTTCAGAGGTAGGGCTACATCTGTGTGTGGTATTGGCTGCTCAATGTCTTGTGACTCACTGGCATTCTTCTTTCTTTCTGAAGCTTTGCTTGTTAGAGAGGAATCAAAACCTGGGATAAATAGCTAGAAAGATACATATTAAAAGAAAAAGAGAGAGATTGAGATAAGAGGTGAGCAAACATCAGCAAGATTCACCTCTTAAGTTCTGTGTTATATAGGCACTGGATGCTATTGTGTTGTTATCTGGTAAAAATAATAGGAAGATATCCTCGCAAAGAACTGCTGGGAGTACTGTGAAGAAGGAAGAGGGGGAAAACTGAACTTGGAGATACCAGCATAGTTTAACTCCTCATTTATTTATTGTCAAAGGCAACATACTACCTCCAGAATGCGTTTTGGAAATGCACGCAGCCAAAAGCAGGGAGTAGCCCTTGGGGTGAAGTACTCCCCTTGTCTGAAATTAGCACGGTGTGGTCAATAAGTAGTTAGCACCCAGTGCTGATGGGCATCCCTGTGCTCAGGTATCTCTGCTGCACTTATGGTTGCTGTTTTGAGGAGGTGATGGTGGTAGTAGAACTGTAGGTAGAACTGTAGTTCCTGTAAGCTACTAAAGTAAGCACACATTAAATAGCATCCCAGGCTTTTCCTTGGAATATCCACTTTAAAAAGGGAGATGTGTGACCGGTTGTGCCTTTTCAAAGTGGACTCTGTAAATACTTCCAAAGTAGATCACTGAGCGTTTTAACGTTAAGCATGCGTTCATGTGTGAACAGTGTTACGGTATTAAGCTTAATCCATGGCAAGGAATGGGAAAGTGATGTTAGTAGTTCTACATTAAAAAAAAAAAATCAGCTAGGAAAATTCAAAGGGGAAAGGGTAAAGAAAAGCCTTTGGGACTGTTGGTAAACTGTTCATTCAGGTATTTAAATCATAAAAATAATCCTAGGAAAGAGCCAACATATAAAACCCCTTCTGAAAAGGAAGCTTTAATATTAGTTCCATTTCAAACAGAGCAGAATTTAAGTGCGGGCGTTTACGTTGTAGTTTGAAAGCAAAGAAGTGCCTTGAGTTTGTAAGTGATGTTGGTCTGGGGTGGCTTTGTCCACGTCAAATGATTTGTGAGGCTGAATGACTTAGAAAACAAACAGCGCCGTGGGTTCGGGTTGGGTTGGACAGCGTTTCCTCCTGGTGTTAATTCAGTGCTACAGAAGCTGTTTCAGGGTTTGGGGTGGCAAAATGCTGTAAGTGAAGGAATGAGGAATTTAAGGGGGATGTCCCATGAGGTTTCATGGCTTTCTGCTTTTTTCCAGTCAGAGTTGTTCATGAGTATTGCTTGTGCTTTTCTCACCAGTTTAACTTTGGGGTGAAATGGATGATTTCCACTAATAACATATAAGAAATGAACCCAGGCAGGCAGAATGTATTTCTGGCAATAGTGCTGGATATTTTATTCCATATATTTTTGAAAGTACCAAAGTAATGTGATTAAGTATTAACGCTCCCTCAGTGTTCACAGGACTGAATTGATTACAAAACCAGAATAACTACAAAAACCCTTCCAAGGCTTCGTGCTGCTGGTTTGGAATTCTGTGGAAAGCATTTTTTCTTGGAAACTCCCTGTTTGTGTGCACTGGGTGTTTGTTCCCATGCAGTACAAGCAGCTCTCAGACATGCTCAACGTTTGGCTCATTTTTGATGCCAACGGGGATGGCCTTCTAAAATGCTATTTATCTGCTGCTGACTGCTTTATAAATGTAAATCTAAGAAAAATAGAGGCTAAAATCTAGTAATAGACAATTAAATGTATTAAATATTTAATATTGCAGCCCAGGGGCAGCCCTGGTACGGATCCACCTCCTCCCCCAGGCCTCACTGAGAAAGGAACAAGCGGCAGGAGGAGCAACTGTAGTCTACCAAGTGGAACCAAGGAAGGGGAGGCGAGCATTATAGCAAGAGAATTGTGTGCTTTGGAGGTTAATTTTACCCTGAGAGGCATTTACAGCTCTGGACTGTTCTCTGGAGCTTTCATCCTTTTGGTATCACTAGAGCTTCTAATAGCAGAATGCAGAGCAACAATGGAAGACTTTAATATGATTTCCTCCTTTCCGAGAAGGGATCGTTCTGAGTTGTTCTGAGTATTAGAGGTGAGCTTTGGCTGCTCAGGAAACCACAGGGTGTTGTGGTGTGATTAGCTGAGAAAGGTGCGAGTGAGGACAGGCTGCTCGCTTTGCTTTGCTTTTGCCTCTGCTTTGGCGTGCTTGGTTTTGTTTGTCGTCATCTGCTTTTTGTAACAGATTGCAGCCCAGGAAGGTGTTTACCTCCAGCAGTCTTGGAAGTGAGGAGCGCTGTGTTTTTGAAAGCTGCCATAACAGTGATTGATTGGTGTTTATGTCTGGGAAAAGATGAAGGCACATTTCTCTTATTGTCTTCACTTAAAAGCAAGCATACATTTAAGAAATAAAATCTGGAAATAACTTGCCTCTAATTCTTGAGACTAATACCAGAATTCTTCATCTGTAGCGTCGCTTGCAAAACTCTTTGGGAAAAGGCAGTCTGCTCCCAGCGTAGCACTATTATTTTTATACAGCTATTTTTAATGGCACACTGAATTTCTGGTGAGTCTGAATGGTCGGGCAGATATTTTGTAGCAGGAATACAAGGGTATGCTAATGCTATTTTGTAAGTAGACTATATTATAAAATAGTCTCTGAATTGGATCCTGAGCTGTGCTCATTTAAAAAGAGGCAAAAAATAAAAGACAAAGCTGGAGCTCTTGGGTGTTTTTTGCAGTTAGGAATATTTTAGCTTTTTTCTTTCTTTCTTACCAACAGCTGTCACTTCCTATGAGGACCTTGGCCTGTTTGCGTTTGGATCAGCTGGAAAGGCAAGTGTTTGTCGGTGCCTGTGTGTTTCTTTTCTTGCTCTCCTCCTTCCGATGTACAGCTCTTAATTGCACAGTAAGGATATATGGATGCAATGTGTGGAATTGGTAAAGTTCTGATATTGTAAAAATAATAAAATAATAATCCTTTAGTTCCCAAAGCCAACTTCTTCTTCCCTTTCAGCCAGTGTGTTGTGCTGCGGAAGCGCGAAGGTCAGCTAGCTGTGTAACACACACTTCTTACATGCGAGGTTTTGTGCTCCTTTCCTGCCCGCACGTTCCTCTTATGATTGTATTTCCCAGTGTCTGCTCGCTGGCTTTGCACTCAGGTCAGCTCAGCCATCCATTACAGCTTGCTCTCAGTCCCATTGCACCGTCGCTGTGAGCTGTTAAGAGACACCTGGGTGATTTACTGCTGCCGTTGGATGTTCTCACAGAGCTCGATGGTGTTTGCCTTTTGTGCAGTTTCTACAGTATAAACAAACAGAAGTGTTTCATGCATGTTGATTTTTTTGGTCTAAGCATACTCAGCATTTAAATCGTGCCATTTTAGTAATGGGAATTGAATCTGTTTTTCTTGATGGACAGCGTTGTCCAGTAACACGAAATGCTAATGGTAAATACTGTGCACTTATACTGTGACTACTACGCTCTGTTCCATTTAAGTGATTCTGAAAGCAGGTTTGACCACACAACTGCAATTTCAGGAGCTCTCTGAAAAAACCCAACTCTTTAAATGAGTTCTGCTTCACAGACTGGAGTCTCACTTCTATTTTCATGTGAGAATTAAAACTGGGCTATTAGGTGTAAGCTGCCATTAGCATTAATGAGCAGATAATGAGTGTGGTGCGTGAGATCTATATCTACTGAGCAGAGTTAAGATGTGATCACCCTCAACAGATGATTTCATACCTTGCTAATATCAAGATTTATCTTATTTTCACGAGAGGGGCTGTGTGTACGTTAACCACAAGCCATGAGGTGCAGCAGTCATAGGAACACAGGGCTTAAGGAGATACTAAAATGTGACCGATTTCCCTCCCTCCCCCCTTCTCTGCAGCGCAGGGATAAACACAGGGAAGCAATTCGTGGCAGCTGTCTGATTTGTTATTTGGTGGATATTCAGTGTTATCCAAGGAAGGAGGTATCACAGCTTTCCTGTGGTGATTTTTTTATTATTCTCCCCAAATGTAACTGTTCTGTAGTTTTCTGTTTTAAGTCGCTTCTGCTAAAAATCATCAGTTTTCGGTGTGCGTGGAGAGCAGTCAGTAGCTGGGATGTAGCTGGGTTGGGAAGCTGTTTGGATTAAGCAGTAAGCCAGAGGTCACCAAGCCTTCCTGGAGGAACCCATGTTTTTCTGCAGCACTGACCTCTCTCTGTGGAAGTATCTGTGATGTTGGTACGTCTTGATGAAACAGTGGAATGCAGGACGCTGGCTGAGAACTTGCCAGGGATAAACAAGGTTTGCCATTGCTGTGGCTGCCACTAATTGTTTTATCTCAGGCTCTTTTCTCCATTTGCAGTCTAATAACTGTAAGCCCTACATTTGATCTCTGCTTCCTGAATGCATTGCTTTTAACTGGCACTATTGATTTTTAGACTCTCCTCGTTTATCACAGTCATTCTGAATTCCAGTGCTGCCCCTGAACTTCTCTCAGCTTGGTCAGGCACAGTTTTTGCTTCTTTTTGTTTCTTTGTATGTTAAGATGTGCTTATTCTTCCCTCATCCAAGCCATCCGCTACTGGTAGTCAGAGCACTGTAGGACGGTGCTTGAACTGGCACCCTGGGCTGATAGCGAACTGCTGGCAACTGCTCCTCAAGTAGAGCAGCTCTTCACCCATGCAGTGTTTTCAACATGAAATCAGTAGTGTGATTCGTGAGACTGTGGATCTGCAGATGGAAGCTTGCTGACTCTCCCTTTCCAAAGGCACGGAGCGTTTCTTTCCATCTGTGTCAAACGACAACACGCTGACGTTCAGCTTGTGACAAATCTGGTATGCTTTTGTAACTGATCAATTGGGAAAAATGGCAACTCTGCTTTCAGAACTTACTGGAAAATAGAAATTTGGTTTTCTTCCATAATTGTGGCTTGACTTTATTTTTTTTGTCAATGTATTTTCCAGGCTGATTTCTGGTAGTAGAAAGGTGCTACCACGTAATACTGTACGGCACGAAGGACTGTGTTATTGTAGATGAGGGCACTGTTTTAGATCTGAGCTGAAATTAAAACAGTGGGAAAACTTCACACACGACTGCCAGGATTTTGTCAATTGGGAGTTAACAACTGTTCAGATCCAGTCAAGTATTTTTATTGCCCTATGATTGTCTCTATATTCTGTATTGGTCCTATATGAATAATAGCAAGCACAAAAAGAAATGTCTGTCTAGTTTATAGGCTTAAAAGAACGCCATTTGTGACTGTTAATATTCATAGAATCATAGTTATATGCAGTGAGGAATAGGTTGTGGAGATCATCTCTGCTGTCTGAGTGCCTTTTCAGAGGCAAAGGATGATTTCCTTTTCGACCTGCCTGGCATCGATTGGAAAGCACTTAGGTTCTCCGTGATTTTAAACCTGCTCTGCAAAACAAAGCTTTGCCCTTTAGCTACTCTTGTTTTGCCATCTCACAATGAAAACGCATTTTTCTTCAGGGATTGCTTTGCTTTTGTACTCATTTGAGGTTGGTTTCCATGTGTTGAACTCTTGGTGAAGCAGAAGATGCCTTTCCTTTCACTACTGGTTGCTGCTTTTGCATCTGGTCTGTTCGAGATTATACGTATGTGTTTTATGGCCGTTACAGGCATACGACTCCAGTTATCCTTACCCTTTCTAAAGAAATCAATTTTTTTTTTATAGGTCCTTGTTGCAACTACAATAATTATCCAGAATATAGGAGGTAAGAAACTTCTTACGCTCGATTTTTAACTGAGTGGGGGTATAATCTCCACAGTCCACAAAACTCCACAAATGCCGAAGGCAGTAATGAAATGAAAGCGTTCTTAAGGTTGTGATTAAAAAGATGTAAGGTCTGTGTGATCACACAGAGCTGAAGTGCTGTGGCCGTGGGGTGGGTGGGTGCTTCCTGGGGGGCGGATCGTAATGCCTGCTCTGCATCCCATGGTGTGGAGCACGTCCATCAGTTGGCACTGCTGGCTGGAGGGGGCTGCAGAACTATCATCTCCTCCCTGGTCTTTGGACATTGGTATCTTGGAAGCTGTATTTTTTTTTCACATTGTGTGTTTTTGTGTTGTTTTTTTTTTCCTTTGGAACTTGCTGATGCGTTTTAGTGATACACGTAACAAAGCAATGCTTAGCTGTGACATTCCAAATGTGCTTTGTTGTGGTATTTCTTTTTCCTTGTTAGTTCAATACCTTGGATTTCAAGACTTTCAGTATCTTCTGTTTTCCTTAGTGCGTAGCAATAAAATAACACAAGCTGTCTTTGCGTTAAAATAATCACCTAGGCACTTCATCTCTGTTCAGGTATGTTTACATACTGGAGTTATGGAGTAGCAGAGTCCTTAGAAGTAAATCATCCAAAAGCCAGCAGTGTTTAACAGAACTATTTTTATTTTCTTTGGCTGTTTCCTTTGGATGTTTCGGATTCTTTCATTTAGATGAGGAAATGGTGTGAAGGTTCCCTCCTTCCCATTCCCTCCTACGCCCTCAAGACACAATGTTTGCCTGCAGTGCCAGGAGGAAACAGCATTCCAGTTTTGTTCTTCTTTCCTTTAGTTATCGTCTGTCAAGTCCAGACAATTCAGTGATCTCTGCTGTCACTACGATGCGGCCTCACTTGTGCTAGACCAAGTAACTGCTTGTGTGATAACATCAGAATCCCCTGTTACACTGGAAGCTCCAGTAATAAAAACTGCTTGACTTAAGCAGCTGTTAAAACCCCTCGCATTAACTTCAGACAGGAGCGAACATTTTAATTGTGAGATCGAGGATTATTTATTCACATGGGTTGTAGAGGATGTTCTGTAGCAGTGAACAAATGTTTTAATTTCCTTTCCCGTTCAAGTGGACCTCTTAATAACTAGTACTGGGTAGGGGGGGTATGCAGTGCAGGTTCTGGAGATCTGGGATCGCGCACAGGGCTCTGTGGTCAAAGGAAATAAGGCTCTCATTTCTTCCTCCTAGCAGTTCATAACTTTCTTTGTGTCATTTTTAATACAGTTCACGTTGGTAACTCCAGAGGCCCACACTGGATATGAGCAGAGTGCTCCTTCTGTCCTTTGCAGTGGGTCTCTCTGCCAGCAAGTGGGGCCTGCTTTGCCAAGCACTGCTTTTCTGCCCAGCTGGTTAAGGGGGAGGATTCTGCAGGTAGGAACGTCTCTTTTGGTTGCATTTGAGCGCCCTCATTTTGATGGAAGCGTTCAGAACTCTGTCGATGCTTCTGTTTCCAGCGGCAGTGTTTTTCATGTCAGAGCATAGCAGCGTTTTGTGGATCCTCAGCTCTTGCTTGCAAAGATTTCAAGAAACTCGATTTCAAATGCTGAAAGAAAGCAAGCTGGCTTTTGTTTTCTGAGCTAGCTGAAGTAGGTAAAACCAAGCCGTGCCACAGGCTGTGAGGAAACGTGCTTGTGGGACTGTGTGTTTCCACACACAGCTGTGGCACCTTCCTTCACGCGGGATATGTACTGTGCTGGCGGTGTGAGGAGCATTCGGATTTCTGTACTGTTTCACTCTTCAAAAAGTGCCTCCTGTGCTTTGACGCAGTCCGGGTTAGGGATTAGGGCTTTCTCCATCTCTCACTGAGCAATGAAGGATAAAACTTCAGCTCTGCCCTTTTACCTTTGTGCCATGAGGTGTTCCCCTCCTTTTGTTTTATGGCTGTTTGAAGGTAGCGCTGTGCCTGGTGGGCACAGGCTCTGTCCAGGCTCTGTCAACATCTTTAATTCCAGAATAAGGCTAAGAATAAACGCTGTTTGCTGCTACCTCCTCCATCAGCAGACCTGGGTACGTTGCATCATGCGGGATCTCATTTCAAAGGTGATTGGGGAGCAGCAGATAATGAGTAATGATTTGTGATTAAAATAAGCGACTGCACCGGCCTTATTGTCACTCCCAGCGTTTTTAAAGTCGGTTTGATCACATCTAAAAATAATTGGTGCTCGGAAGTGATTTACATTCAGCTGTGGCAGGGAAAGCTTTTAGCAAGCATTTAAATACAGGTAGGCTTCCTAAGCTGTCATCTTCGCTCGTTTAGAAAGAGAGCCCGAATTGCACATTTGCATTTGACATCCTAATTGCCCACGCCTACAGACGGCGGAGCTGATTTTTCTACTTGGAGAGGCCACAAGGCAAAAAGTCCGGGTTGGTTTCGTAGAGCTTCAGGAAAGCTGTCGTCCAAATGCAGAGTGAGGTGATCTTACAGTCCCTTCCAACCCATCTCCGGGTCCGTAAGTGGAGCGGTCCCCCAGACGCCCGTCTCTTGCCGTGCGGAGGGTTGTAGATCCGCAGAACATCCCAGGCTGGAAGGGACCCGTCGCGAATATCGAGCTTCGCTATCCGGAGCTGCTCAGCTCCGAACAGCTGCCGGGCACCGCGCGGGGCTGCGGGCCGCCCTGGGGGCAGCGGCGGCGGCTGAGGGCCGCTCCGACAGCGCCACCTGCTGGCCGCCCCGCGCTGCTGCCCCGGGGCCGCCTTTTCCCGCCTTTCCCCTCTTCTTTCTTCCCCCTTTTTCCCTGTGTGGAGAATACACGAACCGGTTACAGAACTCTACACGTCTAACAACAAAGCAAAAAAATGGAGCTTGTTTTACCAAGTGAATAGAGCGTTTCTCTTGCGGTTCTTTATTTTTCACTCAGGGTTCCTCAATTCTAAATTTTAAACGTATTGAACAAAATTTGTCTTCAATGTAGTAAATACTGTGAGAAAAATGAGAGGGAAGATGGAAACCCTCATTTTTCTAACTGGAGTCCAATGCTCTACAAGCTTTGGAAATAAATAAACAGTGCGAATCGTGGAAGAAGGAAGCACACCTTGTCATGTGCTGAGAACTGTATTGCTGATACCTTCAGGAATGACCGAGCTGCCATTAAGGATGGAAAGTCTCATTCTGTTTTCAAGCAAACTCAAATGTTTGTTTTCACAGCGCAGTTTGCTTTCGACCTGACAGCCTAATTACCTTCATTGTTTCTCAGTGAGGATTTCCAGCGCAGAGCTGCCTTAATTAAGGGCAGGTTTGTGTGCTCCTGTGCTGGTTTCCCATTGCAGTTAGTGGTTGTTGGGAAGGTTTGGTGCTGCAGGGAATGCTCACCCTGCTTTAAAAACAAAACAGCAGAACTCCTCACCTGCAGCTGTGCTTTGGAACATGAATAGCTGTGTGGAAAACACTGCAGTTCCATTAGCATAAGCGTACACAAACAATTAAACTAATGACAGCTTAGCAAGAGAAATGTGCTGCCTGTGTGTTCCCTATAAAATAAGAGGGACGTAAGATGCAGCCCGCTTTGGCTCGAGTGTGCTGTGATTGATAGGGTTTATTTTGTTACTTCTGTCTTTCAGCCTCTGATCTTTTCAGTATTTTGGGAAAAACAAGGATCTTATGGAACTCTTCAGAGCACTGGAGTTGCAAGCATCTTTATTTATCTCAGTTATCTCTTGCAAGGAATCTCTCTGTCTTACCTAGATGAGAACCAGGATTGCTCTGCTTGTCCCTGGTTCCCAAACCAGCATAGCTCTTTTTCAGGAGAAGCTGCAGAGCCAATGCAGTTGTGTGAACTGTGCCCATTTTCCCAGCCTGCCTCTCCTGCACGGGGGGATTGCAGCCTGGTTCCATTTTTGCTCAGTGCTTCATGGTGTGAGATGTCCTTTTTTTCATCAAAGAGCCGATGCCAAGTTTCAGAATGTGACATAGTCGTATTTGTAAGTATTTTAAGAATGTAATTTCTTGCTGCTTCCAAGGCAGCGCTAAGTCTATTGAATGACAAAGTAGTAATGTAATTTTGATTCCTGCTGAATGCTGTTTTAGTATCTGAATATCGATTTTCCTGAATGCAGAATTTCAGACTCACTTAGTTTCCATCAAATAGCTCTTGGAGCATATTGAAAGTTATTGTAAGGTAGCATTGGTGCTGCAATGTCAGTAGCTAAAAACAAAGAAGCGACCACATTGAGGTTGCTCCAGTGATGGGTATCAGCACCTGCGTGCTGCCAAAGCCTCAGGTTACAGCACTGAACGCCCCTCGTTTTGCAGGAAGCCTTCCTCACCCAGTGCTCAGACAGATGGCTCGTTCTGCAGAGAGGTGATATGAGGAAAGCAGACTGCTGGCTTTGAATTTAGGGGATGAAATGGGACGCTGGAGTAGTAAGTTCTGCTCTTGTACCATGTGTGTGAAAGGGGGGCAAGCTGAAGGGAATGTTACTGCTGATAGATTTGAATACCTGAATCCTAAGGACTAATGTAGGCCTACGAGGCTTTTTATATGATAAAAAGTGCCTTAGAAGTTAACCTTTAAAACATTACCCTTGTCTTGCAAGTGACAGGATGCCGGTATTTCCAAAGTGGGATAAACCAGAGCCCAAGGTATGCTTCTTGTGGTGCTCACTTGTGGCCGTGTGACTCTGGGATCTCTTCCTTCTGCTTTACATCCCCCTGCCAAGGGTGGCTGATGTTCAGATTTTCCAGTATTGCTTGGCATTGCTTTTCACTGTGGGCATTGGGAAAGTTAAGTAAAGGGTCACGTTTGGATCAAAAGATGAGCAACTCTTCCTCAGCCACTACATGTGCTTTGTTTCTACCTGAAATAACTTCAGCTTTGACAAACAGTGTTCTGCACTCACTTTGTAGTGGAGCGTGTAATTGGGAATGTCTCATCTATTCATTTATTCATACTTTGTAGAATGTGATACGGTGGTCCCTACCTTTTACTTCTGTCATGGTGGGTAAAACTTCAAGTTGCTCCAGAGAAGCATGAGCTGCACTACAGCTACATTTGTAAACTACAAAGCAAGCAGGACTTGCTTTGTTAAATAGTATTCAGTGAGGGTGTCCTGCTCAGGTTTATTTAAGAGATTCATGTCGTATCTGAGCAGCAGGATGTAAATGAAATTGTTATTTATTTTCTCCATCTTATAGAACAAACAGGAGGAGATAAACTGGCAAAAAGTCCTCCCCCATGAGGTTGTTTCTCGTATGCACAAAGAAAGGAAGAGAGATGGAGACAAATGTTCAGCATGTGCAAGATTCGTGGTGCACGATTGGTTCCCCACTCCGGAGTGGAATCCAGTGAAATTGGACTCCTCTTTAAAAAACAAAGAGTGAGTGCACAACAAAGGATAAGTGATCAAATGATTAGCCAGAGGCTAATAGGAATGTGAGGGAAGAGTGACAGATTGCATGGTAGGAGGAAATCTGATCTGGAAATTGAAGCTTTCTGCAGCTGAGCTGCACAAGAACTAATTTTTAAACCTTTCTGAAGTGTATAAATATATCAAAATTCGAAATTGCTTGTGTACAAGGCATTGTGCAATACAAGAAAGGAGGCTAATGGATAAATAAATTTCATTATACTTTAGAGGAAGTTTTCTTTTTTCACCCCCTGATTTTTTTGACCATCTCTCTTTGCTTAGGCTGAAACACACACCCACCCCCAGGTTAGTGTGGGCAGTGGTGTTAATTTTCTTACAAATTCTGGTGATTTAGAAATGCATGTGCTGTAAAGACCGTTGGGATGGGGTCTGTGTTCTCCAGGGTGCAGATAGGAGAGTAAAATGGGGCAATAGATAACACACCTTGCCAGGCGTAAACAACAGCTACACATCAATGGGGAAATAGACTCAAATCCTAGAAAAATCAGGGCTTTTAATTACAAAGAAGTGAATATTTCCTTATTTAGTGACCCACCAACTGTTTTTAATTTAACCTTGCGGTAGGTAGATGTCACTTTGCATTAATGCAATTTGCTTTCTTTATGGAGACCACATTCCCTTTCTTCAGATTTAACGTTGGCTGCTCCAGTACAGCAGTGTCAGAGCCCACACGTTTTCCAGGGTTCAAAGCATCCACTCTTAACTCAGCATACGGAAATGTGCTGTCATACATCTTAAAAACAAATATTATTGCTGTAGAGCATTAGAAGAGGAAGCACAGTCTTCTAAACTAGCAAACACAGGACAGTAAGGTTTGAATGCAACAGATGAATTTTCATCAAGCTCTGTATACGACTGAAGGCGTTTGCAGGCGCAGTGGTGACATCACTTGGACAGATGGCAGTGAGCTCCCAGCAGGCTGTGATATTTGCTGGAGCTCTTTGTAACGCCTGATGTTGTGAGTAATTCTCTTCTGGTTTCTGGGTTGTACAAACGTTTGCTGTTTGCGTGAAAGCAAAAACTGACAGCAGCAATATGTGAAGGTTTTAGGGTAATAGAAGTTGTGATAAAAAATGCAAGAACTCTTCTTTATTTATGCCTTTTTTTTTTCTGTTTATTTATGCCTTTGATCATTTCATTGAGTAAAGCAGAAAAATGGCACCATGAAGTAGTGCTTGGATTTATTTGTATGCATCGTTGCTTTCCGATGAATACAAATATAAATGCTCTATTCCAAATCATCACTCCCACAGGAGTAACTAACAGCTTCTCTTCAGATTTGTAGTTCTTGTAAATATAGACATGCAGTTTATAAAGAGCTTTTCAAGGCCCTTTCTTGTGTTTAGATTTGCAGTGCATTTATGTAGTGCAACAGCAATTGAACAGCAACAAATGCAGAGTATTTAAAAAAGATCTGTTGTATTGATAGAAGCAAATCTCATCAGTTACTCTCATCCTCATCAACAACGTCTACTACCGAGCTGGGAAGAAGTGCTGCAGCCCCAGCCTGTGCAGACCCGTGTTGCCAGGTAAAGGGTCAGCCTGCTGCTCAGTATTGTTTTGTTAGCCCTTTGGATGATGTTTTCCTTGCTTCAAGGCTCACGTCATAACAGCCTCTCTGGAAGCATTAGCTAGCATCAGCACGGTACTTGGGGATTTGCAGCTATTTTTAAAGGAAGCATACGAGAAAATAAATGTTGACTGTGGTGCCACGGTGTCTAATATATAGCTGAGATGTCCCAGTCATAACTACGCCGGTTGTTACGGTACTGCTGTTCCTCTGTTAAATCTGTTCTGCTTCTGTTTGCAGCTATGTCATCTTATCTGTTAATTGTGAAGTCTGAGCTTCCTGGTGCTGTTGCAGGGTTCTTAAGTGGAGACGGGAGCGGGTAAGTAAAAATTCTGCAAGCATTGTGAGTTTATCTTGGAGAAGAAGGAGCTCAGAACTGCTGGAGGAGATGGGTACTGACATTTCCCTCTGATCTCACATGCTAAAAAAATTACTTATTTACAGGCATTCTTGGAATATGAAATGTATTTGGCATCTGTAAACCTTCTGCAGCGCACACAGTGC
Organism: Gallus gallus; assembly: GCF_016699485.2. Lineage (NCBI taxonomy): Eukaryota > Metazoa > Chordata > Aves > Galliformes > Phasianidae > Gallus > Gallus gallus. The sequence continues at coordinate 53,747,112 of NC_052536.1, read as the reverse complement.
GTGATTCTTTCCCATCAGACGACCTTAAAGTCGGTGGCAAAACTCCATTCAAAGAAATCTTCTGTAAAACTTTGAAAGGGGAAGCAGGAAGGGACGGGAGGGAGAGGAGGAGAAACATTTAAACTGCTGTCATGTTATCACTTAAAATATTTCAAGACCACAGTACGAAATCTGGCAGACATTTAAATTTAAATATTTTGTTGTCTTGCTCCAGTAATTGGACTTGTCTTGGGAAAAAGGCCAGGTTTCCAGGCTTGGTTTATAATTCCATAACTTGGCTGCCAGTAAAGAAATTATTCTTCACAACTGGGCTATAAAGTTGTATGTAATGTGTGTCCCTCAGATTCCTATTAGAGCTGTCACAAGGAATCTGTGCCTGCCCTAGGGCAAACGCTGCAGCTCCAGTGCTGAAATCTCTCATTCAGGTTGTTGCAGTGCTGCTGTCATTCCTGATGGTGTATCTCACACTGTTACTGCAGTTTTTCCTAGCTGATTTTTTTACATGTTTTGAGCTCAAACTGGATTGAAAACAGTGTACTTTTCTAAAGGCTGTGTGATGCTTCTGCTATACTTTTTAAGTTGAAGTTGGTTTTTAAAAAGGCACTTGAGTTCAAGTCATATTTTTTCTTTATGTTTTCTTCAATTTTATAGCGTGCTTTGAGAAATGGTGTGGTGCTAACCTCACCTTCTGTCCTCCTTCCCTCCTTTTGCCCTCACAATAATGTATATTTAGTAAGGGCCTTCAATAAATGATTACGTTTTATGCGCATGTCATTTTTGCTCTGTTAATGCAACTTTTCCAGCTGTGATAGTCATCAGCTTTTCATTTGGGCTTTATTACCCTCTCCTTCAAAATGGTGCTTTCAGCTCTCCTGTCCCATACAGAATGCTGTTGAATCTGCTGCTGTATCTGCTCCAGTCTGTTCACTGCCATCGTTTGCATGTAACATCGCTTATGTTGTTGCTTTTTTTTAATTCCATGGAAGCTCTGTTTATGCAAATGGACTTTTCCCAACAAAGACACAGGTTTAGGCAGCTTATGAGCACTTCTAATAGGTAGAATCTGTAAGTGCTGCATGCATGCGTATGTACGTACATATGAAGGATTGTTCTGTCTAAAGAAGGCAGTAAAAACAACAGATGTATTAAGCTACCAATTTGGTAATGCTCTTTATCAAAGGTCCTTGTGCAGATCTTCAGCTAGTGAGCAAGCAGACAGGTTACAGAGGCTCAGCCAGTTACTACAAATGGTCTGAGCCACAGTAATTCTCTCTGCGCTGTCAGCATGACTGCAACCCATACTTTTTTCCTTAGCAGGAGTTGCACTTTGGGAATGAAGTTCAGTTTTGCCTTTGGAAAGAGCTGAAATTGTCCGTTGCAATACCAGCTGCAGCTCAGGTGGCGCATTCATTTTCAGCTAGAGCCTTGCCTGGCTGCTGAGAGCTCTTCTGCTGAGTGGTGTTCGTTTGACACAGTTTGACTCCTCTATGCTTTGCCCTAGCAGGTACTTGAGATACAGCAGTCAGTCAGTATTCCAGCTTTGTGGACACAGCTGGCCTGTGCATGCTCACTGCTGCATTTCATATATATTGCCATGGTGGATCATAATCTTTTGCTGCAGTACATTTCTTACCATAACGCTGGAGTAGCTTTCGAGTAACAGAATGTAAATTGCAGGGAATTTTTCAAGACAAATAGGCAATCAGTTATCAGGAGCAAGTAGCAACTTGTGTATGCAGAGGGCATAAATATTGCCTCATTTGATTAAAATCTTTTAACTGGGCCTCTTGTTTCCAGATGTGGCTGCACAACTGCTCTGTTTTTGTTCAGCCCCTGTGGCATCTGATACGCTGCCATGTGGGTGCAGGATTTATCCTTAACTGCAGTTAGAAGTTGTCAGATGTGTCAGTTAAACCGTCTGTGAGATATTTCTATGCATATTCCAACCCAAGGCGTGCTCACAGGAAAGTCATTTTGCAAATTGGATTATTTTTGCAGCTAAAGGTAAGCAGGTGTGTGTGCATTGGAAAGGATCAGAGCCAGTGTTTAATATATCGCCGTGTCTTTGGTAGAAAACAAAAACATGCAATATAAACACTCGTTAATTGCAAGTTGAGATGTTTCTGTCTGTCTGCATAAGAAGAATTCCACGTAGTTTTGATGACATGAACATAGCTTCCAATGAGGATTGTGTTAAAAAGTTGTAATTTGTGAGCCCTCTGTTAACATTTAATGACCCTGTCAGGAGGATGTGATTGATGCAATTAAGTTGTCTTGCTTGTGTGTTACATAATTGATATGGACTGAGAGTCAGATTCTAATGTAGAACATATGAATCCCTTGTCCTGTTGCATTCAGGAATGAAATTAAAGCAATTTATAAATGTCTGCTTTCAGTTAAAAGTGGGGGAGGGATGGAGGAGGAACATCTGCATGCCAAAGCATTTTCAGTAGAGGCAAGGATTTATATTCCACATTTCATACTTGGAATGTTTTTATCATATGGGATTATATCTGTGGATTAACTGATTTTAAAGGAAATATAGAAACATTTATTCTGCCTGTGGAAAATAAGTGTATTTCTACAGCAGCTTTCTGGGAGAAAACGGCTGCGTTTTTTGACAACCAATAGATGGTCCTCTGCTTTCTGTTGGTCTGCTTTGTTATTTTAAATTATTTTAATCAAGGATATTCTAAAAGTAAACACTTTACAAACTTATTTATTCTCCTTCACATCACCTCACTGCAGTTCTGCTCAATTTATTCCCTCATTCTCCCCCCCGTGTTTTTTTCATTTACCGTACAGTAACCAAAGCACTTTCTTCCTTGGGCCTGCTGAGCTGCAGTGGTGTGTATGGTGGTGTTACTTTGGTTTGGAAATGGGCAGGATTCCCTCAGCACTGACATTTCTCCATTCGTTTGTATCACACGTAATTTCTCATGTTAAATGATGCAGCCGGCTGGCCACAGTGCATGACGCTGCTTCATATCTGTCTGTGGTAATTCTTCTTCAACACAGGTGTTTGCTGCTTTCTGTATGATAACTTCAGGTGCTGCCTGTTTATTAGGTGCTAACCATATCCTGGACTAAATAAACGTGGAGGTCAAAGGCCAGGGTGTTTATAGGTAGTAAAGTCGGGGGCTGATGTGCAAGATGTTTATCAGTACAGGATATGGCCAGTGCCAAGTTCGGGGAGCCACCCTCGAGATGTTTCTGTTTCTTAACAGCTTACACATCTGTGCTTCCCTCTGCTTAGGAGATGAGATATTGGTACTGAATAGATTTTTTTAACGGCATCAAGACTTCATATGCCTCCATGGTGCTTTTTACATCTACGTTTTTATATGAACACTATAGCAGTTTCCATCTCTTTTGTGCTTTGATGGTGTTGCAATGAATGAAGGATCATTCTGTGCTATGTTAAAGACAAGAAAGTCTCTCAGTGCAGTTCTTTGTTACGTTACCTCTCGACAGCAAACGTTACTTCAAATTAACAGCAAGCTGATTAACTTGTATATTTTCTCTAAAATTTGACCTGTGCTGATAGGAATAGCAAAACTTGGGTGGAAAGTTGCTGTGTTTAGAAAACTTAAACAGCCAATAGATTGGCTTCTGGGCTGCTTGACTTCCTGCTTCACACCTGGAAACATTGAGGAGCAGAGGACTCTCAGAGGGTGGTGACACACTGGAACAGGTTGCCCAAGGAAGTTGTGGATGCTCCATCCCTGGAGACATTCAAGGCCAGGCTGGATGTGGCTCTGGGCAGCCTGGTCTGCTGGTTGGTGACCCTGGGTTGAAACTCAATGATCATTGTGGTCCTTTTCAACCCAGGCCGTTATATGATTCTATGATATGATACATTTGCATGTAGGAACGATGAACAGGAGATTGTGCAGTAAGTGGAAGTGGGAGTTGCTGCTTCTTCCAGTTGTGGAAATACACAACTCAGCGTAACCCAATCTGAGATCCATGGAACGCTGTGGGGATTGGACTTGGTGATCCCCAGCAGGACCCATCCAACCCCTGTGGTTCTGTGATAGAAGCATTTCTGCTGGAGATCAGCGTGGTATGGAATGCCCTTGCACTCATCACTGGTTTAAGTAGAGGCAGGGTTCACATACTGAGCTGCTGAGAAGAAGCCGTACACACATCAGAGCCTCGATCCATGCAGATGGAGCATCACCAACAGTGGTGGTTAATTATGGGTTGGTGCTCTGCTTCTCACTGTCTGGGAGCTCTATTTTATATCAGTACAGACACTGGGAATACAAACCCATGTAAATAGCATGTGCAGCTGAAATTATTTACTGCTTTACATATCTTAATGGTTATTTTGTCCAAGCTGGCAGTTTTAAAGTAGAACATATCTTTAGGCCTCATGAATTGTGGATCAGTCACATGTAGCTTTTCCAACAGGTCCTGGTACCTTGATGGGAGACTGCTGCTACTCATTACTTCGGTCTGCATTGTATTTCCCCTCGCGCTTCTTCCTAAAATCGGTGAGTAATTAAAGGAGAGAAGCAAATATTATTCTACTTTAGTAGCAATTACAATTGAAGACTTTAAAAACCTTAATGGGTTATTTATTTATTTAAACTGGCAGGGGGCTGGCCATTGTGGGGGCTGCTTAAGTTGTTGTACCGTGTTCTGCCTTCCAGCCCTGCCTAGTTAACCTATTACTTGGGTTGCAGTAGTATTTTGTCTGCAATACTAAAATAAAATCTTTACAGCAGAACATTAAAGAGCTGCATTTACTTACAGCATGCCATTAGTGGTAAGCCAGTTCTAATTCTGCCCTACAAAACTGCATAAATGATCTGTGACAGGCAGTTGGAATGTTGTTATTCTGAGTCCTAAGCCCCAGATACCAAGCACTGTAATAGAAAACATGCCTAAAATGTAAAGCTTTAGCTGTACATTAGGATCACTTTCCTTATAAATTCTCTTTTATTTTTACTGTTATTTTACAGGCTTTCTTGGCTACACAAGTAGTTTATCATTTTTCTTTATGGTGTACTTTGCGCTTGTGGTAAGTTAAAAATCAGAGCACAGCTTATCTATTTTTTTTCTTATTGTTTAAATGTTTTCACAAGACTGTTTTGAAACGAATTGTCTTCCTCTCCTCTCTTCCATTTTATGTAGAATTTAGTTTTCTTGGAGTTCAGTATGTGCTCGCTTGGACAGACTCTATTTGTTTTGCTGAGGCATGGAAATGCGTACGAACTTTCAAACATGTGAAAAGATTTAAAATAATTATATTTTGGACTGGCAAATGCAACAATATTTTTGTTTTGCTGACAGTGCACTGAAGGGAGCTGGCACATACACTTTTGTTTCCCTGCTAGTACCAGAATGGAATTTTGTTTGCTTAGCTTCTAACTATTACTTACTGCAACTAGTGCAGAAGAAAATTTAATATACTCCAAATAAATTAGATTTACATGTACGATGGAGTGACTGGGTCCAAAAAAAAAAAAAAGGCAAGGAAAACTAGAACTTCATTAAGACAGTTTACAAGATTCATTAATACATCAATGACCTTATTCTTCTTTCCTGCTGAAAGGAAAGGTTCTTTTCTCTGAGCCGTATGGGGTTTTTGACCCTGATGCTCACCCTCTCCAGGCCCCTCTGAGGTGGATGTTTCCAAATATCCGAAGTGAGAACTGCTCGGCAGATCTGGGAGGAAAAACACACCTTTAAGTTGCACCATTTTTCCTCCTTACAGTGAAAATTATGTTAAGGCACACGTGTAGTAAATGGCACAACCAAGCAGCTTGCACTCTGTCATTCAGGTAGAGCAGTGGGAATCTTTTTGGGGAGCCTGGAAGAATGTTCCCCCTCTCCCTCATCATTCTGGCTTGCATTGACTTGCTTTTAATACCTGCTTTACAAAGGGATAAAAACAGAGTTGAAGGCAAGTTGAACAAACATGCCATCCGGGAGACCAAGGTAATCCATTAGGAGCTAAACCATGTGATAAAACCAAACTTCAAAGCTGTCAAAACATCACCCTGGGGTATCCCTGGAGAGCTGCAGTGTTTGGAGGACCTTGGGAAGTATTCTTCCGAAGCTTAGCATTGAGGAGCAGCCACAGCCTTTCAGAGCTAATGGAAATGCATTTGTAATATTTATAAATTACCTTAACTTTTGACCTCTCCTCTAAAATTTATCTTAAAAGAAGGAAGAAAAATGCTGAAATAGGTCTCAGGGTGAAGCTACTTGTAACAGTTTTACAACAATTTCAATTCCTGTATTTTGCTGTGAATTTGTGCACGTATCTGAAGAAAGCTTTTCTAATGGGGGAGTGCACTGAAAGTAATTTGGGGCTCAGAAAAACAAGACTTGCATGCAGATGTGACTGTGGTGATTGAAGCTAGGGTTTAGGTGTGTTTCTTTGTAACACAAAGGTGTGAGGGAAGTTTTAGGTAAGGAGCACACAGTCTGGTTTCTTAGCAATGATAAAAATTGTATGCTTACTCTTTGTTGGTAAGGGACAAAGAAGGAGACACAGTGAATCTAATGGAGGTCTGGATGTTTAAGGAGAACTAATAGTCTTTGCACAGTATTTTCTCTGACTTCACCAGGCACTGAAACTCAAAGGCGTTAACTGTGGTTTAGTTTCCACATCTAATTGCTTTGAAGTGGATGGCATGTGCTGTTGAGATGGTGTTTTCGTTTGCACAGTGTTAATTTCCATATGGCAGATATGTTTTAATTTATTCCAGAGGAAAGCTGTGTTAGTCATATGCAAGCTGTACAGTTATATTTTGCATACAAAATAATTCTGTGCATTTTCAAGTGTATGCCATCTGTGAAGCCTCTTGCCAGCAAGCCAGTTTTTATACAGCATGTGGAAAAGATAGGTGTGATAGGCATTGTGTCCTGGTCAGCAGAAGGTCTGCAGACTGTGCTCTGTGCTGTGCTATGGGGCCTTGGCAGGTCACACACCTCCTGCCTGGGCTTCACTGTCTTTTCCTGTAGACTTAATGCACTGCTTGTAGTCCTCACTTGGAAAGAATGAAAACACCAAGATGAACTGATGAGGGAGAAAAAATGTGTATGTCTTCAACTGTTAATTGAAAGCCAGATTCTGTGAGGTCCTGAGCACTTTCTCTTGTTTCTCATTGTTGAATACTTTCCCGATGTGAATCCTAAATGAAGAGAAATGAAATGTGATCGTTGCCTTTTTTATTGCCTCTTCTCGCTGTATTGAATATTGGTGAAGAGTAAAACCAGATTTTTTTGGTGGGAGCAGCCCTATTGGTAGCTTGTTCAACAAAGGTGTTAATGATTCCTGCTGGTATTTTTCTAAACCTCTTGTTTACGTTCCCAGAACAAAATGTGATGCAGATTGGGAACCTGCCACATGTAGTGAATGATGTTATACACGCAGCCCGTCTGCTGAGTACTGTCAGGACTGCTGGAATGAAAGGATTCCTGTTTTCCATCCACACGATATGAAAAAGCAACATCTATTAGGACGTTCTGAGAACTCTGAATCACAGAGTCATAGAATGGGCTGGGTTGAAAAGGACCATAATGATTATTTAGTTTGAACTCCCCTGCCATGTGCAGGGTTGCCAGGCAGGCACCAGACCAGGCTGCCCAGAGCCAGTGACTGACTTTATTTGCAGCAGTGTTCGTGCTGTGCATTTAAAATACCCCATTTCCATCAGAATCTGCCTTTAGGTTTTGATTTTTTTTTGTAAGTTACAACCAAATGTTTGTTACACTCGAAAAACAGTGCTTATGTGGATCAGGCTGCACAAACAATCTAAAAATCTCTTCCTGTTGGTGGCTTCATTAGAGATATGAAGCGTACTGCACTCCAGAATCCAAACAGATTTGAGTAATTACGAGGGTAGGCAAATAAAATTCTATATTTAAAATGCAGTTAGTGCATTTTCTATTGTCTCTTTTTATTTCCATTTCAATTTGTTCATCATCTCTATTCATGTCCTTTTAGAAGAATGTTCTCCAGTTTTTATAGTTGGCTTTTCTTTCTTCCCCCTCTGCAGTAGTTCTACACAGTGTTGCCCCTTAGCAGAAAGCCCTGTGCCCACCCATTGCCAAGCACAGCTCACTTTCCCTAAAGCTTGCCTTTTAGCTTGTGCACCTTCTCACTGCTTAGGAAGCCTGTTCAAATCTTAGCCAGAGCTCTCACAAATCCTTTTACTTTGGAGCCTTCCAGGCCTCTCCTTTATTTCCCCTCTCTGGGTACCTTGCAAGTACACAGAGATCTCCTTGGAAAAACTCTTTTCCTTCTCATAGAATCATTCAGGTTAGAAAAGACCTCCAAGATGCTCAACCCCAGCCCACCCCCACCATGCCCACTGACCACGTCCATCAGTGCAACATCTCCATAGTTCTTGAACACCTCCAAGGAGGTACTGCCACAGCAGAAGCAGCATGGTGGGTACCTGCTGTTTCCTTGCCCCACACAGGCAGACTTTGCTTTCTTCTCTTGGCCTTTGTGACACAAAGGAGCGTCAAATCCTCCTTCTCTGGGAAACACCACTTGGCTGCGAGCAAAAAGGGGATTCCTTGAGCCAGAAGAAATGCCCTCTCCCATGTTATTCTTCTCATGAATCTGAGTCTTTAATTAAGTTTTTAATTATTTGCTCTAGGCTTCAAAAGAATTATAATCTCTAGAGCCAGGCAGCTACAATAGGAAATTAATTAGGGTGAGAAGAGCAATGCAACTATCATTTTAAACGAGACTCCTAAAAGAGGAGGTAACATTTCTTACTTTAATTTCCCTTTGATTTTCAGCCCTGTTACTTGGCAGTCCCTAAAGCAGCAGGGTGTAGCTAAAGCCCCAATGACATTCCGGGACAATAATTGCATTTATTGTTTTTCCTTTGCTTTCTAGTCCACACCATATGTTTCTGCCTTTTAAGATTAGCCCCAGGCTCTGCTCTATATCTGTTAAGGGCTTGTCTGCTTAGGGAAAGAGCCTGGGACAGCTAACACAGCAGCTATTCTGTATGGGAGGTGGTTAGCATGGAGCACAGAGAGAGTGAACGTGGAGCACCGGTTGTATTTCAGTTAATGTCATAGCTCGTTTCAGTACAGCACCTCCAGACAGGCAAGCCATAAGGCTGCCAGCTGTGCTTAGCCAGCAGCTGCGTGGAATGGCACTGACAAGCTTTGCTATCAAGCTCCCCTTTCTGTAGCCTATCTGCCTACCAGTCAAGTTAGTTAATTTACAGTGGGTTTCACTTCTTGCTTTGTGTACCAACTGTCTGATACTTCAGTTATGTATACCTAAATGTAACTTGATTTTGGGGATATAATTCACGCTGTCTTTGCAGATTATGATAAAAAAATGGTCCATCCCTTGTCCTCTACCTCTGGGCAGTGCAATAGAGACCTTACAGGTAAAGTGCATGCTGTTTGGAAGTTCTTCGAAAATTTTATTAATAACTGTAGTGCTTTTTTTACATTAACACTTTCAGAATCACTTGTTATTTAAATTCCTTCTTTACTTCGCTATCACAATATTACTATCAAGAAACCAAAATCTTTCATGTCTGTGGCTTGGGCTCATTCTTTCCTTATGTCTTGTTTTTTTTTTTTTCTTTGCCATACATGTCTTACAGGTTTCAAATTCTACTGCGGATTGTAAAGCAAAGCTCTTTCATCTTTCAAAAGAGGTAATCTCTATTAACAATAAGCTAACTAAAGGCGGGAGGTGTTAAAAAATTGGGGTTTAAACTCAATCCAGGGCAAGCTAAACATCTGTAAAACTAGTTACAGGCTGTGGAAATATTTCCTATACCTACTGCCAAGTGTTTTCCAGTCTCGCTCTTTTATATGGAGGCTGGGTGTCCAAGTTAGCATTTTATGAAAACATTTTGAAAATGTGACCAGAGTGTGAAGTGTAACAGATGCAGTGGTGCTCAGCCTGAGGATGCAGTCTGATCTGGGCACTATCTGTGCCCCCAGCTGGAATGCAGTGCTGCTGGACTGTATGCATGCGTTTAGATCCTTGAAGAACAGGTTTCCTGAAACTGCCTGGATATAAATTTCATTTTTTCTTACCTGGAGCTAATTCTTCAGGCCTAACGCAATCCTATGCGTTTCACTGGATGCCAGCTCTGGTATTTGTTAATTAACATGGCTTTTAAATCATGTCATCACCCACCAAGGCTTGCAGGAGAAGAGCTATCGTGTAGAGCTCTGGTTACTTTGGGGTGAAGAGAATGGGAAAGAAGAGGAATAAGTTTGAGATAGGTCTGTAGCATATTGGAATTCAAGTGGGCCATGGTTGGTAGCATTTGTCTGAAAGAACAAAATCCAACATTCCACCCCCCAAAAAAAAACACCCAAACAAACATCAGACAAATGTTAAAGGCACATCAAAGAAGAAATTTTGCTTTGGCCAGAAACAAGCACCATGAGGATCCAGCTTTTTTTCTGGCCTTTGTGCTTTGTAGAATTTTGGAACTCATCTATGTTACATTTTGCCTTTTTCAATTTCATCAGTTGAAAGTGGTATACTTTTACCAGCATGGGCCTTGTTGTAGTTTAGCTTATTCCACTTGGCAATCGAAGCAGGCTATACTAGATGATTCATCTCTTCTAATATAAGTTTTTGAAATAATATACCACTAATTGTGTTTGATACAATCCTAGTTATCTAACTGTCATAAAACTTCAGATGAGGAAGCACATTATGTTTCCTGGAAGCTGTATCCAAGTATTTACGAAGAAGGAACGAGGAAATAGGGAAGTCAGGGTAAGGGAGTCAATAATTTGACAGGTAGCCAAGAAAACTTAGAGAATTTCATGGATGATACACCACCCTTGGGGAAATTCCTACTCTTTTTACTTAATTACTTCTCAGTTGTTAGCGTATTGACATGCTGTCCAGTGACCACTCCTGATCATGAAATGCCAGAAGAGATGCTAGTTCAGGAGATCCAGTTCTACATAACGATTCAGAGAATTCATCCACCCATCTGTAATAACAAACAACTTATAAGGTGTTTATCTTCTATTCTAGAGCGCTTATGCAATACCAACCATGGCCTTCTCTTTTCTCTGCCATACCTCAGTCTTACCGATTTACTGTGAGCTCCAAAGGTAATGTATGAGAACACATGCAATATTCAAATATAATGGGAGCGTTCTGTTCTCTTTTCCTAAATTAATCTTGAGTATTATTTTCAAGTTAATGCCATCAGACACTGCAGGCTCAAACACCTTTATGTTTTTGGGAAATGCACAGTTCTAGTCTGCACTGGCTTATCTTCTTTAAGAGGGGAGAAAAATAGCAAATGGGGTTCTATCACCAATACCAGTATGTTTTCCTGGCCATCTGGGGAAAAAAGGTTATTTATTAAGATGCTTAGTAGTTAGTTGTTTTGGGTTTTTTTCTGTAACTGAAACTGAATCACCAGATTCAGGTTTTTTTGGCCCAGGTCCTGTATAAATTGCTATTTTTATTTTATTAAAAATCAAATAAAGGTACAAATAAATCTCACTGGCAGGCATGGCAGAATTCCCTTCCAGCTGGGGACGGTGCTAGATGTCTGTGACAACTGAATCTTCACTAGGATATAAAAAATACTTTAAAAAGACCCATGTTACCGAGAGCACAATCTTCAGCAAATACTCTGTGGCCCTAAATTACAAGGTTGCTTTCTCATAAAAGACAGGCTGCTATGTTTTCTGATCATGTAGCTTCCGTTGTGCTGAATGGTCCACAATATAGCTTAAATAACACTTCTTTTTTTTTTCTTTACTCTTTAGTCCATCCAAAAGTAGAATGCAGAATGTAGCTGTCACAGGAATTGGCCTGAGTTTCATAATTTACTTTATGTCTGCTTTGTTTGGGTATCTGACATTTTATGGTGAGTATATTTTTCAAGTATTCTCTAGAATGCAGTCTAACAGTAAATGATGTATGCATTGTCTTTAGTACTTCAGGCTTGCTTATGCATTAATACACTTGGATCCTCATAAATCTTAGTCCCATGAAGAATCTTGCAAAGTGTTGAAGTCCCACTGATTTCTCAACATTTAATGTAGGTGAACTTTGCAGGGTTTATGCTCAAAATGCTCTGCACACAAGATATGGATGTGACCCATTACTGTATGTCTGACCATAACTTCTGAAAATGTTCCCTTGACACAGAATCCTTTGAAAAATTAAGTGGGGGGGTCTTGAAGCCCCTAGTAGCATATGTATATATGTATATATATATAATGTGTGTGTGACTTTGTAGGGAATTAAAACTTGAAGTGTCACTCTGAGAGTTTCAGCAGTCATTGTGGGATAACCATCTGTCTCCAGGTCACATCTCAGCAAAAATACTACAAGTTGTAGAAACGAACCTAGATCCCATTACCTTCACTGCTATCATTTCTTTCAGGCAAGGCCCTTTGACCGCAGTCTTCTAGTCTGTTTCACTGTGAATATTCCTGGTTTTCTGCAAGCATGATTTCTTTTAGTAATTCTTAGACTCAAGAGCCTGAAACACCAAAACCAACAGTGAATGTCTGCAAGAGATTATGTTTTTCCCTTGCAAGCTTCTGCTCCTTTTTTAACTTCTTGGTTGTCTTGTTTAATTAACTTACTTCTTTAAATAGGAAGAATCTGTTTTCTGTTCCTAAAATACCAGTCCAGGAAAATGTGAAACATTTTATTTTAAATTGAAAACAAAGAAGGAGTTCTTTCTTTAAAATGAGCCATATTTCATCGTTCAGTGGCTCAGAAGTTTTGTACTTTTTTCTGTGAATTTGAAACTCGATGCAGCGCCTGGGCTTGGGTGGAAATTTGGTCTGTTCTGAAGTTCAACAAAGCACACTGAGTGGGAGAAGCAGACAGACCGCTTCCAGGACTCTGACTTGCTGTCAGTGGAGTAGTAGTGCTGCTTACAGCATTGCTGAAGAGTTGTGATGGAAAGTTTAAGCAGCCCAGATGCATTTTCTTTGTTCATTAGTGAAGCCTCTGCTTAAGTTTCAGAGCCTTTGTCAAGGCTCAGTCAATCTGGTCGTCCTGACTTTAATTAAACCTGCATTTTAATTTGTGAATAGTGCTTTTTGTCATCTGTTTAAAATACTCCTAGAGGAAATGTTTAAGGTTTGTGGATACTGACATCTGTGTGTTTTCTTCAGTTCTTTGAGATATTTTCAGCAGTTTTCTAGGTTTTACCTCTGCTGTTTGCTTATCCCTTCAGGCCACTAAAACTTGTCTTTTATTTTAAGTCTAGCTAACGTGGTGAAATTCAGGTAAGATTAAAAATTACCTTACTAGTGAGTGGATTGAAAGTTTCAGAACCTGTATCTGCAAGCTTGGAATAGCTTTCTTTTTAAGCCTTCCTTTTCCATGTTTCCTCCATCTTCTCTTAGATGGCTTTTGGTTCAGCAGAGGCTTTACAGGATGTTGCCTCTTGCATGGTTTATTTTCCTGTTTTCTCTAGGTTACAAATCAGTTTGAGCTGGTTTATCAGTAGTGCTTATATACAGTCCCCTCCACTGTGCATTGCAGACTTGTCCATTTTAATGTAAGCTTCATACGCGTTGCTAATTACTTCACGTTAGTTCTCAAGTGATGAAGAAAGCAATTCATTTTTCTGCTTTTCAGACAAAGTGGACTCTGAATTGCTGCGAGGTTACAGCAGGTACCTGCCACATGATACTGTCATCATGACTGTTAAACTGGCCATACTGTTCTCCGTGCTTCTGACAGTCCCTCTCATCCACTTCCCAGTAAGTACTCCTCTCTGGCATAAGCAATGCTAACACTAATGCTTTGCAGGCTGTAATATCTGAGACACATCTAGTCTTGTGTATCTTATTCACTTGTCAAGTGATTGATCAAAGACCACATATTTGCATATGTTCCACGAGAGGTCCAAAATAACAACGAACTGCTAAGCTAATTTGTGCTCTAGAGACAGATTGCAGATTAAAACTAGCCCACAGCATTGTTTTTAATTTAGAGAAGTCAGAACTTCTAAAGTTTATTTAGTTTGATTTTTTTTTTTCTCCTAAATTAAGTTTTGCTGACTTAGGTTTTCCTTTCTGCATGCACACACACGCACACAAACACACTTATACTTGAAAACTCAATTTCACTGTAAATTGAAAACACATATTGGCTTATTTCACCACAAGAATACTGCTTTAGCTTATCAATACCATGGTAGATTTGAGAGAATTCATTCAGTTATGAAAAATAAACCAAAAACAATTGTCAAAACTACATCTAGGTAAGTACCCTATGGATTACATACCAGTTGGCAGCGCAGTATTAGCCCCCAAACCTTTACTTGTCCCAGCAGGAGATTTTCTTAGGAACAAATAGCCACGTGATAAATACTGCTTCAATACTGAAGTTAATTCCATGCTACAGAGAGAAAAAAAATGTAATTTAATTATTATTAAATGATTTTTGTGTTTCGAGTTAAAATGTTCTTTTGTATCTGGTATGATAAAATTCTTTATACTCATTTGTGAAATTGAAAGAAGATTTAAAAAAGAAGCACGTGTGTTCATTTACTCATGCAGTGTTTCTTTTCATTTTATGTAGGCGAGGAAAGCCGTATTCCTGGTGTTCTTCTCTCACCTTCCTGTGTCTTGGATTTGCCATATTCTTGTCACTTTAGTGCTGAATGCAATCATTGTTCTGTTTGCAATGTATGTGCCAGACATTAAAAATGTATTCGGAGTAGTTGGTAAGTTGTTGTGGGTTTTTATTATTTTTTTCTTTGAGAAGTTCAGAATTACACTGAGCTGGTATGTTTCAATTGTGCTCTAAGTCAAGTCTTACTTTCTGGTTTTTATAGGTTCAACCACATCGACGTGTTTGCTTTTTGTGTATCCTGGACTGTTTTATCTTAAACTTAGCAGAGAGGACTTCCTGTCACCACACAAACTTGGGGTATGCTTTTTCTGTGCATGTGCTAATTGTATTTAAAGAGACTCATTTTAGACACATTTTAATGCACTGGAGAGAACGTAATCTAATGGGCAAAGTTCCAGTTTTCAATGCAGTTCACAGAATCTGTGAGCATTTTCTTTTATTGTTCACATCAGCTCTGCTGTGTCTGAAACTCCTTTTTTACAAGACCTCTCTGACTAGCAGAGTGTCTGTATTCTGGACTGTTGATCTGAATACATGCTTTTCTCTATAGTTTTCAGATGTCAATTTTTAATCCAGTTTCTCCGTGGTTTTTACGCATTACTCTGATGTTGTTTGGGCAGCTGGGACAAAGCCAAGCTGTGTTTAAGTGAAACAGTGTTTATGCTTGTTTTCTATTTAAGCCTTCTCAAAAACATGGTTTTTTTTTTTTTTTCGTTTATGGTTTCTCTTTTGGCACAATAGGTTGAGTTCTAATTGGAATTTGAGTAGCAGCCTGCTTTTTGCACTGCAACTGTACTTGTCTGCTTCGTAGCCACTGCTCAGCCCATGTCAGTGTCTCAAATCATGGCATCATTCAGGTTGGAAAAGACCATTAAGATGCCCAAGTCAAACCCCAGCCCACCCCCACCACGCACGCTGTCCCTCAGTGCCACATCTCCATAGTTCTGGAACACCTCCAGGACAGTGACCCCACCACTGAGCAGCTGTGCCACTGCATCACCACTCTGAGAAGGAATTTTTCCTAATATCCAACCTGAACCTTCCCTGGTACAGCTGAAGAGTATTGCCTCTCGTCCTAAAAATGGTGACAGAGCGCTTTTGCTGCGACCATCTGCCATTGCTATGACTCATAGGACTGCTCTCATGTTGATGAAATAGGGACCCTGAAAGAAAATCCAGTGGTGATGCTCTTTCAACCATATTCAGTAAAATACAGATTCATTTTCTTCACTCATTCGCAGTT
Organism: Gallus gallus; assembly: GCF_016699485.2. Lineage (NCBI taxonomy): Eukaryota > Metazoa > Chordata > Aves > Galliformes > Phasianidae > Gallus > Gallus gallus. Next base: position 53,731,273 of record NC_052536.1, on the reverse strand, counting down.
GTGTTTATTTGAGCAGATCTGTACACTTCTCAGGTGAGCACTGCAAGTGAACCAAACCATTGCGAGACTGCCCAGTGAAACTATCCCAGACAGACTTAGTTTCATTTCATTCTAATCACCTTGTGTTTGAAGACTAAATAATTTACAGCATGAAAGATTTATTTTAAAACGCACTGTTTAAACCTGTTCTTCCAGACTTTTTTTTTTATCTTCAGTAATACAGATTTTTTCCTTCTTTCTCCACAGGCATGTGCATTGGTTATTTTTGGCATTTGTGTTGGTCTGCTCAGTTTAGTTCTAATAATCCTCAATTGGATTAATCAGTAACGCCGTGTGGTTACTGTCCAAACTGGGCTTCAGGAGGACGGCAAGACCCAGAGACATGGACAGCCTACAGAAAGCACTGACAACAACCATCTTCAGAACAAATAACACTTTTTCAGCCTGCTGGTGATGTTGCTTCATTACTCTTGAGTCTAAAATACTAATTCTTAATGATGCTTTTGTGGCAGGTAAAAAGATCTCTTGATAATTCCCGCTACGCAAAGATGGTTTGGTGCACGTGGTGAACAAATGCAGATGAGATGGATTTTAGATCAGTTGTGATGTGCATATCACATATTATCCTAACAGTAAGAGACTGCTGTTGCTTCTATAATTTCCAAAAGCTCAGCCAGTTGGTATTAAGAACTGACTGATTCCAAATGTTTACCCTAATTCATTCTAATACAGATTGAGAGGCCAACCACCTTAGCCCAGTTTAATGGGCACATCATGATAACTGTATTCTTGTTTTATACCTCCTGTGTACTTGAATCATATTGAAGTAATTTTTAAATTAGGAGCTTTTGCCCATCCAGAATAATAGGTTCTTGCAGCATTAGTGATTCTGTGTTGTAGTTAATAATAGACCACTTTCAGTTGATGGCTGCTTTTGAGTATTATTCAAATTACCTCAGTATTCCTGCCAGTGGGAGACTTTTCTCTCTCACTCCCATTTCTACCAGCGTTTCCTATTTGAAATAGAACATATCTGTGTTTTATGTACTGCTGTGTGTTTGGACTTGAAAGGTGGCATTCTGCTGTCCTGAATGCAAAGGAAATTTTATGTTTATGGAACCTTAATTTTACCCCAGATCTCTAAACATTCACACACCCTTTTGTAATTGTAAGTTTTTTCTGTCTAAATGAATCGTGAATGCAGTTTTCAACACCAGCTGGGCTTTGTTACATATGGTATGGGGTGCCCAACCACAAAAGTTCCTCATATCAGCCACTGCTTTCATTCTACTAATATCATGCTTCTAATATTCTAATAATTCTAATGCTAATATCAGGCTTCCTTAAATTTGTTACCATCAGATGGAATCTGATGTCTTTAGAATAGCCTAATCTCTTTAGAGACCCTGAAGAAGTTAAGCCTCCGGAGAAATGCCTCATGTAAAGTTCAGAAATCAAACCTCAGACTCAAACAGCAAGATTTAGAGAGTGGGAAAGTTCTTCATTATTTCCAGATGCAGTCTTTCTTTTAATTTAGCTTAGCACATTTACATCTGAGAATTGGAATAAGATACAAATGAAACAGTAAATTAATTCATCTGTGTAATAGGAAAGAAGCTAGTGTATGACATTTAGGGCAATGTCTCTGTCCATAAGGTGAACAGTAAATTAGTTGACTCTAGCTAGAAAATCCTGTTGAAACAGTTCTGTTAATATGTTGACATAAGTTTTCTCACTTGAGATAGGAAAGACGCCCTAGAAACTGACATTTCTAACCTCTTAGCAGCGGGTCTGTCTTTTTTAAGCTCCTGTGCAAAACTGGGGCCAGAAACTAAAAATGAGAAATAAAGCTACAGCAAAGTCATAGCTGTGCTGTTCCCAAAAGCACTTCTGCATAAACAGTCATATTTTCCAGTGATGCAGGAGAGGCAGCATTCGGTCTTTTAAGTATTGATTTTTTTATTTTTGTTAATGTTGTCATGATAGATGGTAACTCAGCTCCTCACTGCTGGTGGCTGTAGAGCAACCTGAAAATTGATTTCAGCTTGGAAGGACTTCACTTGTAAGCCGACTGCCTTGGGAAAGCGTGGCTGCCTGTGCCAGTGGCCGCAGGGAGCACTGGGCGACGGCGCTCTCCAGAAAAGGATGTGCCAAATTCAACATAACCCAGAGAGAATGCGCTTGATCCTTCCCTGTGTAATAGGGAGGAACAGAAAATAGCAGAGTTGGAACCACCATCTCTGTTCCTGAGCTGGCGAGCTATGCCTTCTCCGGCTTCAGTGCCAGCAGATCACTCAACTCTTGGGATCCGTAAGATGTTTTTCCCTTTTGATAGATGGCCTGCAGGCACCCAGGTGGTGTTGGTGTGCAGTTGGTACTGCTTCAGGAATCCTTTTGCCTGAGGAATGTTCTTCTGCTTAGGAGTTTAACACAGAAATAGACTCGAGGGGTGAGGCATAGGAACTAACTCAGGAGTTCTGTTAGGATCCCCATTCTTTAGAAATCAGTATGCTATATTCTGAAAAAGATTGCAGTTGTTCTTATCACAAAGCTTCTACCTGGGGTTTCATGACACAAGGTGAGGTCACGGCCAGAAACAGCATGTCCACTCCTGGCTAGAAGCTCACAACTTCTTCCTATGGCACTGGCATGGTGGTGGCTCCTGCTCAGCGTGTTTCACTAGCAGAAAACCTGAAAGGTGATGAGTTTTCTGCCAAAAACTGAATGAAGTGAGCTCTCCTGGGGACAGGAAAGGGAAGGAGGGTGGAGTTGGACTGCCTTTTTAAAGCCGCAGCAGCCATTAGATCAGTGTTTTTCTCACAAACCTCACTCTCCATCTTTGTGCACTCGGGATGCCTCTAACTTGAGTGCTCTCCAGCCTCCTGTGATCAAGGGGTTGGTCAGTTTCTCAGCACTATGTGAGTATCAGGGACTGGGGCTGTCCATCTTCCCTTTGTCCTTGCAGTTCACCCTTCCTTTTCAATTCTTGATAACCAGGTGTAGCCCCTCCTGCCTGTGGCTGCCCTCTGATGGCTGTGTGCTCCCAGGCTTTGTTGGCTGTGGGGATTCTGCCAGGCAGAGCATCTCTGGCAGCAGTGCAAAAACCTGAATATCTATTTTATATGAAGTGTACCTTGAGAAATCAACGATAGCTGCAGATCAGGAAATGATTTTCTAACTGAACCAAAACTTAGGAAAATAGGAGACCTCACATTCACGTCAGTGAACTGTAGATATATTTTGTAAGACTAGAAATTAGGAGGAATATTTCTTAGAATTGTGAGGTTTTATGAAAACCATTTCTCATATATCACGGTCTTGCAGCTTACTATTGAATAGTAGTTGTAAGACATCACTGCAGGCACTTTATTTTAAACTCTGAACAGCAGGACTTAATATGGAAGATTTACATCATCTGTGAAGGTGCAGAAAGTTGGCAAGGTTCTGCTGAGCTTTGGCTCTTTGTTTCTCCCAGAGAAAAAAAAACGAGTCTGCCCTGCACTGCAATCCTCAATGCCTGCACGGTTGGGTTTGTGTGCATCATGTTAAAAGATGGGGCTGAGAAAATGCTTGAAATAAGGTGTCGGTTTTACGACTGATTCCTGTAATGCTATGGAAATCACTGCATTATTGTTTTTAAGCCCTGGGTACATGAGCCGGGCTGTTAACTGACTGCCCTGGTAGGTAGCATTGGGCTGATGAATACCAGTGTGTGAAGTTAATGTTCCGTGAGGATGAAGGGAAGCAATTCGCACCTCTGCTGGAGCTCTATTATTACATTTTGGCTGTGGCGCAGAAGGGATGGAAGCACATTGGTTTGCAGAACACTGTTATCTTCCATTTGCAAAAGAGTTAGAAATGCTGCTACTTTTAACATGGTCTTATGATATGTAACTTAAAACATGAGGAGAGGGGCAGAAGGAGAGAACTTTTGCTGTTAAATTAAGGAAAAGGTGCATGCATTTTCCACAATTCAAAAACAGAGTAAGGGCACTATTTTTGGTCTCATTCTTCCCCAGACTGTTTGTGCATTATGGCCGTGTAAGGGTTTCACAACATCTGTACACAAGCATGAGTTCTGTTGAGCTCCACTCTCACACTCACATGCTTCTAAATATATTTTTCTATAAACTTGTGTATAGATTTTTTTTGGTTATATTTCCAGATCGGTGAATTTCAATGGTTCTGCTTTATTATTTGTGTACCGTTTTATTTCCTGAAGCCTCAGCTAGAAGGATCCCTCAGCATTTCTGACCTCGCTTGGAAAGGTTGCCTTTCCCCAGCTGCACAAGGAGAACAATGTAAGAGATGAAAACGAGTCGGTAGGCTTTGATTTGTTTTCTCTCGTTCTCCTGTTTCCATTCCGTGCCCATGTAAAGGCTGCTCAGGTTTCAGATGCACTGCGGTGAGCTGGGATGGAGGTGTCTCTTACAAATAGCACTGCAGAAGGGAGCACTGCATGCAGAGCGCTTACAGCCTGTGTGTGTATTGTGCTCGATGCTCATTGTTTATTCCCTTGTTTCTAAGCATCTTAATACTGATTTTCACTGCAGCTTGTTTAAAATTCTCTCATGTCCCTGTGCAGTGTAAACTGAACCTCTGTTAGACCATCCTCTCCTCTCTGCCCCCTCCTTTCACCTTCCCCTGAGCACAGAGACATGACGGTGCAACAAGATCTGTGTGTGAGCTGCTAGGGCAGATGTTACGTCCTGCCCTGCTTGTAAGCGTGTTGCTTGCATGGGAGAGGATGCAGGCTTGTTCCTTATTGCTGTATTTCTGACTGTGCACAAACAGTCGTTGTGGTATGGATGTGGAAGTCAGTGCTCTGAAAGCTGCAGTTCATGGAGGCTGAGAAGACACGGAGGAACCATCTGCCCATTGGGCAACAATAGAGCAGGTTATAGGTGGGCCTGATCCAAAATGGCCAGTCTTTTTAAAAATAATCTCATAAAATTCATTTTTAGGATTATCTCTATAGACTATGACAGTTTTTGTTAGCATCATCATGCAGATCCAGCAAGGCACACAACGCGTGAGGGCAGAGCTGTGCCTGTTCTGGATCCAGGTGATCATTTCACCTTGAACACAGGTGTGTTGAGCTGGCTCCAAGGCTCTTACAGAGCCAGAGGGAGGTTCCGAATTTGGAATCCTGCAAATTCAGCAGCCTGGGGTCTCTATTTTGCTTCCTATAAACAGCAGGAGGAGATGGACGTTGTACCAATGCATCCCTGCAAAGACATGAAGATTAATTGCATTGTTTCCAACTGTCCCTCCGTACAGAAATGAAGATTAACGTTAGCTCAGTAGTGGGCATCCTAAATGCACTCTCATTAAAGCTTCAGCTTCAGGTCAGTCCAGGAGTTACAATAACATTGATTGCTGTAGAACTCTTTTCCTAATTAGATTTAACAATGCAGAATCACTCCTTTACGTTGCCTTTGATGTTGAAAGCATTCACTGTAGTTGTTCTGCATTCCATGGAGCCTTGGGACACA